>NW_027137585.1:0-600000 GCF_001692895.1 Cenococcum geophilum 1.58
CTTATATTTATAGATAGGGGTAAGGGTCGAGGAACTTAAGGTTCCTCGCTACGGTAGTGCCGCGGCGACACGTGACGGCAACTTGCCTCACGTGACGGCAATTTGCCTTACATGGCGGCAATTTGCCCTATTCCCAACAGTAGCACTTCTTCTAATAATCGCTCTAAAGTAAACCTTTATAAGGACCTCCATAATTACCTTATAGTTAACATTAATTATACCCTTTACTATATCCCCTACTACGTCCACTATATATTTAATTAGTCCAGTTATGATTATATTAGTCGGCCGGGTTAATTAAGGTAGGTTAGAGTTAGGCGTTAAATTGCTATACTTCTTAAGAGCGTAGAGTAGTACTAATAGAGGATCTTAATTAAGTATATACTCCTTTATAAGTACTTATAGGGTTAAAGAAAGCAAGATTATATTTTTTAATACCTCGGCATACGCTAATAACTTAATCGCGTAGGCTAAGGTCCTCTTAATATAATTTAGATAAACCACACTAAATTATCTAAAGTTAATTAAAGAGCTTTTAAAGATAATTAAGCTAAGAGACACCTAGGTTCGTAGTAATAATTCTTAAAAAGGTAGTTTCTCTCTACTCCAATATATATTACTACTTATTCTCTTCTATTTTAAAGTAGCATCTTATCTTATATATCATTTAGTTAAAATTATATCCTTTTTCTACTAAATAATTATAATAGAAGGTACTGGCGCGGCCCTTAAGTATAACGGAATAGGCGTTATAATATTAGTTAGGTTCTAGTTTAACCTTTTAGCAATAGTTATAGAAGATACGCAGCTTTAAATTAAGGATATTATATAGTTCCCTACTAAACTTCTTCTCCTAGTCTGTATAGAGCTTCGTAAGCTCTATAAGTATTTTTAAGGTGCCTCCGAGTAGTATTAGACTATATTAAAATTACATTAGAGATTAAGGTAGGAATTGCTTTATAGGCTGTAGTAGAGATATAGGGCTTAGTGGAATACGGCGTGGTACCTAATCTTCCTATAGTAGAGTTTAAAGGTTATTAAATCGCGAAGCAAGGGGATCTTGCGCTTGCTCTTAAGGGGTAGTGGTTAATATTACTAGTTAAATTAGTAGATCCTAGGGAGCTGGAGATAGAGGTAGAAGCGATAGATATAGAACGTAAGAACTTATGCCTAGAGTAATGGAATTAGAGCGCGTTTTTATTAGCGTATTATTTAGATTCTATTATAAGTTAAGCTTTCTTTTAGTGTGTAGTTAGTGCTTAACCTTTTATAGAGTCTATTTGTGCTCTTCTTTTACATTAATAACTTGCTCCTAGATATTATCTCTAATAGCACCCCTATCTATAGGGATAAATACTTTATTCTCCTAAAGGAAGTTATAGAAGTCTTATACGACGTCCTTCTTCGCGAGAGCCTATATTTCCTTTATCTATCTAATAAAGTCCTCCTTTATATAATACTATAGCTCAGTATTATTATATTCGCTGTCTATATAGTATACTATGCGGTATACTAAGAATCTATTTAGGTCCTATTCCTTAGCGTTTATAGGGTTAATATCTATATCCTATATCTCCGGGTTAATGCTTTTCTTGTACTTTTTTGGGTAGGTTAATGCTATAGTAGGTATAGAATTAACGGGGTGTCGTACGTCGAAGGTAGGTAGGGTTTTTGGCTTTATAAAATCTCGTAGGTTTACTGTTAAAAGGTAGGCAATTAAGATGTTATTAACACGTTTCAGATATTAACTTTAGGACTATAGGTTTAGTAACACTTCTAACCTAAAGTACTTAACTAAATCTTTATATACGTAGTTATTTAACGCGTTTTAGACGTTAATTTTAGGACCATAGGTTTAGTAATACTTCTAACCTAAAGTACTTAACCAAATCTTTATAAATATAGTTGTTCTATATAATAGACGCAACTTAGTATCTCCTAGTACTTAGTAATACTTCTATTATTAGTTTTCCGTAAGTCTAAGGTAGCATAATATTGCCAGGATCCATTCTATATAAGCGCATATAGCACCCCTACATAAGACTCTCTCTTCTATTTAAAAACCTAGCTGCTCTATAGTTAACTGTATATTTAACCACTAATTAGTGTTAGAAATATAGAGTGACTTACCAATAACGACTACTTAAGTAGGGTTATAGTGATGTTGGTTGATTCTTATTAATAGGAATGAGGAAAGGGGTAAGGAACTTAAGGTTCCTCACCACGCTAGGGCCACGTCGACACGTGACGGCAATATGCTTCATGCGACGGCAACTTGCCTCATTCCCGACAATAATAGATCAATGGGAATATTTGAGTCATCAGGGAATATGTGCGGTCTCCTTAATATGTTGCAAATATCTGCGTCACTGACCAGACTATGCCTGACATATCTCTGAACTGCGATATCGGCGGGACATGGTATCGATCCGGGAACTACGCAGGTTGCTGCTCGACGACCGGCGCTTCCTGCAACACAAGCTTCATCTACGAAAACACCGACGACTCCAACCTCCGCACCGACATCTTCTGCGGCATTTCCTCCCTAAACTGGTCCTACTACCGCGTCATCCCACCCTACCTCCTCCTCCCCCTTGAAGCCAAGCCCTCTAACGGTCCGCAGCACGCGCTCCCACCCCCACCGCAACTCCAACTCCAACTCCAACCTCCCATACTTCCACTCCCGCCCAAAAAAGCACATCCTAGATCGCCGGCGTCGTCGTCGGCCCGATCTTCCTACTCAACCTCGTCGGCCCTCGGCATCTGGCTCGTCTGGACCATCCTACTCAGAAGGCGTCGGAACGAGGCTCAGGCTCAGGCTCACCCAAAAAAGCACATCCTAGATCGCCGGCGTCGTCGTCGGCCCGATCTTCCTACTCAACCTCGTCGGCCCTCGGCATCTGGCTCGTCTGGACCATCCTACTCAGAAGGCGTCGGAACGAGGCTCAGGCTCAGGCTCAGGCTCAGGCCCCTTTAAGCCCGCCGCCGCCGCCTCAGTCGTATGTGCCGTATCACCACCGTACGTGGGTGGAGTGGCATCGCAGTGGCAGCAAGGCGGGCAGATGAAAGGCGGGGCCGGTTCCTGGGCCGCAGCCGTTTGCGGCGGAGTTGGGGGGCGGGAGGTGAGGTAGTGGATGGGATGGAAGAAGGAATATATGCGTGATGGGGTTTGGATGGGGATGTATAAGTGTGTAGGTGATGGTTGAACAGCAGATTACGGAGGACGGAGGACGTTACGATGCAGCGGGTGATTTATCACACATGCACGACGTAGATGATATTATAACGCAGCGTTTTAAGAACTCCGAACCGCATGAGAAGTCGTGATCAATCAGTCTAAACACCCCCCTCTTTTTTTTTGGGGGGGGGGGCCTATCCCTGTTCTTCTCCCCCGCAGCCCGCCTACCACATAATCAGTCGTCTCGCAGCAATCACCCCAACAGTCCGCCAAACCCATTCCTATCTCCCAGCATATCCTCCGCCTTGCCGGCCTCGAGCACCTTGCCCTTCCCTAGCACGATGCAGTAGTCCGCATTCCGCACCGCCTCCAGCCGGTGCGCGATGGTGATCACGGTGCTCTCTTTCATCTCCTCACGCAACACCTGCTGGATCCGCATCGCCGTGTCCATGTCGATGGATGCCGTGGCCTAGAATGACTCGCTCATTAGCAAAGCCCGAGCCAAGACGACTTCTCGACATCAAGTAGGAGGGAGCAGATGTAAATCGGTCCAAGGTCCTGCGTAACAGAGCAGCGAGGAAACGCCACGGGAAAGAAAGGAAAGAGAATAACGACAGGACCGTTAGCTCACCTCGTCCAATATCACCACAGCACTGCGTCGCAGCATCGCCCTCGCGAGCCCCACCAGCTGTCGCTGTCCCTGGCTCAGGCCTCGCCCGCCCGCCTCAACAGTCGTGTCGAGCGTCCACCGGTGGCGGCCTGCGATTTTGAGCAGGACGGACTCGCAGGCGGCGTCGCTGTATTCGGAGAGCGGGTCCAGGTTCTGGCGCATGGTACCCGGGAAGAGGACGGGCTCTTGAGCTAGGAATGTCTGTGCGAGGATGATTAATTGAGGTTTGCAGGTTTGCGGGAGTGATGGGTGAGGGATGGAGAGGGGAGGCTTACGACGCGTTTGCGCAAAGCTTGGCGGTCGACAGTCGAGATGTCTACGTTGTCGATGAGGATGCGGCCGGATTCTGGGACGACTGTGAAAGAAGTTAGTAAAGGGCGGTGCTGGGAATATGACACGAGCGGGCTTCTTACTCGTGGCGAGTAGCGACAATGCTAGGGTACTTTTGCCGGAACCTGGAATGGAGGTCAGATAAGACTTCGCTATCTGACATAATGAGGACCCTTCAACATACCAGTCCGGCCGATGATGGCTGTGTTCGACCCTGCCGGAATCCTGAAAGAGACTCCGGAGAGAGATGGGTCGAGATGCGGTGCGTACCGCATTGTCACGTCTTCGAAAACAATATCGCCTGAAAATGATGGCCACCAAGCTGGTGGGCTTACAGTTCCAGGTGATTCTTTTTCCAGATGCATCAACTCGACTACCCTTTCTACGGAGACGAAGTCCATTTGGAGTTGACCGTATTGCCTGCAGAGGGCATGTGTGGATGTGACGACTATTTCCATAATCAGTTCCTATTGCAAAAGTGACCTGCAATGTATCTCAGTATCTTTGGGCGTACATTTTGATGCTGCAACCAACACAAATGCGGTAAGACCCGGTGAAACGCCCGAATAGAGTGCGAGCAAGGTCAAAACAAGAGTTGAGCAGGCCGAAAGAGCATCAAATCGGTACATTAGCCATGCTTGTAGACTCCAGTAGAAATGATCCATCTTTTGAAAGGTATCCGTTACTTCAATGACCCGATCTTGAAAGCGATGCTGTGCACAAAACGCTTCGAGTTATATTAGTATAGGAACACTTTTTGTATTGGAGAAGCATACCTCTAACAGTCGTCAACCCGTCCAGTAAAGCACCAAAGTTGGACATAAGTGGGCTCAAAGAGACCATCTAGGTTTCTATTATTAATCCTATGCAGATTTTACTTCGGAAGTCGGATTTTACAAACCTCAAGTCTCCGCAAGCTTTGGGACGTGGGAAGGAAGCGCACAAAAATGAGCACAAAGGCAGTGGTTAGAGCAAATGAAAAGATCAGGAAGACCGGCGTGACCGATGCAATGACAACAACGGACGAGATCCATGTAATGAAGATGAAGGCTACGCGACAGAATAGGCCGCTGATGTTGCCATCAATTGTGTTAATGTCGGACGTCAAGCGATTCATTAGTNTGCCAACGGGAGTAATGTCGTAGAAGCGGAAGGTGGCATGGGCGACGTGATCCATGACATCTTTAAACATTTGTTTTCCAGTAGAGTAAACAATGACGGCCATAAATCCATAAACTACGAGATACGCGATGGAAACAGCAGTGGCGAACAGAAAGAAACCTATGAGCCAGGGCCGTACATTAGTCTCCGGGGAAGGTAAGTCGTCAAAAAGACCAGAGGTCCTCCGTTCTGCAGGTTTGTTATATGCTTCTCCCCATTGCTTAATAAACCAAGTCTCGGCGATGTCGATGAGCCGATGTAGTACTATTATCCATATCAAAACAAACCACCATTTGAGCTTTCCGGCTTTGATGTACTCCCAGTAAATTGATGCCTTCACTCCTCCATGCGCTCGATGCTCCTCTTCTATGAATTTCTCGGGAACAGCAGCCAACTGCTCTTCTTCACGTGTCTTAAGGTCAATTTCATCTCCGGGATCGGATGATTTGGTCTTATGCAGAACATTAGATAACTGGGCCTCGGGATCGAAAACGCGAGCTCTGCCTTCAGAAATTTCAATCAACTGTTTTGCTAATCCACGACATAGCTCAGTGCGATGAGTAACGAGAATGGTGGTTCTTCCTTCCAGTAATGGGCCCGCAAGGCATCTCCGAACGATTGCCTCGGCAGTTTGATGGTCCAGTGCAGAGAGGGGGTCGTCAAGGAACAGAATCCGAGCTCTACTGTAGACAGCTCTCGCCAATGCCACACGAGCTTTCTGTCCACCAGATAAACCAATACCATTTTCCCCAATATTTGAGAGATCGCCATGCTTAAAGTTGGCCATGTCGGTGACCAGCGCGCAGGCTTCCAAGACTTGCTTATACCGGACATCTTCATATGAAGAAGAGAAAAGGATATTTTCTCGTATGCTCATGCTTTGCAGCCAAGGAGTTTGCGCACAGTATCCAACCATTTCATCAGGTCGAATGAGTTCACCATCTCTTTTATCGAGCTCACCTAGTAGAGCCTGCAACAACGCTGTTTTGCCTGCAGCAACTTCCCCAAACACCACGGTTAAACCAACGGGAAATTTAAGAGTGATGTCTTGCAAAACATTGCTACGGGCTCCTGGCCAAGCGAAAGAGGCACGCTTCAATTCAAGCTGAGTTGTTGTGCTCGGTGGCTTTTCGGTATGGTCTTTTTCCGGCTCGCTCATGAAATCCTCTATGCGCCCCACAGCAACTGAAGCGTTCAGCAAAACGGTTATCAATTCTGGTATCTCGCGGAGGTTTTCTTCCAGTAGCCTGAAGAGCTCTATAGCAGGGAAGGCGATGTCGATCCGCAGGGGCAAGCCAGCCAGTGACGTGTAGGCGTAAAACGCAGCAACCGGGAATAATCCACTCGCAAAAATGTTTGTAAAGTTTATCATGATATTCAATAGACTGGTAATGATCCGTAGGTTCAGCTCGCGCTGTCGCGCACCCATAATACCTTTAAGCCAGGCATCTTGCCATCCGTACCAGCGTAGATGGCGAATTGCTTCGACGAACTGGGAAATCTTCTGGAGTTTGCCGTCCGTTGCCGTTCTGCGCACTCCCTCCCAACGCAACAAAGCTCGAGCGATTAGGGCATTAATCGCTTGAGCGGCGAGTACGGTGAGGACACCCAGAAGGCATGGCCAACCGATCAGCCTCCAAATAAGGACGACGGATAAAATAAGACCGAGTGGCTTAGTTACAAGTCTCTGGAATTCCCAGAATCTGGAGAGCTCAGCGTTAGTATTGCAACCCAACTGTAGAACGACGCAACTCTATACCTCTGTGCAACCTCATAAACGTCATTTCTACCGAGCAGAGTAAGCAGTAGGCTTCCAATAAAGCTGTGACGACTGACCGCATGAGATTTAAGATTTTTCCCATGGATGCGGGTTGGTTAAGATCCTCATGAACAACATTGCGCTTCTTCGATCTGAATGGTGCTGTGAGGCAAACATGCACTTTTTGCCACAGTAGCGATGGGTAACTTTGCCAGCCTTCCTGATGCTTCAGGCCACCATTCATATTCTCTTCATCACTTTCTTCTGAGTCTGCTTCAGGAAGTTCTTCCGCCGGCACGTTTTTACCAACACTGAGGATTTTCCTATTCAATGTTTTCTCGTATAGCATTGTGATCATTTCCCCTCTGGATCTCTCATAAGCACGCCTGCTGAACCATAAAGAAAACACTGAGGATTGGGCTGCCACAAGGCGTACAGCCAATGACATGACAGCATACGTAACCGATGTGCCTTTGGAAGAATCTCGGTCTTCCATAGAGCGAAGTAGTTGCTGCAACAGAACTGGGGTTGAAAGATCTAATCTTGAACTTAGCAAGTGGCAATGTGCATGGTGAGTTGACACCGTTCGTACTCGCCAATAGTTCTATAACGCCAAGAATGGAAGTGAGCATAAGATCAAACCAATTGGCTTGAAGTAGCCTTCTCACAACCGAGCCATACAGCTCTCGGAACGCATCATGCAGCCTCCTGTGCTGGAACTCATAGGCTAAACTCCAAACATCTTCATCATTGAGCTGTCTCTTAGCACCTATAGAGATTAGAGGTGCCATCCACGAGACGGTCATGAACTGCCAGGGGGTCAAATTATCCTCTGGGCTACGTAGTTTAGGATTTGGCGGCTGGAAAGCCGGGCAGATCTCGTCACCTGGTAGCTCAGGGTCTCGCATAGGCATGCACAAGATAATAACAGATCCGCTGAATGCCGTGACCGGTCCAAGGATTGCTAGTACATCCACCGGATGCCAGGATGACCGAGTGTGAACCAGTACTATGAGCTGTGAGACCAGAATACTGACATAAAGAATAAGCAGGGAGAAAGGGGCGGTGTTAGGGCGTTTAAAGGTAATTAAGACGCCCGACGCAACCTTGATGTTAATAAGTATAAAATCATTACATTGCGAGGAGAACATACCCATGCTACAGCAGGATAGATATCAAGAAAATCGCGAGACAGGAAAAAGACTATTAGAGCCTGTAACAAAAGCCCAATAAGTGGTACGGCGAGGAGAACAGCCGTTCGAAACTTTGGACGCCGAATAATTCCTTGGGTAAGCTCATCTCTAGGCGTCGGCTCTGTGATAAAAGATTTCGCCCACGCTGGTCGATGGATATGCAACAAACTAATAACATATCCGAGGAGTATGCAAGCTGCTATGACAGCAGGGAGTGCTGAGATAACGGGCAGGAAGCAGTTGTTGAAACGAGCTTTTGCCGGGTCCTATCTTGAATTAGCAAATGACTTGCATGCTTTCTCGGCAATGTTATCATTCAATACCCATATAGAATGACATTGAGGGAACCCCATAATCCCTCGAAATTGGGCGGATGGGGCAAACACCATCTGAATTTTTTGCCCCATAATATTCATGTTAAGCGGAAGAGCTACTTTAACGGATAACGAATGGGTTCCCCCGCCACCAGACAGCAAGCAACAAACAGGAACTTCTTGAGTTATTGGCGAAGGTCATTGAGTCAGACCGCACAATAATTGTCCGATGTGACTCGGTGAAGGTAAAGGTTGCACTACCTATGTAGGCTGTTTGTGGGCCGCAGGTGGCCGTTTCCGAGGTTGGTGAGAAAGGCACTAACCAAATTCGACCTACTAGCGAGATCCTCTTCCCCGGCCACTCAACAAGCCCACCAATTAAGCCCACCAATTAACTCAGGCGTTTCATAATCCGTTCGCCTCGAGCTTAGGCTTATGTATGCTTGTCAGAGGCTGCCATCTGACTGCTCGACCTAGCGCTTAGTAGCACAAGTTAACAGTAGACCTCAGAAAATCTTACAATCTAGCTCATATTGATAACATTTACATGCTCATCAACTCTATATCATTTCATTAGAAACGAATTCCTATTTGCATGTTTTCTGTTCAACCTATTGCCAGAAGCTCGAATTGTCCAGCAGACCCTTGTCATCGGGGCGTCACGCAATCCGCACATTTGTAAGACCCACCGATCATGTGCGAGGGCGCATTTAGCTGTGGCATTTCCTGTGAGTAGAAGGTTTTTGTATGGAAATGGAGAGAGCCTCGTGGGTGTGGCTGATGTACCTGCATGATGTCCTGAAGCAGGGGGTTTCACGCATTAACCGCGCGGTATGGCTAAGCCTCCTAAGTTCTCATGCGAACTCATTGCAACCTAGCCGTTCTTGAAACTCTTTCCTCTAAATTTCTATCAGTTTTAGGAAGGTAAAAATGCTGGCATGCGGCAATTACTATAAAAAGAACGACTACCAGCGAAGATCAAGTCGATGACCGCTCGCTGGCCAATTGCATCAAGCGACATATTGCGGCACAGCAAGCGCGTTTTAAAAAATCCATGAACCACATGTGCCAACACAATACGAGTGGCTTACACGGAAGATGGAAGTCAGCTCAAGCTGAGGGGTTTGAGGTGCCACGGTGCACAGCCCGCGTGATTGCAGCCTTGTCTACCAGTATCGTCCAGTCCCAGGCGACCTAAATGCAACCACGAGGCTGCCTCTCAATACTTTCTCCAAGCCATTTTTGAGATGAAATTCCGTCCGCAGTCCACATAACTTGTATCTCTTCTATCGTTCAAAAGTCCTACAGAATGATTACCACCGCTGAAGTTATCAGCGCACTTACCTATCCGGAAGATGCGTTCACCTGTATCGCTTCAATCGCTAGCACTCGATGTATGGAAATTATCCAACTGAACAGGCATGAAAGATTTGAGAATATAAAGGCCCTTGCTTTGACGGACAATCTGAAGCTCCTCAGACAGAGATTGGATCAAGTTATCCGTCTCGTCCTATGCGATGCCCATCGGAAGGAGGATGTGGTCCAAGAGTACATAAGGAGGTGGAGCGAAGACCAAAACGTAGAAGACACTGAAGAAGTCTCGAGCTCAGAGACATCAGAACTCAGTGGCAGCAAAAATGATGACTCCTCTGACGAAGTCAACTCACCGCTGGCGACCGCCGGTCCTTCAACGTCTATTCGGATCCCAAATAGGACAGGCAGGCCCAGTTTCCAACCTCAGCTTTTCTACAGATCGGCAGATGGAAATAGCATTCGTACTTCTCATAGCCCTACCTCCCGGGACACAGTAACTCGGCCGGCCCAAAAAACTCCAGGCTCAACACCAGAGAGAGAGCCTCGGCCAGTGAACGCCACTTACAACCCAGAGCGGCCCTTGCAATTCAGGGACGATCGTAGCTCTGCATCGGGATTCCTTGCTCCCCCATATGTGGTTCGAAAGAGAGCTGTAAGCGACCCAAATATAACGACCCTACAGAACCCAAGATCAAAGCGCCCAAAGACTCTACAAAAGGGAGGTAATAGTGCACCGATGCTACGGACAGGCAGAACTATATCTCTTCAACTGGAAACCCCAACCCGAACCCGTCCAAGGACCGGGCCCCGACGGATGCCAGGGCACTTATCAGACGATGATGGAGAAGGAGAGACACGTATTGTATCAGATGATTCCGATGCAACAGCTATATCGAACACAAGCAGTCCGGGGCCCGTTCCTATAATCGATCTAACTAGAAACGAATACGTTGGAACCACGACCACTCCACCGGGGCCTAAAACGCCACGAACCATAGATGACAAGTTAAGAAAAATAATAAAAACAGATTTGCCAAGCATGAGTCAAGAACAAGGGACCGTGTACATCTTCCGTGATAAAGATCCTAGGCGTTCTAACCTCCTAAAGATTGGTATGACGAGACAAGAGATGACTGACCGTCAGACCGGAGTTCAGCGAGAGTGCAATATCGTCCTTGAGTACGTATATGATACGCTACCGTTAAGCAACTACGGAAGAGCGGAGAAATTAGTACAAGAAGAGCTCGCATATTTTAGGCGGCCTTATACGTGCTCTAAGCCAAACTGTGTTCGTAATCATAGGGAATGGTTCGAAGTTTCAGAGGATCTTGCGAAAAGGACCGTAAAGCGGTGGACGGATTTCATGCGCCAGAACCCGTACGGTGAGGACAGAAAACTCAAGAAAGAATGGATGGTTAAAATTAACAAGATGGGCCATCCTGAGGAAAACGAAGGCATGAACGACCATGACCTTCGCTGGCGGCGCTGGAAACTCGTTGAGCCGCCGTCACGTCTCGTCCGTTTGCTTACACATCCAATATGGATTTATTTCCGGAGATTCTTTTTCCATCTGTCTTGTATTACAGCTTGGCTCATTGTACTCTTTGAATTTCCTAATCGATATACGGCCATTAATTTTGGTTCACATCTAGCTATAGTTATAGTTTCGATTTTTTTGTCTTTGTCGAATTAGCGAACCGGTGGATATCAGTCTTGCCGCACCGTCTTTTTGTTACTTTAGCGCAAATGGAAAACATCTGATGACAACTTCCCATCTTCCAACTCTTTGACAACTTCACCCTGCATAAAGCCGTGAACATAGCACTCTCCAACAAGCAAGCATGATGCGTCTTCGCATCTCCGCAGCACGAATGGGCAGTGATCTTTTTGAACTGGGTTAATTCTGGAGCTCTGTCGAACTGACTACCCTATGTCTTACTACCCCGCTAATGTCTTACAACCCTGTTTCTATTACCTATTTATTACGTACTACCTCATGTATATATAGTCTCTTTTCTTCGTAGATTAATCTATACACGAGTCCTCCTTTCCTCATCCTATTGTCCGTTCGACAAGCTCCGTGGCGGAGCCGTCTTTTGATTGGAGTGGATCCTGTCAATTTAATAGATTGGATGGAGTGGATTTGAAGCCGTGGAGCTCTTAGAGCTCCAAATCTAACCTAATATAGAAAGAGTTAGTCTTAATAAGGAAGGAGAGTATGTATGTATATCGCGTGTGATTATATATATATATATATATATTCCGCTTGCCTTTTAGTATTATAGTGCCGGTATAGATGAATCCCCCTTACGCCTTTAATAAGCTCTAGGGGAGGATAGGGTATAAATAACGGTAGTCTATAGGGGACAGCATATAAGGGGGACGATTAAAACACAGGAAACTACTAGTATACAGTAATTAACGCGGGATCTAGCTAGGACATAGTAAACCCTAGCTCTAGCTCTAAGAAAAGAAGGATATAGTAGTAACCATAGAGATTTAAGATCTAACGGAGGTCTGGATGTAGCCGCCGGCTATGTGCGGAAATAGTTAAACCGGGGTTTTTATCCCACTAAGGTGGCTTATCCCTTGACCAGTTAATTTGCGTTCAACGGGCTCCATGAAATCGGCCTCTGTACCTCCACGCGGTGGAGCCCGGGAACCTAGCAGCTACTATCGGCGTTCCGTCAGGATCATGCCAATAGACTACTAGAGCAAACGCAGAGACGTGCGTACGGCGGCGCAGCGCCGGCGCAGCGATGTGGTGGTGCGAAGAGTTTTCTTGCTGGGAGGGTGAGCCCCAGCGGAGGCCTACGAACACGACTACCACGTCTTCACGTACACGTCTAGTACACCCGAATCACGGCATCCACCTACGGCAACGACCCCCTTCTCCTTATACGGTATTGCGATATACCGTACGGCACCTACACGACCGTATACACCTCGCAGGCGGAAGGCCTCTTATTCAAACCGCCCTCTACCCCCTCTATACCTTAATCCACCCAGCATATTCTAATACGTCGGCATCGTGGTGGCGCCAGGTTGAGCGCGCTATTGGACGCAGGAAGATAGGGAGGCAGGCAACAAAAGTCTTTGCCGCCAAGCCGGCCTACCGCCAAGGCAGAAAAACATTCTGCCTGTAGAATTCTGCCATATCATCAAGCGTTCTACCAAATTTGTTTTTAGCAGCTTAATTCCGCAGCTTCCAAGCTCCTTTTGATATTCTAATTAGCTACTAAAAGATCTACCGCTAAACGTTCTATAGGTGGCTATAATTCAGCTATAAAGGCTTAAATTATGGCTCTTAAACAAGGCTCTAGCTTACGCCTATTAATATTAATTAATTATATATAATGTATGGAACATTTAACGTCTTCTTTAGTATAGTAACTCTCCTAATTTAAATATAATTAAGCCTTGCTGGCCGTATATAAGGAGGTTATTGCGCATAAGGGAGCGCCGCAGCATAGGGAGGTGTCGCACAGATAAGTCACTCATAAGAACTCTATCGATTGAAGCTGGCTCTAGAAGCTCTCTATATACATAAGGAAGGGGTAGCAGACTAAGTCGGTGACCGAGTCGGTGACCGTGTTGATGACCGTGTTGATAACCGAATCGATGACCGAGTCAAAGATAGTAAGAAACAGGGTGGTGAGTCATAAGGTGGTATCTGATAGTGACCTTAACGGTTGACAGGAGGTTACAAGGAAGGAATGGCGGGTGGTATTGATAGATCTTAAGCAGTAGAGGATTTAGGCTTGGATTAAGCGGATTGTTAGGCATATCCAGAAGGCTATTGAGCTTGAAGGAGGTAATGAGTATAGGGAGGGTGCTATTAGAGGAGCCAAGACGCTTAAAGCATCTAAAGCGGGAGAGGACAATATCTAGATTTAGAAGGCGGTGAGCTAAGGCGGTCAATTTCTTGGCGGCAAAGACTTTTGAAAGGCGCCTCCGTACGACAATATGGAAGCATGGTACGAAGGGCAGACAGGGCAAGATAGGCAATCAGGACTGTTCCGACTGATACCGGTACACACGATATTCCGGAACATTTCTGCCTCATTCCGGAACGAGTCGTCCTTGTTCCAGAATGAGTCGTGTATCGCTTTGATCGGCTCCATTCCGGATTGCTTGCCTCATTCCGGAAAAGAGCTTGCCTTATTCCGGAAAAGATCTAAAGCTATATTAAGATTTGATAGAGCTTTTTTAACCCCTCGGTGAATATATGGATTTTGGCTGTAAAATAAGCGGTTATATATCTTAGATATTATAATCTATCATTTAGTAGAGCATAGTCGCGATCTCTGGTATAAAAATATAAGATCTTAATTTTCTAATGAGATTTTCTATTACTCTAGAGATCAAATTTTACTACCCCTCCAAACTACCATAATACCATTAGCTTCCATCTAAACTAGGTTACGCTGCGATTTATAGATATATTTAAAGGCCTTTCCACGTTATAGATATAGTCTATAAGTAGTAGAAACCAATTAGGTAGGGGGGGTGGTTGATCGCGTTCCCTGACACTAAAATTTGCAAATTACGTAAAGCTTCAAACCCACTAAGATCTGTTAAAAGCTGGGCTCCCTAATATTCTGCCGGTCATAGACTAATTGCCTAATTAGGTTTGGCGCAATTGCGATTTAGATTTCTCCTAGCTGCGCCAATCTTGCTTACTCTGTCGTTCTCCTTTCCTTTGGCTTGCGCAGCCTCGCCGGTGGGCTTAATTAATTGCCTCCCTCATCTGCTATTAATTAAGGTTGTGTAGAACTTTATAGCAGAGTCCCCCGTCAGGCTCGCTTTATTTAAGAGTTGATCTAAGTACTGTAAGCTCTTGCTAGAGGCTCGCCCGGGGAGTCCTCCGTTGGCCGATTTGTACAAGGCTTTCCTCTATAGCAGTAGGAAGAACACTCTATATTTCCTTTTCGACAGCTACACTGTTAATTGTTACATCCTTGCCTATATACACAGCAGATAGGCTCGCGATAGGAGCATTGGTAGGAGGTAAGGGAGCCGCATTAGGTGTGGGCGCGGAGGTAGGCGCGGAGGACGACATTACTGTTGCTAGTATTAAATTTAAGCTGGCAGTAGAGTTAAATATATATTTAGAACTTACATAAAAGGCACGCATATTATTAAGGATCTAATTGAGTCGTACGTAGAGGCGGTAGGAAGGATCAATGAAAATTTTTCAAAGTTCGCGACAGCCCCTGCGCTAAGCCTAATTAGGCGATTTTTAAGCAAAATCAACACCACAAAGGAGCTCACGAGAGCTCTGTAAAATGCCTCACGCTTAATTGCAAAATATTATTCGACCACTAAATGTACACTTATTAAGTAGATCTTTTGGCGACGTTATGTAGGCATGGTTAGCGTAATTTGAGGTTATTCTAGACCCTATACAATAACTATTTACCAATTAAACCTACAAAGGAAGAAAAACAAAAGCATAAAATAAATCTATTTTGAAGAACTTCACGACTCGTGGTATGCGTGTGGGCGTTAGCGAGCCTCTACCTACTGTACCACCTAGTAATTGGCCCAACCTTCAAAGATCTTTTCCGGAATGAGGCAAGCAATCCGGAATGAGGTCGATCAAAGCGATACACGACTCATTCTGGAACAAGGACGACTCGTTCCAGAATGAGGCAGAAATGTTCCGGAATATCGTATGTACCGGTATCAGTCGGAACAGGACACTCCCTTATGGGAATCTCAGAACAGCGATCTAACGGTATTTTTCCTCCCGTTGATGTAGTACGGGCATGTGACCTAGAGGGGTACATGTCGTATTACCTCTCACGTCTCCCTTTGGAAGTTTTTTGTACCTAACTTATCGGTATTCGTCTGCATGGACCAAGTTTTGGACCGCATTAGACATTAATCAAGATCAAATAATAATTTGCGTCCAACGGTTATCAATAAGAGCTAGTCAATCAACCGAGCTGAATTTAACGCCCGTACTGAGGGCTTTTGATTATATAGTAATTTGATATACATGCCTAGCACTCATCCTTCCTATCCCTTAACCCGCTGATTCGGGTCCTACGTTATCGATAAGACTTCAGCCAATAAGGAGTCCTAGATTGACGAACTTTTGGTGTTCCATGCACACGGGCCATCATCTTATCGATAAGGCAGGACGCAATCTAGGACTCCTTATTGGCTGAAGTCTTATCGATAACGTAGGACCCGAATCAGCGGGTTAAGGGATAGAACGGTATTTTGCATATACTGCAGTCAAATAGAGTCCTCGGAGCACGCTCTATATAGGTGCACGCGTTGTTTAAAACTGGTGTTCGCGCACGGATCGCTTACTTGTTGGACGCTGACGGTCAAGGCATAGGGTTTTTCCCTGTGCAAAGAGACAGGCTTATTTTCTGGTTTCTTGTTGAACAGTACTGGTAGGGGCGTATCTAGGTTGCAGACGCCGGTTCGCCGGTTCCTGCGATCATTTGTACCGTTAGAGTACTCTCATACCACGACTTTGGAAGCGGAGGTTTTCGATGAGAAGCACTGACTTGGCAGATAATTATTTTGCACATAAGGTACTATATTTTGTGGCCCAAACGAGTATGGGCAGCCAAATCTTCCACCTCATATCGACAACAAGGACCGTCGAATACCACTGTACAAGGACAGCCCGTGCTAGCAGGAACACGTTGACCGACTCAACACCCTTAATTGAGGCTCTATCCCTTAACCCGTTGCTTCTGGCACTACGTTATCGATAGGGATCCAGCCAATAAGAGGCTCTCATTCGAGCCTTGTGATGAGAACTGCAACAACCTGAGATTATTCGAATTGCCGATTTCGTATGCATCTAGCTATCTAGGCCTAGTAGGAGGGACCATGTATTTAGTTTTCTTCGCAAGATCAATATCATTAGAGAATGTTCGTGGCATTTTGAGGACATAATTTTGCTAACAAAGTCGCAGTGTTTACATGTACATCTAATACCAGTGTTCATGCACGAGCCAGCTTCGCGTTGCGCCTCAACGAGTTAAGGGATATATAACCTACTGTACACCAGAAATACAATATATTCGTGGCTTCATTCGAACCCTTTGGCTACCTGGCAGAACGACTTACCGCCTGCGCGTGCAGCTCATTGATTGGTGCGCACGGTGCACATTCTATAGGAAAGGGTATCCACCAGATCATCTACTATGCTTGGCATAATGACGTAATGTTAGACATGTTGGCAATCAAGTTTTAATGTCACAATTCAGTCACTCCTTGCAAATGAGGACGCAATTATTTGAAACAGAGCACTCCGAAGAGAGTTTATTGGTAGAGGTAGTGTATCTCAATTGGTGATTTGATTAAGCAAGTAGTATCCCCATTCCCCAGTTCCGCCGGGTATTCCCCCATGTATTCCGCCGCCAGTGCTAGAATAGCCCGCCGATGATGAACCTTCGCAAGTCGGGTATCTCACTCAGCTCCTTACATGACGACGCACCAGCAGGACTCTTCGCAACCGCAGCAGCCACAGGACTCGCCGCACTTGATGGGCTTAGGCTTGACGACGGAGGTAATGGAAGAAGCAGCGCTGGCAGGCATGTTGAATGAAGTGAGTAATTTGAGGTTGTGAGGTAGTTGTCTGGCCTTTGGGTCAATGCCTGGTAGGATTGTATCAATGGTTTATGAGTAGCTTACTTATAGAGTGATTGAGGAAAGGCTGAGGCCTGGCTCGAAAGAAGATGTTGTTTGTTGATGAGTTGGAGGTTGTTGATGTGGAGGTGGAGCCAGAACGCAGGTTTAAAGCGGGTGATAAGAATATTTATTCTTGAAGCTCCGTGCTTGCTGTCGTGTTTGTCGTGCTCGCTTACCCAAACGCTTACCACCTACCTACCCCCCCTCTTTCTCTTCTCTTTACTTATTTAACTTCCTACTTTCTCTTTTTTAGCCCCTTTTATTTACACTTTTTCTTTTCTTTTTAAAATCTATTTTTACTACTTTTTTTATAATATATATTAACGCTAAGCCTTTCTATATTTAGTATATAAATGCACTGGAGCTCCAAGGAGCTCTTGGAGTTATATAATATACTAGCTGGATGGGGTGGATTCAAGGCCAAATCCACTCCACTCCAGTCCAAAAAGACCACTGCGAATGGGACAATTCCACCGAAAAGCACGCAGACCACGTCGCCTTCTTGCAGAGCTCCCGGCCCCAGGCCTAGGTAGCCTTTTCTAGTGATAAATAACTTCCGACCAGTGCAAGCATTGGAAGCTGCTTCAAGGAAAGCATCCGATTTTGTTTCGTAAGCATTGTCATTATCATCGGAATCCGGATCGGAATCCTGGCTCCTTTCGCTCTCGGGCCATGGACGAGATGGAAAGTTGAAATGGAAGACGTAGCCTTTGAAGCCTGCCCAATGTCTGGAGGGTCCCCCACCAGCATGCCATACCAGTCTTTGCCAGTAGTCAAGGTCCAGCAAAGGACCTTCTTGCAGTCATAATCCAAAGGTGAACTGAGGAACTGTCAATCGGTAGTCCGTGCACCGATGAGTAAGTAAAGAATGAGAACTCTGTCTATTGAGTGTGGCTCTATAGCCTCTATATATACATAAGGAAGAGGGGGCAGTAGACTACGTCGGTGACCGAGTCGTCGACCGAGTCGCTGACCGAGACAGTAGTAAGACGGTGGTAAGGAAACCCGTTTCAAAACCCGACCTGGATCGACAGGAGCTCTCGGAGGGTTTCCAAAAGTTGAAAACGGCGACCGGAGTGGCTCTTGATTGAGGGTATGCCTGGAAAGATTGCGGGGAGATGATCTCGGTGGATTTGGTAACAGTATCGAACTGAATCCCTTTCGGAGATAAAGTGTCGGGGGACTCTTTATCGCCTTGAATTTCTTCCATAGGAAGACTGTTAGCAGCTGAATGATTTGGCCCCGGCTCTGAAGGCGATAGAGCGTGGGAGAAGACCTGGTTCCATTGTGGTCCAGGATGGAAAACTAGGATCTATTCTGGGTCCACGCTGAACCGCAGAAAGAATTCTTAATGAGTGCTCTTTCCTGAGAACTTCCCTTGTAGATTTTTAGTACACTTGAGATGTAGGCAGACTGTAATCCGGTTCTACGAAAATTTGGCCGTTTTCTGGATTGCAATCTGCAGTTCGTATTCCTAAAAGCGCATATAACCTGTCCCGTGGATCCGTGACCCAGAACTGGCGAGTCAGGCCCAGTAGCCTTGGGAAGGAAATTCCTTCTACATTGATTTCAGTGGAGAGGTAGTACATCAAATAGGCATTGTATACCCCCGACAGGTCGAACTGCCTCAGGAGACGCAGTTAGTATGTTATAACCCATGCTGCGGCCAGTCCAACCCATTGTCATTCTATCTCGGTGGCGCTCCATAATAAAATAGCTGAGGACGCAAGGGCAATCTCTTGAACGACCCATAACCTCCAAAACCAAGATAGGTTGTATAATACTGCCAGAGAATTCAATGGATCATTCAAAGTCTGTATTGAGAGTAGCTCTGGACCTGATGGAATGATGACCTCGCCGGATAGAGAGTTTTTGAAGCTCGCAGGAGACGATGGATGCAGTCCGTTGGCGTTGATAAAGATACACACAAGAGAGAAGGCCAATATTGATTCGCATCCTCCCCTAACCATATAAAGACCTTTTTCGCTCTTCGGTAAATCCTACGCATGAGGCTAACTTGGTGGCCTCGTTCTTCGATGTCATCTTGGTTAATGCTGATAGCGTCGGCCCATACAGCCCGGACACAATCATCAAGGCGGACCCTAAAAGCGCGTCTCGAAGATTCTGAGTAATCTATAAGTCCCTACTTTCACATTCGATATGAACTTTGGTAGTGGTGTCCCCCCACGCATAAGAAAAAGCTTCATAGGAAGTTGAATCATTGTGGAGGTCGGTAATCTCTAGGCCGCATACAAGGGGGTCAGAGCAGGATCTAGGCTGAATACGAATTAGACGAATTGATAATTTGACGTGAGTAAGCTTTTCGTATTGATAGGAACGACCATAGAGCGGCGGTTCTTTTATGGAATAAATATCTGGAAACGTGGCATGTGGTGAGGAATGCTCAGATTGCTGAGCGTCGGAGGAAGCAGAGCATGATAAAGGCCTGTCTGGGGATAATCCACAGGCCATCAGAACCTTCCGCTCCACACCCTCTCTTCTCACTCGTGCCCCTGATCAGATCAGAAAACTATTGAGACCGAGAGACAATAGTTAGGGCCAACTGTACTTACGCCATGCTCTAACTGCCAGCTTGTTCTGAAGCGCCTTTGAGGTGTTCCATGGAGGTCAAAGCTTGCCACAATATTTCTAAAAGCGTCTTCAGCTGAAGTGCCTCGATCAACCGAATCGGACCTAACAAGAGGCTGCAGGAAACATGATGAACTGAATGATATTGAATGAATGAATGAAGCTATTTATGAGGAATATAGGCCTTGATATAGGCCTATATCTACGGAATCCGAAGTGATTGCTACGGAGACCGACCAAAAACGGGAACAAAGGGAATCTGTTTATGTAAGCAGGAAACGCATGTGGAGGACTCTTCCAGAACCATCGTCAAAACATTCATTAATGCGAGTGTCCATGCCGGGCTTGGGGGTTTGTTCGTAATAATGTGAGACACCGCAGGTGCCAGCAAAGTGTTGGCGCACCCCACCCAAGGACATGCAAAGACTGTTTTTCAACTGAGCTGAGTTGCTAGTACGCTAACATGATATGAAAATTCATCTGTTACCCCATAGAACGTATATCTTGAAACTTGTTTCGGAGACGATCCTCAACCTTGAAGAAAGTAATACTGTTTGGTCAGACCATGTGACTTCTCCCGCCAAAGCGTTATTTGATCTTATTAGTCACCCCTGAATGTCCGGACTTCGAAACACAACAGTAACCCTATCTAAATTCCCTCAGCAAGGTAATCCTGCTGACCATTGCTTGCTAGGTGAAGCAATTGGTTTGTAATATAGCGAATACGCGGGTTTCTCTTTCTTTACCATAAGGATGTAGACTAAAAGTTTCCGATGCTCAGCTTCTCCGTATTTCAACGCCGTAACCGCCTTGGCATTTAAAGTATCACCACTCAACGTGTTGGGCAACCGCCACGATGTGGAAAACCACGCCCAGCTGAGCTGCAAAGGCAAATTTTTGGCGAGATGCTTGCCTTGGATACGGAATAGCGCTCCGCAGAACAGGAAGGTCAATTTACCGCTCCTGCGCCTTCCCTCCTTATTTCAACGTATAGTTGCTTCTAGTTGCGCTGCTGATATTTCTAGAAGCAGATTGGAGTCATTAAATTTACTCTTTCATTCATTCAATCACTCTCTTTAGGTCTTCTGGCCAAAAGTCGCTCATTTGAAACATTCATTTTGACCAGAAAAGCAGCAATGCCACAGTCACTCCTTTTCAATGCTTTCGTTCTCATCTGTATCTTCGCCACCGCAATCATAGCAATTCCAGCACCAATCCCGCTCCCTAAATCCAGCTACATCCACCCTCGCTGTATAAATCCTTCCCTCTCCTTACACTTTACACTACTAACACGCACAAGTCCTCCCACCCCCAGGCCCATCATCCTGCATCCCTCCCCTTGTCCTCTGTGATCGCGCCTGCTGCAGCCCAGGTTCGACTTGTGCCACCACCGGTTTCTGTGTCCCACCGCCACCGCCACCGCCCCCGAAAATCTGGATCACGTACACGAACACTGCTGCCGGCGTCCCGTCCCTTATCACAGTCCACGGCACCGGCTTTCCGGAGGGAGGTGATGTCTGGATCCAAGACGTGAATGTCGTGAATGAGTGGGCGGTGTACGGATTCCCGGGTCCGAACTTCGAGTATGCGACTGAGATCCAGGATTGCTCGAAAGATGGGAGAAGCACGGCGGCCACGGATGGCTTTGCAGGATGGGTGGAGGCGTGGGATAAGAAGAGTGACACTGAAACCCCTAGGATCCCGGTGAGAGTAAGAGCCGATGGGACTTGTCCACAGTCGAGGATGGTGAAGATACCGTTCAATTGAGTAGTGTAGAGGTAGTACAGCGACGAGGTAGGAATGGGATTCTATGAATTTGGAGCGGCCTAGCTTAAGGATTAGGAAAAACGCGTACAATAGGAGCACGAAAGGGCAAACACTGCATATAATTTGGTTATATTATTGCACTATAAACGTCTAGGGCTTAGGGGTTCATAGCCATGTATATTATGCAATAGTAGAGAGCCGGTCTATCCCTTGCACCGCAAGCATAGACAAATAAGTCGTGGCACACTTTCTTACTAAGCAGCTTCTTTAAAGTAAAATTCTACAAAGCTGGTAAGAGATAGAATTTTAAAATGTTTTGCTAAGTATAAAGTCGTTAACGGGCTTCATATACGAAAATTTAAAGGATTTTATTCAAAGTGTGGTTGTTAAACCTCAGTTGTTCTTCACATGGGCCAAAAAAAAGTGCGCCACGACTTATTTGTCCATGGGTGCCAATAGATTGTGGCCCGCGCACACAGTCAAGAACATCAAATATTCCCGCGTCAAGTATCGATCAAATACACCACCAAAATGGTGCGCAACCGTACATCCAATGACATAGATCTTGTGCAACCTACTCAATATATTGTTCCCAAAAATCGGGTGGCAAAAAGGCCACCGCCAGAGCCCGAAATACTACCTCCGTTTAGTCCTCTTCCTTATTTAAAGACTGGTAATGCGGCAGAATAACTTACCGCCTATACATGCACCTTATTTAATTAGGGCGCACGCTATTTTCTGAACCGAGTTTTTTGACTAGCCGATTTTATTGTTTCAGGCAAACAAGATAACTCGAGCGAATCCTAGATTTTCATCTTGGATAATGTCTCTCCCCACCGGCAGTAATTGAGCCTAGGGCAGTAAAATCTCTCAGGCTCTGGAGACACCTGACCTGCTCTGGATCTAGAACGATGACACTTAGATCCCAACTCTAGTTCCGTACGTTAACTTCCGATCATCATGCATTGTTTCACATGACAATCCCAATGCGCGAGACCTTTCGGGTAACAATTCAGTGTAGATACTAAGAATAGTTACACTGCCTAGTTTATATTATGTTGGTAGGGGGGGCTGGGGCATAGGAGCTTCCTTAGGTCACGTGATCATCGCTTAGCTAGTATATAGAGTCGTGAAGGACGACTCCACCTTATGGAGTCCACACTTTCATATACCTGCATTCCCGTGTGACATATTATAAGCGAGCTGAAGGGTCGGAAGGCCCAATAGTGGGGCATAAGCTGCATGAACCTATAGTAGGTCCAAAGGATGTAAAGACAACGCTGCTTCCGTCGCCGTACGAAGTTCACCAAACCACGTTACACTGTATATTGAAGATGGAGAGACGTTGTTTCGGCTAGGTTATATCGGCATGGGGTGCCTCAGGAAAAGGTAGTAGTAGCATGCATAGTGCGTTGAGATAACTACTGAAGAATTACATGGCTTTCGTTGGATTTTGAAGGTTATCGATATCACATAGGTTCTAGGCTCACGGGCCTGTCAATACATATATTGTTTGTAGGCAGTGACGTTCTGGGCAAGTTTGAGTGTACTGCCAACTCTACCTTTTGTCAGAGAATGTCTTACGCGTCCATGTCTTTGGGTATGTCGTTCCGCTCTGTGTCATTTCGGCTGCAAAGATGGGTCTTGCATTATGTACGTTGTCGATGGTGAAACCGCTGTGATCAACAGTACAGTTAATATAAAAGGCCCTTAGCATCTGGATGTACCCAGGGATCGCGCGGGATGTTGAAGGACCATATATGACCAGGGGGTGGTCGGGGTTTAAAGAAGTAGAATGCGATAAGTTGCCGAAGTTCTTTGCATAAGTGTTGTGTGGGGATATATGCTGGTAGGCCCAATGGTGTGCTACTGGGACCTACTCGAATAAGGCTCTTGCATCGAGGAAAGAGACAGGGTTCATTGCGAGTATTCCAGGATGAATTTGCATTCAAGTTCCGATTGGAGAAGGTGCATAGAAGCTGACCTGGCTCTGGATGCTGGTCAAGGAGATGCAACAAATGAGCTCTCAATCTTGGAATGCCTAGAATTCCAGGAATAGAGCAAAGGGGTTTCTTCACTGAAGCTATGGCCATATTACATCTTGGTGGTGTTTTCGGTGGGGAAGCAGTTCAGGTGTCAGCTTCACTGCCGAGGCGGCTAATCCCTTCCCGAAGACGTCCTCCGTTCGCCCTAGCACGGCGGAAAAAATCCTGCGCTTTTTCCAGTTCCGCTCGTTTATCTGCGATGCTCTTCCGTGCTTCGAGCTGAGAAATCGAATCTGCAATATTTCCGTCCTGTTCATCATCTTCACGTGATGTATCAGTACCCCAGCCTTCTCTTGCCTGCTGTAATGGGACATCTTTAACGATCAAGTCACCAATCCAAAGCCCAACCATGCCCCTTAGCTGCAAAAGGTCAGGGTGTTTGTCGAATGGGGGCGAAACCAGTAGGTGGTCAAGACGTTCGGCTATTTCCCTTGCTCTTCTTAACTCCTCGTTCTTAATTTGCATCATTTCATCTGCAATTGTGGTGCGAGTCCCTGTAGGACTCCGTACATTTCTAGAGTCCGAATTGGAGTCATCATCGGATGAATTATCTCCAGGTGACTTAGACCGACGGGTGCTTCCGCCCAGCTGGTCACGAGTGCGCTTACTCCTTTCCGATACTTCGTAGATCCATAGCGAAAACATGGCGGGATAAAATATTGCCTCGTCAATTGAATGCGGGTGCACCTTGCGTCTCGGATGTTGCAGTATCAACCGCTCGTAGTAATCCCTAGCTAATCTAAATCCTTCCTCACTGAAAGTGTCTTCATGGGTAATAGGAGACTCATCATTGTCCGATTCTCGTGAATTTCCTCGAGACTTTTGGCTTTGGCGCGTTTGTTGTTTAGAGTTACGACGAAGCAATATTTCCGCTCCGATCCCCCATCGGCCGTGGGCTCTAACATCGGCTGGCTTGCCGGCGATCTGGGACCGCAAGATCATACCCCATGCCCTGCCAGCACGGTCGTAATCTCCTTCAAGTAAGCAGTGATGAAGGATAGTAGTGAGCACATTAAGATGAGTCTGCTTCAAGTTCTCCTTTTTGCTACTGCTACCACCTAACAATTCAGCGCTGGACACGGCGTTAGCGGCAGCATACAGTGGTGGGTGCAAATCTGCCAGCTCTTTTTGCACGTGCGTTGGGGTTTGCTTCTCCTTTGAAGAAGACGCTGGTGTGTGCGGGAATGGAGCAGGAGGAATTTCAAGCTCATCTTCAGGTAATAGACCTGCGATGCGACGCTGGGCGGCTTCTGCGGCCGTCAATGAGGCAAAGGACGAGCGCTGTGATTGTGTGTTTGAGGTTTCACCCGTGCTCTGAACGTCATCTTTGGGGGAAATTGGGGGCTCATCTTCTTCGTTGCGTTTCCGTTTTCTCGCTTCCTTATATTGGCCGGCGCGGAGCGAGTATGTTGCTTGCTGGCCAGGATTGAGGGGAGCAACAAAATACTGCATGTTTGAACACGGGCTGGATAATCAGAGGGCGGCAAGGGAGTGGCTGTACCAGCCTCAGTTCATGTTATCCGTCTCTTTATGTGGTTCATGGATATGGGCAGGAAAGCGAAAGGCCGTAAGCGACGATGTGGGCTGGAAAAGTGCTGGCGGTCACAACAATGCCCTGGTGAGCTGAATGTTGATTTTGCTGGCGTCACGTTGTTTCTTGCTTCTTCGCCTTGCGACGATCGGCTTGCCAAGCCGTCCAGTCATATCACCCGCAAGCCCATCGACATCAGCCCAACGTTCCAAGCCTTTCTTCACCTTCTCCCTCCCAACCTTCATCTCTCCACAACTCGCGTCGTTCCTCGAGAGATGGGTCAAGCCAACTCCAGAGGTGCGACTGACCGTCCTGGGACTCGAAGAGGTCGCCCCGCCTCATGGTTCATACCAGAGACGCCAGCGCCTAATGACCGGTCAGCGCTCGACCTTCAGCCTCCTACTTCATCACGCTCTGGAACCCAGCGCTTCAGTCCCTTCAGCAGGCTGTCAACCGCTATTTCAGATGCTGGCTCATCTGGTTCTACTATTAATCTAACCCGACGACGCTCTAGGATTAATAGGGCTCGTTCCACTCTCTCCGCTTCCATCCCAAACTTCCTGCATCGTGGTGCCCTCAGTCGATCACGAGATGAATCTGGCTACAGGTCCCCTCCCACTACTTCATCTTCGCCCATTTCACGTCCAACACCAAGGCATGCAGCCAGTGACGGACGTGGTTACCTTCTCCCCCGTCTCCAGGTGCCAGAATTGGACCTGAACTTCGACGACCTACCAAATCCCAACATCGATGTAACTCCGAGACTGACCCCGAGGCGTGATAACACTCGCTCAGCATCAATGTCAGATAGAATCTCTTCGTTGAGACCTGATAGAGGGATACGGAGTATGACAAGTTCCTTACGACGACGACGGTCTCCTCTGAGGCGCGATGAAGACCAAGCGGCAATGCTTTCACGCCTTCTTTCCGTGGCCGCCGCTGCAACAGCCGCTTCGTTGATGGGTGACGATCACAGAGCAGTTTCGGAAGCACGAAGTGTGGCAGGTGACGGTGAGGATGGAACATTTGATAGCTTTCTTCAAGCTCTCCAAAACGGCAGAATTGCCTCAGCACTGAGACAGAGCGGCAATGATGCCGATGATGGATCGGACATGACTGGAAATCCTACTCCATTGAATTTCTTCAGAATGTTTCGATTTGGATCTTCGAACACCAATCGTAGGAGTGAAGGACCGCTAAGATCATCTAGTAGCCGCGGCAGCGGCGCCGGATCTTCAGATGGTCAAAGTGGTGATGAGGAAGGTACAGACGGACGCATGGTTCCTATCATAATCGTTGGCATTCGATCAATCAATCCGGGCAACGGCTCCCCTCAGGATGACAACATCCCCCCTTTCCTTGACGCCCTTTCAAGTTTCCCCACGCCTCTAGCCTCTCCTGGGGAGAGCACAATTGACGGAATTTTACGACAGCCACAAAACGGGACCCGGTTTAGCCACAGACGCCGTGCTTCCATGGGAGGCATGAATCCTTTCCCTGCCAACTATGATAGCCAACGGCATCATCGATCTCCCGAACGTCCACGTCCATGGTCTACCTTTGCAGATTCCCCATCTGGTCCACTTCCGCCGCCTTCAACTCCCGCCAGCTCCGGGCTCTCTGCGGTTTCCTCCGGTACTACGACTCCTACATTCTCAGCACCATCCCCATCCCCATCCCCAGCCATCCAATCTACCACTCCTTCTCGAAGGGAGAGTTTCGTGCGTAGGACCACTGGATCTGGGTTAGAAGCAACCACAGAAGAGCCTCAATCTCAACAACGTACTGCACGTCAACGTAGATTGAGCGAATCAGACTTCACTAGATTTGGATCTGGTGCTTCCAGGAGAAACGGTGTTGTCGAACCAGATCATACCCCAGGTGAAGGTGCAAGAAGCTGGATCATCTATGTGCTTGGTGGAAGCTATCCTGAGAATCATCCAATACTGGCCACACCGAGTTTGTTTACTGATTCACCAACGTATGAGGACATGCTTCTCTTGTCAGCTCTACTTGGCCCCGCAAAGCCACCCGTTGCTAGTGAAGCAGATGTTGCGGCTGCTCCTGGTCTTTACAGGATTCGTGGCTCTACAGGAAACTTGTTCGCCGAGGCCATAGACGGCGCCGACACCATTGGTATCTCACCTGGGGCACGCTGCCTCGTTTGCCTATGTGACTTTGAGGAAGATGAAGAGGCGAGAAACCTGGTAAAGTGCGGACATCTGTTCCATAGGGAATGTATTGACCAGGTATATTTCCCCATCCCTGGATCAAGCTCAACCCTGAAATGCTAATTATTCCTGTCATAGTGGTTAACAACTGGCCGCAACTCCTGCCCTCTGTGTAGAGGACAAGGTGTCGATGAGAAATCGACTGAACGTGACGATCATGGAGACTTCGACGTTACAAACTCGGCCAGACCCTCAACAGTAGTCTAATATCCTACAAAAACAAAACCATTCTGTCTTGCGCAATGATTCGATCAGCTCTGGCCATTTACGTTCCATATTGCTCAAGTCGACACTCATTTCAATCATCGGGGCCTCCCCTTTGCGCGTTTTGCTCTCGGAAGCGTTCTGGCGCGCAGTTTTCTTCATGTAATTGAATTTTGCAGCGGATTTTACCGTGTCGCACCTATTGGCAGCACTTTGGGATGATAGTAGCTACAAGGGAATCACGTCCACTCCCTATTCCTCTCATTTCATTTTACGAAGCGCATGGCGTTATAGGCTTGGGGTTGCAGTGAGGCCCCACAGGAAATTTGCACAGCTCTGGGATTTGGTATCGGGGATTTTTTATTGCGGTTCTGGCGAAGGTTAGGAGCAGACGGAACTACAGGCTATTTTTGGGGTCCATGGTGGATGATATTCATGACTTTTCTCCCTAATCTGGGTTGGGTGTACATGGATTTGACGGAGTAGAGTCTTGTTAATGATGGCTGCGTTGTGGCCTCGCATATCAGGGTAGCAGGAGTTTTTGAGCGGTGAAGAAAGTCGCTGCGGATTTTGCCAATTTTGCGATGTTGCAAACAAAAGTGCGTCCAGAATATTCGCCGTTATCACCACTAATAGGGTTTTCCCCTCCTTTCCCCCTAGTTTCTTGGCCGGGTCCGTGTGGCTTTCTTCTAACGGTAAGGCTTCGGGCTCGGAAGCGGGCAGATGAAGATGGGGACAAATTTCACAATGATTAAAATGGTCTTTCATTCAATTTGGAGACTTTTCCAGAAGCTACCTGGACTGAAGTTGCCATCACAAGGTATCCCGAGGCATAGTCAAGAACGACGCGTCAGTGTAATCCGAATAATATTGATATTTGCATTGCATGGAGTCGTGGGCAGTCCTTAATCCAGCCAAAGCTCTATTGGTTCCTGGACAACACCCAATCAGCGCAAGACTCGGCGCTTACGCATAGGAAAGCCATCTCCGCAATCGTACACCGATGGCTATACGAGAGCAATATCTGGAAATTCCAGGAATTAACTAGTTTAAGGATATGCACAAGAGCCCGGTTTTGACGAATCCCGAGAGACTGGCGGTGGCTTTTGGGAGGGACTCTGCCGCTGCAACTCAACGAGGCGTTAAACACGAAGATATCTATCACTTCTATGTTTGGCAGTCTGAGTCTGTCCTTTCTGGAATGGACGTACTTCGTGGGGAGAATTTTCTTTTCTCCGTTAGCTAGGAGCCCATGCTCTGGCCCTGACTCTTGTCCAAATTGACGGCCCAAGCGCCGGTGGACACATACATACAGTTAAAGTTGTTCACTACTGCGTCGGCAGGTCCGAAAATTGCTTCCCGTCCCGCACTCCTGCGTCTGTGGTCGAGTGATAGACACGGCGCGGGGAGCGAGATTCGAGGGCAACCCTCAGGACAGAGGCGGGATCTGATAACCGCTCCCCAGCGATGAAGCCCAGCAGGAGGGCTAACCTGAGCCTCGGCGGTTCTCCGACAACGAGCTCGATCTGCGGCTGTCACAGCAAAAAAGCAGCTAGCAGGGAAGAAGCCTGTCCCTCACGTGGAGCCATCCAAAGGAACGGGTAGTGTGTTCTGCCGCCTGCATGCAATACTAGTTGCGCCAAGAAGAGTCAAGTTTCTTGCGACCCCACAGCAGCAACCAGCAGCAACCAGCGGCGGGCTGCTGCTCCTCACTTCATGCACCGGCGAAACCCAGTCACATCATCCGCGGTGTGCTGGGGAACCATTCACACCGTCCAACCAGCCTCATGCAGAGATACCAGAGGCATTGCTGAACGTGGTCTGAGGGGACCCCCATCTAACGCCCCGACTGCCCGCCCTGGATTGAGTACCACCCTACCACGAGCCGTGGACCAGCATGATGTACAGGTCAGCACACTAAAACCTTCCATGAGCGCTGAGGCGTCGGCGGACTACAGAAGTACCTTTCCTGGGGTGACAGACAGCTGCGATGCCCGCGAGAGTGACAGCTGAAGGGCCCCGCTTGATACAGATGCGGCTCTAAACTAGTCCGCACGCAGTGTATCGTTAGACAGCGCCTGCTTCTCAAACAATAGGTACAACAATACAAGGTGCGATTGGCGCAGTGACTTCATGCCATGTGTTTTTTGTGAGATGTATGAATACGAGCCTCAGATGAGTATCTTTTAGGTGGGCCACCCATACTACATCTCTGGGCCATATTGTCCAATGCTGTGTCATTATTTCTGGGCTTCGATTCAGTAATCAGCAGTTCCCAGACTGTCGGGATCTCAAGGGACGGCGAGGCTAGGAGAGCTAGAGCAGCATCAAGGCTGAGGCCATCACGCAATGCCAATGGTGGAGTGGCCGCAGAGGGGCTGTCGAGCTGCAGCAGTGGCCCAATATCATGCCTCTTTGCGGCTGGCTGGATAATTTGGGACATACAGCTAGTGTCAGCGAATGAATTTTCTAGAAAATCCACGCCCAATGGGGGGTGGTGGACAGATTGAGAGTGCTAGGAAGGGTTAGCATTGCGGGTGCATGGGGATTTCGCCTGTTTGAGCAGCATCAGAAGCGACTGAGCGTTATGAAATTACGCCCTATATCAAAGACCAAGCAGCACCAAGCAGCAGAAGCAGAAACCAGCACCGCCTTGGGATGGGTCTTTGAGTAAGGGACAACGAGGCGGCACCGTGTGCGTGATGGCGCTGACGCACGCACTAGCTGGCCGCCGTATCAAGTATCAAGCATCATTAGGCTTGAAGCATCGACCTTTGGTCTGCTCCTGCGCTCCTACGTCTCCGCCCCTCTCCACTGTCTCCCAGCGACGATGGCCGAGAGCTATGTTCTTGGCCGCCTGCGCTGGAGATTTTCCCATTTGGTATCTGGGCACCCTCCTACCTAGTAACCTCCTGGCATTCCTGGCGTCGCCCCTTGTTGACCGCGCCCGCCGTGCTTCTCAGAACGCTGGCAAGCTGGGATCAGCGCCCGGGATTGTGGTAGACTGGGGGCAGGCTGGTGGCAGAATGGTGGCAGACCGGCACACAAAAGGCAATCTGGAGCGACGCAGCGTACCCAGAGCAGCCTTAGGCTCTCCCACCCCAGCGCCGCCTTCCTCGATAAGCCGCTCACCACTGGGCCACTGCCCGGCCACCACTGGCCCTGCCGGGCCGAGAGGGCGCGAACGGCCACGGGAGAATTATATCACGGCCATTAAGACGTGCGTCAGGGATCTAGAAGAAGCTGTGCGCGGAAACGGAAACGTCCGGCTCGAATCACACTCCATCGCTGGCCACTTTTGTTCTGTCCACCCTGGCCGCATCACGCAAAGCTCCCTTCTGCATCCCCGCGCAGAACTCTGTCACAGGCAGGAGCTTAGGCACTGCTTGCGGCTGCTGTGTACCTCATAACGCTAGAAGCACCACACGGCCAGTTTCAGACTACCCTCCAGTGGCCTTCCAAGCCTTTCTTGTATTCTGCGCGCGCGACGCCTGAACCACCATCTCTCATCTCGTCGCTATTCCAAGCCTTTTCGTGCCGGGTTGTAAAATCGCCGAGTCGTCCGTTCTCACTCCTAGCAGGGGCTTGTTGATGATCACCGCAGGACTCGAGGCTCCTTTGTTCGCCATCATATCTTAGACTTTCCAAAGCCTTCTTGCCTTTCCCCTTCTAAACACTTGCGATTGTCCCTTTTTCTTTCCTAACTAAGCATTCCGGCGCGGATGACGTTCGTCACATTGCGGCGTTGCTATCACTTCACAAAGCTCAGCGCCTCGTCTTCTCCCCTTCAACAAACATGTCTGGATATTACCAACAAAATCCTCAGCTGCCTGGGTACTATGATCCCAACATTGGTCCACCGGTGATTGATCCGGAGGGCTATATCCGTACTCTTCGGCCTATGCAGCCACTTTCCAACGAGCAGCTTCATCATAGCTATCTCGACTATGAGGAGGATCCTCGAGCTATAGCACCGGCCCAAGGCTCCGCGCGGGCAAGGCGGAGGACTGTAACTGGTGGAGAGCATGTGAAGCACCGAAGGACTCGAAGTGGTTGTTATACCTGCAGGAACAGGAGGGTCAAGGTACATTTATTTCTACTATCGGAATGGTGATATCAGGCTGACATGACAGCTAAAAGTGTGACGAGGCCCATCCAATCTGTGAAAGTGGGTATTGCCGTCTATATGCTCTTTTACTGCACTGCTAACTGCATCCGCTTTGCAGGATGTCGGAAGGGAAATCGAGATTGTGTGTACCCTGAGCCCACAACCTCAAAATCCAGCCGAAGCAATGCAAAATCTAAGTCCTCGCCTCAAGAGAGCATATCCTCAGCGGAGGAGTTTGATCATGATGGGAAGGAGCCCTTGCCTTCAATCCCAGACGATGATGAGGAGAGCACAGATGCACCCCTAGCGGGCGCATCGGGAAATCACTCACGTCGGGAAGCATCAGATACTCCTTCCCTTACTCATGACCGAAGCCCCTCTCCTTCAACAGAGGGATCCACGACTTTAGCGTCTCGGCCCTCACTTTCGCGGTCTGTGAGCATGCAGGCACAGACTGTAAGCAAACAGGCAGCAAAGCAATCGAGCACCAGCAGACCATTACCGGAACTCCCTGGGGATGTGAAGTTTTATCTGAATTATCACCGCACGCACATGTCACATCACCATTACTGCTTCAAGCGTGACCAAGACGACTTTCTCCGCACCACCTTTTTGGAACTTGCCGTGAGGAATGAGCCTCTCTTGTATGCCGTGGTGGGCTTCGCGGCATACTATAACACTCTCACGAAACCAGACGGACGAATTCAGGACTTCCTAGGTTATTACAACAAATCCGTCTCGCTACTTCGACTTTCCATTCAAAGGAGTAAACGGCACAACCTAGCTACATTGCTAACAATCCTTCAACTTGCTAGCATTGAGGTAAACCAAGTCCTTTGGCCTAATGTGGGAACCGCAAGCTGACAGAACATCAGGAATTGCTTGGAGATTGGGTCAATTTAATGGGACATCAAAAAGCCGCGTACGAGATTCTAACAACCCTTTACTCGCCACAAACAATAATGCAGAACGAGACTCTCCGCAAGATTCTGCTGTGGTACATAAGGTTCGACCTCTTTGTCGGCTTCCAATCTGCGAGCGAAACGGTCCTCGGCAGAGAGTGGTTTGATGCATGCCATGACTACTATGTCCAGCAGCTCCGCATAAACCCTCACGATTTGACACTGAAGTACGAAGAAAGATTCGCTTACTCACGGCTCCTCGCAACTGACGTCGCTATTCTTTTCTCGAGGAAGAATAAAGGATTAGTTAGCGACGAAGTATTTACCGCGGAGTTAGCTGATATAGACCAGCGATTCTTAGGTTTCGAACAAGATATCGATCCCATACTTCTTGATCCTAGCGCGCTTATTACGGATTTTACGGGAGCACCACCTCGCCATCCGGACGACATCGTAGATCCGTACGATCACCGGCTCTTATACGGCGGAGACCTTTGGACGACAAACCACTTACTCCTCGACTTTTGGTCAATAGATATTATGTACAAGCTCCAGTTAACTATGGTTCAGCGAAGGCCCCCACCACAGGAAGTAGTTCTCAGGGCGTACCGAACGTGCCAGCTATTCGAAGCGATCGAACTTTACCCAGGAGCACCCCCTGGTGCGGTCATCGAGGCACGGGCTAGCTTTGGTATTGCAACGCTTTTCTTACCAAAAGATGAGAGGCACATAACCTGGTTTCGGCGCAAATTTGCGAAAATTGAGATTTCCGGGTACGTATCATCGAATAATTTCTTCCCCTGTGCTTCTCCACTCCCCAATCCTCTCATTTCCCCGCTCAACATCAATTGAATCCAATACAAACAAGCTTGTGAAGCGTTCCTGCTGATAAGCATGTGAAATAGCTGCATCTACCCAGCTACGTTCCGCACACGCATGACTGGAGAATGGGGCGTTGATGTGACGCGTTGGTGGTTCCCCAATGATGAAGGCTGTCCTCCCATTATTCGCTCTATCAAAAATTTCATCGAAGAACGCACTACAGCGCCGAGGGACCAGACCTCGGAGGACCTTCGCGATATGAAGGGTCTGTTTAACTCCCTTAGCATTGCAGATTCGCCCGATAGGGCGAGCCCTCCAACGGGCCTTGGGGCGAGCCAAGAGCTGCCGCTCGGAGGGATGCCGGCCAGATCAACAAGCTTAGACTCGACGCTTATCTACGGCGGATCTCCAGATTATGGATGGAGCTATGAGCAGGAGGGGTATCCGGCGCCGGAGCAATTCGACGGAAACGACCGTTTCCCCGGACGGTGAAATTGGTTTTGATCCTTACTGAGAGCCAACCAGCCTGAGCCCATCATACCATTATCTATCCGGACCAGTCAGCAGCACCCGAAAGAAGGGTACTCTCCACGTTACGCGAGCCTCGGCCCTACATCTGATTCTGTGATACATAGATCGACACGTCCCTCGTCTCCGGACCCGGGAATGCCAGGGCTGTCTAACAGGGAATATTATCACCATGATCTCGCACCCTACTGCAGCCTCATTTCGGACGGGTATTCCGAAACAACGCCACTCTCTCACCCTTAATAATACCAATGCACATAACCCAAAAAATTTTGGAAGGAAAAATGTACATTACATCGTAACAAGACAAGGCAAGAGAAAAAAGGGAGGAAAAAAGTCTTCATTTTTGCGAGATACCCTCGGAATACGAGACGGCATTAGGGATACTTTGAGTTGGGCTTGGACTCTGCTTTACAGCATTTCTCTTCTTTACTACTTACATTTCGACTTCATTTTTGGGTTATTTGACCCCAGCGCTTCTTGACTCTTGAAAAATTGTACTATAGTACCCTAAATACTTACAATTCTTTCTTTTCTTTTACTAACTCCTATTCTCTTCTAAACTCAACCTTTTTTTCTTCTTGTTCTTCCCCAAGCAACATGATTGGATCACAATAAATCCACACCTTTGCTTCCTGCTAAATGAAGGAATTTTTTCCACGTGGCTCTCCAAAGGTTCCACTAGTTGTGAAAAGCATGCATAAACCACGTGGTCCTTTAGTCTAACAGCCCCCCAAATCAACTCTCCCAAGCAAGCATAGTAGCATTTCACACCGCCATTGCAACGTACCGTTTTCCAGCCCACCGCAAAGCAGATCGCGAAAGACCACTCATGCATATACGAAGCCGGGTGGAACGAGTGGGGTGGTTGATGATCACATTCGATCAGATAAGCACCGCCCAGCAGCCAAAAAAAGAAAAGTGCGGGGTAGCGCAGCTCTCACGATTCACCGATCAAAGCGCGCAATTTGCGTTCACGAGCCAATCGGGATGGAAATAAGGAGATCTGGTTGCCCCAAAACACTACTGAACATGATGACTTGAGAAAAACTCCTCCCGTTTCCCAAAACCCCCAAAAAAACGGGCGAACAAAAACTACGGGGTTGCGTGGGACCACAGGAACAAAACATGTACCGGTAACAGCGACGGTTGGAGTAAGCCGAAACGAGAGGAAAAACTATGCCAAGGAAGCCGCCAATGTGATTTCGAACCCGTTGCCTAGGAAACTCCGGGGAGTTCTATTACCTGCTGCTGCTCCCGCTGCAGAAAATTATCGCACAACCCGGGTTTCTTCAGTGACTTTCAACATGAATCTTGAATCCGTACAACATATCCGCACAGCTCTCTCCCAACTCAAGCGCCTTCGCGGCTCTTGCGGTAGTTAGCCTACAAACACGAGTCAAGGTTAGCACGAACCGCGTAGAGAAAAGTAACGCTGAAGCATCAAGCAAATCGAGATCGGATTAAAACGAGGTAAGGAAGCGAAGGTGACAATTTCTAGGCGGCTTTTTGGTGTTTTTTATTTCTGTAGAGAACGCTAGAAATCAGACGACTCGTGGCGACGCACCTCCTGCTCGACCTGCAGCTGGTCGACGATGGGGGCCAGTTCCGACAGGATCTCGTAGGCTTTTTTGTGGTACTCGAGCTGCGCGGCGATCAGGTCCGCGAGGTTGCGGAGGGGCTCGGGGGTGTCGAGGACCTGTAAACCCCGGAAAATCGGGCTAGTCAGCTTTCATTCTTTTCTCGTGATTCTAGTGGACTCTGTTGTGTGCTGTGTGAGGGGGGCAGGACGCACGTTCTTCATTACGCTCACGGCCTCCTCCGTCTGCCCGACAAACTCGTCCTCAGCCTGCTCCACCATTGCCCGCGCATCCTCACTCATGGCCTCATCATCCAGCCCATCCTTCCTCCCAGCCTGCTGTCCGGGCAGCGTGAAAGCGGGCCCGCCCTTCGCCTTAGCCTTCGTCGCGTCCAAGCTCAGCCGCGCATTCTCGACGGCCTTGCGCGCGCGCTGTGCAAACATCAAATTCGTGTTCAGCGTGGTGCTCCAGCCGGCCAGGAAGCGGCTCTGGATCTGCGCGTCCTGGGCCAGGCGCGCCTCGCCGACCTTCTCGCTCGCAATGGCGTACTTCTCCAGCGCCGTCGTCAGCGGGTCCTCGCCCGCGCCCGCGTGGTCCGCCGACAGGATGTGTGAGCTGTTCAGCGCCGCCCGCGCGATGGCGTGGCTGAACGTCTTGGGTTGCGGCTTCGCGGCCGGGGGCGCCGTGAGCGCCGCCTGGGCTTCTGCGGGCGAGGTCGCGGACGACAGCAGGTGCACTTTCTCCGACACGGTGCGCCCGAGGTCGTTGAAGGATTCCCGGATGTTGGTTGGGTAGTCGTAGGCTTCGTGCGTATATTGGGATCTGCATGATTCGGGCGGTGTCAGTGGGAGGAGGGTAGGAAGGAGGGGGTGGGATAGGAGAAACGGGGGGAACGGGGGCTGGCCTTACGTCACTTGGAGCATCTTCGTGTGGACCTGCTTAAGGGCATCGACACGCTTCTCGAGCTCGATATAGTCCGGTGGGAGCTGGGTCTGCGGTAGTTGTGTGTCAATGTTGTGATCTGGCTGAAGTACGAGGCGCAGTCGAAGCTGCTGCGTTGGAGAGAAAGTGAGGCATCGGAGAGCTTATCGTACCTTGTCATCAGCTTGTCCGAGCTGCTCCTTGACATATTGCTGGGTCCGAGCAGCAAAAGGCGTGAAGGAAGCACTATGATAGCCATCATGTCAGTATTGTAGCAAGCTTGGAAGGAGTTGGGAGGCAGCAGCAGAATGTCATTACAGGGAGGCTAGGGGACTGTCATACGAGATGTTCTTCCCGAATGCTTGGAACTTGTCCATCTTGATATGTATGCGTACGGTGATAGAGGGTGGGAAAGAGGGCTGTCTGTAGTGTTGTTCAGCTGATGGATTTGAGGGTAAGCTTTCATGTGTCAAGCCTTTTGGGGGAGGTATAAGGCACCCCTTTGTGGACTAGCTCATGCTGCGCCCTCAACCTCGTTGGCGGAGCATCATTCAGCATCAGGGCCAACTATTCAACACTACCACAACATCTCCATTCCTGTTACTCTAATCATCCAAAATTGTAGGGAATGGTAACACGGTAAAATTTAGTTATACATGGAGTCGTCACGACAGTAAACTACATGCTCGAGAAGATAATCATCACGCATCCACAACAGAAACGGAAAGTGATATACTTTCCTAAAGGAGATTTGCGAAATACTACGCCCACATTCATATTTAAGCGCCAGGCCAAAAGATAATTGAGGCTCATAAAGCTTTCCGAGCAGAATACACCTGCGCGCATAAATATCAAGCCCCATACAGAGTAACCGATGCCCAAACAAGGAGTCCAGTGACCTTCCCTGCAGGCGTTTTCGGGTTTGTGACACAAACGCAAGATTGCAATCAAGACAAAACGGGCATTAGCACGGTAAGTCCAAAACCAAGACGTGATGCCCTCCCTAATGCGATTTAAATTCAATTCTATCTCCACAGTATTCTCAATGTCAATATTTATTGCGTTGTTCTTTAAAACCAGACCCACACCCTACATATCACAACTCCGCCGTAGAAGATCACACCTGTCGGTGAGCTCAAGCTATCGATGGGAGGATCAATCTAGCCCGGATGACCGCGCTATCCCAGACTTGCCCCACACGATACGATGCCGATACCATCACTCACGCTTGCGAGTGGGAATGGGAATGGGCCCGTCGAGGCTTCCGATCCCTAACCGGGGACTCATAGTCCATCTTCCTTGGTACTGCTTCCACACGTTCGAACGATTCTGATCTTGCAAGCACGCCATAGGCTAACGTGTCATAAAGTCGCATTGCCTCTGAGAATTGATTTAGCACGTTCTATTATTCATGGAGCGAATCATACCTTTCTCGCTCCTACAGAACAACTGGAAGTCACCCTTCCATTTAAGATCCCTCCCTGATCTTCTTGCATGCCCATCATCCAACGGAAAGATCTCCGCCTTAGAAAGAGATACGACGTTCGATTCCCATCCATAGCGGGTGTCCTCGGAGTCTGATGTGAAATGTAAGTTGAAATCAAGCCAGCAATAATGACACCAATGCTACTCACGAGTATAAATCATGACCTCCAGACCGCGGCTCTCAGACTTGGAGCTTTTCGACCTCATCGGCACCCACAGGCGCATAGATCTTCTTGATCTACAGTCCCCAAGTTCAACCACCACATCGTACATTGTCGTCGCTGGCTGTGACTTGGAAGAAGTATGCATGCCCAATTTCCTCGTCGGCTCAAATTTTAGCTGTTTTAGTATGCTTCCGATTTGGGATCAGTATAACCCTTTCGCCAGAAAAATTGGATAGGAGATGTGCCGCATACCATTGGAGCTGGATCTTCCTTCCCTCGCATATGCCGCGCACGGTCATGGCATCTACCTTAAAATTAAGAAAACCTCTTGCATCATATAGGCAATGATCACGTACCGTTAGCAGTGATGAATTGAATCTCCAGTTCGCTTTTAAGTGGTGTATAGGAATTGGAAGTCACATCTGAGAGTTGACGTCTCGCTTTCGGCCGCAATAAGACGAGCTCCGTACTTGGTTCAGAAGAAGAAACGGCTCCTGGAGTAGAATACGTGTCGGAGATCCTCATTGCGAATGATGTCTCGATTTCCGGAGAAGGAATGGTGTAGTATGGTCCAGAATCATATTTGTTAACTAAAGTGTCATGTGAGCCGTGAGCCACTCATGTTTTCGCCCTGCCATGAGACTGGATACTCACTTGCGAAGATGAAAGCCTCGGTCATGTTCGAGCTCTCCCACACCATGCCACTTGTCGGGCGGCCGAAGTCTCCTTGTGTGACCTCGCCGATAATTATAAGAAACCTCCGTCCGCCGATAGATTGAGATGGCTTCAATTGCTCATCCGCACAGGCTTGCACTTCTCTGATGTGTGAACTTAGGTCAGCTACCTCAAGACTTAATCCGAGGCCACAAAGGAAATTGATTTATTGAGAAACACTACTAACCCTTCCCAAAGCTTAACTTGCTTACGGTAAATTCTACGGTATTCACTTGATTTTGGCATTCGTTCGATATACCCGAGCTGTTTATGCGCTTTGGCAATGAATAAACTGCGTTGAAAGCTTTCGAGAACTTTGCTAAATGTGAGTCTTTACAACACTTGAATCTTTACAAGAAAATCGGATCGACGAACCAAGAGGATCAGAGAAATCAAGCGTTGTCTCCATTGTTGTTGAATGTCCCATTACCTCATTATTCACACCTGGTGGCAAGAATATGCGCACGGAGGCCAGCGAGCTAGAGCGGCGCTGAAATATAACTCTCGGGTCTATATGCACCATTTGTAAGACGTTGTGTTGATGATAGATATGAAAATTACATACGTATTTCAAACCAGAGCTCAAAGCACGATGTCGTGTTAACAATATGCAGAGTAAACTTCGGTTCAGATGCACTCCAGTGAGTATGAAGAGAAACGGCTAATGGCGTGATTCCTAAAGCTTCCGTGTCATCTGGCGGCTTTGGCTTTGGGCTGTAATATGCATTCAGCTCATCATTTGGTACTCGTTTAGTCTCAACAGCAAGCTCAGATGTCTTTTCCTTTCTCTGGACTTTCTGTTTTCCCCCTTCGAGCCCGAGGAAAGACCAGAAATCTGACCAGACTGATTTCTTAACCAGTGCCTCGTCCACGCGGTCAATGTTTTTCGGAGTCTCAATCTCCCGCCAGTGGTCAGGTCTAGGACTCGCAATAGATTTAACGAAAGGTGCACCGATCTTGCCATTATCGAAGGGGGATCGTGCGAGCCTATGATTATTAGCGGCGGGGCTCTCTAGCCATCGATTCCCTTAGTCTACCTTATGGTTTTTGGACCATTGAAAGACTCAATTGCCCATTGTATCCCAGGACTCTGAAGGTACAGTAAGCGCCTTGTAACGCCATCTAATTGCCTGCGGAGGTTGTCTCGGGCTTTTTATATCACCTTGTTAGTTACAGAGACGAGCAGGAGAGGGAAATAACCTTTAAGCGCTCAAGCTCACCTGCCTGGTCTGGACATTCTACAGCAAGGGCAACCGTCTCTATACGGTCCTTATTACGCAATACATTATGGATCTCTAGAGTTGTATTGTTCATGTTCTCTGCGGAGGAGTCTACAGTCACTGTTGTCGAGACAATTAGCAAATCTGCCAACAGTCAGGGCTCGGAGAACCTGCATATCGACTTACCGTAAAATTGATGAAGCAATTGTAAATGCTTCGATTTATTGCACATGCAAGCAAATATTGCTGGCATTTCGGGAACATGTTCGTGATCTTTAGGCAGGCAGATGCAGGTACACGGACACAGTGATTCCCATTGGCCAAGAAGCTCACTCGAAGTGGGCTTGATATATGATTGACTCGTCCTAGAGCTAGTTAGAGAACATCTGGAACATTCAAAGAGAGTATACTTACACAGCAGACTCTAAAATCCTCGAAGCGTAGAAGCCAATGGCATGCTCATTGGCAATGGTGCTTGAATCCTTTTCGCGCTCCCAGATCTTGCCCAGATTTTGCCGTAGTTGTGATGCGATGGTCTGCAGGGGTTCTCGCTGCAATATTTGCTCCGCATTGCGGATCTCATTGTGCAAGGCCTTTAAATCATCCAAATAGAAAAGATTAGTTGAACGGAAATAAAATGCCTGCTGAAGAGAAATGATTTGCGTACAGCAATTAGATTTTCGTACTGCTCCAGCTCCTGATACGTCTGCCCTGCATCCTGTAACAAAGGCTTTTGGGGATGCTGGTCAATAGTAAGAACTACCCAGTAGACCTTCACAAAGCTGGCGTAAATTTCCATCGGAGATCCTGACGGCTTCCCCGCACTTCCAAATGACATTTTGAAACGGGCCTAGATCATAGTCAAAGAATGCACTGGAATTCTTGTACGAACGGACCATATAGATATTCATACCAGTGACAGGTACCAAGCTCCTGCAGTTAGCCAACTCGAAATACTTATCGTACTCCATTTCATTTGTGTCTCGGATATCGACATGAGGTGACATACGACATTATACAATGCCTTGTCACAAGTCCCGTCTTTGTATCTGTTGGAAGCGCGGATCTTGTTATCCCACGGATGAACATCTGCGGTTACCTTTGCCATGCGCCACAGAAATTCCGCTGTTGTCACACGCAGAGAGCTAGGCTCATTTTGTGGAACTATCTCCCATTGATGTGCTGCAGTGCACCGAAACCGGTCACTTGAAGCAAATGCCTGATTACTTGAATTCGGCTCTTCATCATACGGCGGAGGATCATCAGTACCGATATCAACGGCATTATCATTAAAACTGGCAGATCCCGCAGAGCTAAACATTCCGTCCAAGGAGTCACGGTTGCCCTGTGCCATTCCCCTAAGCAGGTCATAAATACGCTGCATACCTGCATCAAGGTGGTCCATCTTTTGGCGTATGTAGGCGGTATCGTCTGCAACTCGGGAGAGCACCGATTGTAGATTTCCCAATGTTTTGCTCGAGGGTATTGTAAGTACGAGAATTTTGCGAATGGATCAGACCGAGGTTATCCTACCTTTGGATTGCTACTGTGATTTTTGTGACCATTTCGATGTCATTTTTGATCGCTTGAATTAGATCACCCACCCTGCCGTTCTCTAGGGTCCAGGAGTAGCCCTTGTATAACCTGCGAAATGTATCTTTCCACGTTTTCTGGCCGTCAGGTAAGCAAGTAGAGTGTGTATCCATAATCTCCGTAAGGGTCACCAGGTTTGCCGCGCATCCTTCCAGGAATTTTCCAATTTTCTGCGCTTCGTCAGAAGCCTCAACGCTGATTATAGAATCTTTCGCAGCAACTTGCTCAAGCAATAATTCCAGATGGATGGAAAGAGCCTCGACTTGTCGCCCAACCTCCATCACCTCTGCGGGAGCTGCTAGGATCTGCTGCCATTTCTTATAGATTGCTAGTAGATAATCCCGACGGTTCTCAATGAGGTGTGTAAGAATTATCTTTCCGATGGCTGCCACTTCCATAGCTGTTGAAACTAGACCGCATGCATCGGGAAGCGAGAAGCGAACACGACGCGGAACACGTAACAAGAACGAACGGTAAGTTGGACTACCCCCAACCCAGAGCTTTCGAAGAGATGGAGCGTATGCTTGATTAATGAAAATGATAGAATAAGAGTAAATTAGTCAATATCTTTGGTGGAATATAGCTGAAAGGTAGTTGGAGTGCCGAGCAGCAAGCTGGAACCCGTAGAGCAGGCCCACTCGTTCGAAACAGCACACGAAAAATATCTTAGCGTAGGGACACACCATTGGCCCAACATCATGCATGTCTGCTGCTGCGCACGTGTTTGTTTGGCCTTGGTTCATAGCTTCAGTACAATCCCGCCCCTTGAGTTATTAGGCTGTTGTTACCATAGTGAGAGAGGTTGGAGCTGGTAGTGGTGATTCAAATATTCGATTTGTTTGATCGCAAGTAGGAAGAGGTATAATTGAAAACATCCATACGCAGAGCTGGCAGAGCAAGTCCATCAAGGATGCTTGCTAACAAGCACCATATTTAGCCTTCTCCAGTATCATTTACAATCCTATCTTCATTGAAATGGCGAAGTCGCCGAACTCGCTCGGACACGCGGCTGGGACCGGAAACGGATCAATCGCAACGGAGCGAGTGTAGCCTCCGGAAACTCCTTTTTCAATTGGAAACCAACTGAGGTTCACATTCACCAGCACGAGTCGAGTACAGCTGGCAAGCTAGTCTTAGTAGGGGCAGGTTTGGCCATCGGCGTAGTTACCACTTGGGCCACGAGTAAATTATTTAATTCCACGGCGGAGACTTCCAGGGTGAGTGACCGTTGGCGGGAAGGGGTCATGCGAGAGGTCGAGGAGCATGGTTCCCAGGAAGTGCTCAAGGAATCTGCGGCCATGTCGGCTGAAACACAAATCGAATCGTTAAGCGCAAGGCCCCGACAATTGACATGAGCAGTGGATAAGACACTCGGGTTTAAGACAATATGAAACTGTTCAGCTATAGTTCCCTCTATGGTGCGAAATGACATGATTCGGCCTGGGATGAAGATAGGGAAAAAGACGTGTTCGGGCGTGATTGACCATTATGATAGTTACACAAAGCATCGCTATCTTTCAAAATCAGTGGAGAATAAACTTATCTCATGAATCAGACGCTCCGCAAAAGATTTGTTCCGTGACAAGGGATAGCGCATAGACCCTACTTCTGGACCAGTTAGAACAGCGCACTAATTCCAGCCCCCTGCGCACCCCTGTCACCTAACAAAATCCTCTGCGGAGCGTCTGAGAGCTTATGGGCGTCGCTTTGGTGAGATTTGAATGTTTTGAAAATTAAATCTTGCGTGTTTCTATGAGCGACGTCCTTACTATAAGAGTTATTATATATTTTATTAATGCAATAGATTCTTTAGGTAATTATATCTATATATTTATAAATTATAACCCCCTACTAAGAATAATAGGGGGCGAGATATATCGTCGCAGAATGTAAGTTAGACTTTAAATTTGAATGTTTTGTAGATTTTAACTAAAACCAACTAACTACCTATGTCTAACTTCTTGTAAAATAGAGCTATGATATTGCTATAATATAGAGACGATAGAGAAGATAAAGAGCTTTTACCTCATAGTATTTTAGAGATAATTAGACCTAGAGAAGTATATAAGTTTTGGTAGTAAGGCAAAATTGTAACAAAACTAGACTAAAACTGACTAACTACCTATATCTAACTTCTTGTAGAATAGAGCTATAATATTGCCATAATATAGAGGCGATAGAGAAGAAAAGGAGCTTTTAGCTTGTATTATTTTAGAGATAATTAGACATAGAGAAGTATGTAAGGCATAGTAGTGAGGCAAAATTGCGACAAGAAAATGCGACCGACAAGAAAATGCGACCAATAAAATGCGACTAACGCAACCAACTATAATATAGCTACGATGTTGTTATTTAATGCAATAGATAGAGAAATTAAAGAGCTCCTACCTTATAGTATTTTTATAATAACTAGACGTTATAAAAGGGTTAAGATATGTATTGTGGTGGAAGAGTTATCGCCTAATAAAAAACATTGGGTTCTTATATAAAGGGCGCCCATAAGCTCTTAGACCCTTGGGGAGAAATTCCTCTTGGTGCGATCTGATTGGTCCAGGAGTCTATAGGACTAGGGTAAGGTCCACAAGCGTAGCGCTAGTCCTTCCACGTCGTAGCGCAATTTCTCCCCGGGGGTCTGATTTATGAGATAAGAATAAACTAGGGTTTAGCTCCTTCTCACGTGACAGTTTTTCATTCCCTCGCCAACGCTAAAATTGCAGTGAAATTCTTAATGAGGGAATTGACCGTGAAACCTTCGTAAGAAGGCACCGAAATTTTGTTAGCAGCATGTGGGGGATTTGGCCTAACGTTTTAGGCAACGTTCGGTTGCAAAAGCGTCAGATTGAATCTGAACTGAAAGTCCGGCAGAAAGAACGCGTTCCTTCCCAATTTGACACGCGTCTGTGGCTCTACGGGTTGCACGGACGTGTGCAATCTGAAGCCTTCAGATTTAAACTGACGCCAAGACCTCAGTTCAGATTCTATATACGGTAAAGTGCGCCAAGTTTTAGCGTGTTTTTTTGGCGGTGAGAGGAACATCAAAACTTTTGTGGCTGAGTTTTTGATTCTGAGGGATGCAACCGAACGATCGCGTCAGATTCAGATTTGACCTCCTCCAGATTGATTCTGGAGTTGCAACCGAACATTCCCTTAGGGGTCGTTCGGTTGCAATATGGAGGCCTCATATTCCATTTCATTCGGAGTGATTTTGTCTGCACAGCCTCAAAAATTTGATGTTCCTCTCACCGCTCGCAAAACGCCAGAATAGCACGCTAAAATATTGGCAACTTTACCGTATACAGCTATTGAAATGGAGCTCTTGGCGTCATTTCAATATGGAGCTCAAAGCTCCCGTTACAGATTCCAGTTCAATATGGAGGCTTCATATTTGCACACGTCCGTGCAACCCGTAGAGCCACAGACGCGTGTCAAATCGGGAAGGAACGCGTCCTTTCTGCCGGACTTTCAGTTCATATTCAATCTGACGGTTTTGCAACCGAACACACCCTTTAGCCACCCAGTCGAGCCAGCCACCCCAAAACACATCAAAATCTAACCTTTTATAACTCCACCCTTACGAAAGATATTTAAATAAAAATTTAAATATAGCTACATATATAGAGGTATTCTATTTATAATGTTTTTTAAAAAGGTATTATATATTTAAGCTAATAAATACTTAATAAAAGCCTATATGACCTAAAAGGGACCGAATTAGGTAATAAATAGAAATAATGATGTAATACTCTTTTAAAAATATTATAAATAGAATACCTTTATATATAAGCAGCTATATTTAATAGGGTGGAGTTGTAAAAGGCTAAAGTTGGTAGATTTTGGTGTGTTTTGGGGTGGCTCGACTGGGTGGCTAAAACGTTATCCCTTGCACCGATGGGTGCCAATAGATTGTGGCCTGCGCACGGTCAAGAACATCAAAGGTCCTTGCTAACCCGACCAAATATTCCCGTTATTGCTGGCAGCAGCGTGCAACTCGTCAATTAATCATTAGCTAGCTAAGGCGGCTTCAACGAGGGTGTGGCCTGAGCGGGTCGACTTCCTCCCTGCTAACGTCATTATAATATCCATCAGAATTTGATGAACTGGATCTGAGGATAAAGAATGAATGAATCTATCAAATCTATCTACGACGAATATAGGCCTTTATATAGGCCTATACCTACGGAGTCATAAGTGGTTGCTTACGGACGTCGTCCAAAAAGGAACCAAAGGGAATCTGCTTATGTAAGCAGGCAACGAACGTGGAGGACTCCTCCAGAACCATCGTCAGAATTATCCAGTCTCTGTGTACGAGCTCTTACGCCATGTCTCAACACCATTATTCGTCGCTTTCGCCAGGGTCTGACAATATTCGCTTGCTTCGCCTAATGCCACATGAAAACGAGAGGGCCGATATACAGTGCGAGCTCGTCGAGTACTCTCTACAGGATTCGGAGCAAAGAACCCATCTGTACGAGGCTTTATCCTACACATGGGGTGGTTCGGACAAGCCTCGTTCTATCTACATAAACAAGCAAAACTTGCCCGTCACGGTAAACCTTCACACCGCGCTATCACGTCTTCGAGATCACCGCTTTGAGCGAATCATATGGGTGGATGCTGTTTGTATCGACCAAGAAAACTTGGAAGAGAAGGGTAATCAGGTTCAGCTTATGGTGAAGATCTATAGTAAAGCAACCCGCGTACTTGTTTGGCTCGGAGAGACGGCAGATGATAGCGATGGAGCGCTCGAAGGGATACGCGATATTGCAGCAAAGGAGTCTATGAATTCTTTAGACAAAACAATCCAGCAAGCAATTCTCGCGCTGCTCCAACGACCGTGGTTTCAGCGCATTTGGGTAAGTGAGCAGATGCTCGACACTATGCGTAGAGATTACTAAAAGGCCAATCTAGGTGCTTCAGGAAGTTGCCGCAGCTCGACATGTCTTGATCATGTGTGGATCCACGGGGATTGACGGATACGCCTTCTGCTTAGGCGTAAACCGTTTCTACGAAGCTCACCCAGACTTGGAGAGTTTGATCCGTCCAATAACCTACCTAATAAGGGGAGCAATCTTCCGGCCAAAACATGCAATGAGTTCGCCAGGCAGGGCCTCTCTTGATATACGCCCCCTAGGCGAGCTGATAGATATGTTCCATGTCCACGAGGCTACTAAGCGCGTCGACAAGGTGTATGCTCTGCTCGGCATGAGCTCTGATGAACCCAGCACAGCCGGTTTGTCGCCTGACTACGCGGTTCCATGGGAAGAACTATTCAAGCGTCTTGTTAAGTTCCTTCTCTATAAACAGATATCTGTGGAGACTTGGGGCGATGAGGAGAGGGCAGTAATTAAGAGCAAGGGCTGTATTCTTGGCCAGGTTTCCTCAGTAGAAAGCGATGACAGACACAAGGTGGGTGTCATTTTCAAGAATATGCCAGGGTACTTGGGACGCAAGAGGAGGTGGGACGATCTCTGGACGCTCCAGGCCTCGGTGAAACCCATCCGGAAGGGTGACATCGTCTGCCTTCTACAAGGAGCTCCGAAGCCAATGATCATCCGACTATGCAAGGATTACTTTACCATTATCATGATTACAGCCTCTCCGGAGGACAAACCAACCAAGAGTGGAGGTGTCGAATGGTCAAAGCTTTTACAATCAGTAACAGTCTTTCCGCGTGATTTTCTACTTATCTGGGACTGGAAAAAGCCCCAGGAGAAGTTACAAGATCCAGGAGAGTATGAAACCTTAACACGAACAAATAATCGGGTGCCGGAACGTTCAAAGACAGAGTTAGAAGGCTATTTGGATAAAGTGATTAATATATGGAACGTTGCACTAATATTAAAAGACTTGGAAGAGTATAAAAAGGCAGAAGAGAAGCTTCGAGAAGCACTAGGGGTTTCTAAGAGGGTGTTTGGGGAAGAGCATCTGTACACGCTAACAAGCATGGATAAGCTCGCGTGGATATACAAGAAACAACAGCAATGGAAAGAGGCGGAGAAGTTGTTTATGCAAGTAATAGAGACAAGAAAGCGGGTGCAAGGTGTAGACTATATAGACTCGCTAAGCAGCATGGCCAACCTATCGTTAACCTACAGAGATCAAGGGCATTTAGAGAAGGCAAAGAAGCTAGAGATGATGATATATCTACTTAAGCGAAGAGGAGACAGCACCCAGGTCACAGAACGAGAGGTGGTTGAAATTGCAGGATCTTTTGATAAAGAAGTAATGACGCTTCTCCTCGAGCGAAGAGACGGCGTCCCGATTACAGAAGAGGTAGTAAAGGCAGCGGCAGGGAATAAGGGGAGTGGGGAAGGAGTAGTGAGGCTTCTCCTTGAGCGAAGAGGGGACGGCGTCCATATTACAGAAGAGGTGGTTAAGGCAGCGGCAGGGAATGAGGAGAGTGGGGAAGGAGTAATGACGCTTCTCCTTAAGCAAAGAGGGGACGACGTCCCCATTACGGAAGAGGTGGTTAAGGCAGCGGCAGGGAATAAGCGGTTCGGGGAAGAAGTAATAACGATTCTCCTTGAGCGAAGAGGGGATAGCGTCCCAATTACAGAAGAGGTAGTTAAGGCAGCGGCAAGGAACGAGGGGGAGGGGGATAGAGTAATGACACTTCTCCTTAAGCGAAGAGGGGATGGCGTCCCTATTACAGAAGAGGTGGTTAAGGCAGCAGTAGGGAATAAGTGGTGTGGGGAAAGAGTAATGATGCTTCTCCTTGAGCGAAGAGGGGATAGCATCCCGATTACAGAAGAGGTAGTTAAGGCAGCGGCAAGGAATAGGTGGAAGGGGGAAGAAGTAATAACGCTTCTCTTTGAGCGAAGAGGGGACGGTGTCCCAATTACAGAAGAGGTAGTTAAGGCAGCGGCAGGGAATGAGAGGATAGGGGATAGGGTAATGACGCTTCTCCTTAAGCGAAGAGGGGACGACATCCCAATTACAGAAGAGGTAGTTAAGGCAGCGGCAGGGAATAAGAGGATGGAAGGAGTAATGACGCTTCTCCTTAAGCGAAGAGGGGACGGCGTCCCAATTACAGAAGGGGTAGTTAAGGCAGCGGCAGGAATAAGTGGTGTGGGAATGGAGTAATGAGGCTTCTCCTTGAGCGAAGAGGGGACGCCGTCCCGATTATAGAAAAGGTAGTTAAGGTAGCGACAGATAATAAGCATAGCGGGTACTAGGTAATCTTATTAATTCTTAACTAATATGCTAATAGATTCAACGTTCTCGCTAAATAGATAATCTTTCTTAAATTTAATAAAAGGTCTTATATAGTAAAACGGGCGGCGTTCTCCGAACGATCGGCAGCACTAGGGGATGCGTATATCAAACTCGCTACATTTAGGTGTATTCGGTCGTTTGTAATATTTACCCTTGAACTCACTTGATCAAATATGTATTCCTAAGGAGTAAAATATGAGTTCGTATTTGCTCTGCTACTTTGAGTGATAGTGCGAGGGTTTCAGACTTGAACTCCTCATCTGCGCTAAAATTGCAGTGAGTGGTGCGTGAGTGGATCCAGGACCGTCGCCGGGAAGGTCACCTCCGTCTACGCTCTTGACATCAGTACGTCCTATAACTGCAAAAAGCCAAACCCCATTCATCCTAGTGACATACAAAGCCTTCCCGGATTCTGCAAAGTTAGTTACTGGAAGGAACTTACCAAACCACAGCTCAACCCAAAAATTAGAAATCACATGAGTCACTCATCCACCAACACAAAAGCGCCCGTCAAGCCGTAGACTCCCACCACCCACAATGCACTCCCTAACCATGTCCACTCCAGATAACCCCACACTCGCTAAACCCCAGACCCTCTACTTCGGTTACGGCAGCAACCTCTGGCTGCACCAAATGCAGCTGCGCTGTCCAACATCCCAATACCTCGGCGTGGCGCGCCTGTCCAACTACCGCTGGATCATCAACGACCGCGGCTACGCAAACGTCGTCGAGCGCGGAGACACAGCAGAAGCAGAAGCCGAAGCAGCAGACCAAGCAGCCGCCGAAGCAAGCAACAGCAGCGCAACAGCAGCAGCAGCAGCAGCAGACGCCGTCTACGGCCTGATCTACAGCCTCCTGCCTCCGGACGAGGCGCGGCTGGACGTCAACGAGGGCGTCCCCGAGGCGTACACCAAGGAGACGCTGGGGGTCGACTTCTGGGCGTCGGAACCGCGTGTCGAGGACGGGTGGGTGGATGTCTCGAGGCCGGCGCAGGGCAGGGACGTGCTGGTCTACATTGATCGGAAGAGGGTCGCGGAGAGCAGGCCGAGGAGGGAGTATGTGTTCCGGATGAACATGGGGATTCGGGATGCGGTGAGGATGGGTGTGCCGGGGGGGTATGTGGATGGGGTGATGAGGAAGTTCATACCGGATGAGGGGGAGGGGAGGGAGAAGGGGGAGGTGGAGACAGTGGCGATGAAGCAGGCGCTGAATTTCGCAGATGAGAGTTGAGCCGTTTGTAGGCTGGTGTTGGGTTTCTAGTAGATGGAGTGTTGGCTGCTGGCGAAGATACCCTGGCGCGTCGCTATGATAAACGTATGAGGTATTAGATGGTGGTGCGTACTGTACAGCAAGTACTACGCAATTTGCGGACCGGAGAAGGACCGCAGCACATCGAAGCCAGCCGGCCAGCCAAAAGGATCTCAGTAGCAATGCGTGGAGCATAATCTCCACCGCGCAGATTTCCGAATCAGGCAATAACCAATCAGCTTTGGCACTCCCTACATATACAGCACACTAAAGCATTTGAAATTGTGATGCTAAGGCCCTAAGAAAACATTTACCAATAGCAGCAGTGACTACATGTGAAACTGAACCAGCGGACGCTCAGAGCTCAGAGAGAGCAGCGGCGAATCCAAGTCGCTGAAACATGTCGACTAATTACAAAATCTCGTCCAATCCACCCAGTCATCCCGGCAGAGGCGTCACACTCAACCACAACACTCCAGCTACAAAACCCATAGCCCAACCCAACCCCAACCCCAACCCCTTCCCCTAAACCTCAAGCCCACCTCCAGGCCTCAACTCAGCCCGCATAAGCCGCCGAAGACGCCTATCCGCTGCTCAACAGAGCCACCCGCTGCACGCTGCATCGCTGACAGCCGCACCCTCATCAGGTCGTCGTGCATCGCTCCTTGCACGGCGACTAGAGCCTTATCCCCCCTTCTCACGCTACACGGCGCGCCGACCCCACTAGGTGACGCGCACGATCGCGGGGGGTGATTCGCGAGAGGGCTGGCGTGCTTGATCTATCTGCGCTGCGAGTGTATTTTTAAGTTTTTTTGGTTCCGGGGTTTCCAGGGTTTATTTTTGGGCAGCGCAGGGGAAAGGGGTGCCTTGCACGCACGGGTCTAACTTTGGATGAGGGGAAGGGGTTTGAAACAACCTTCTTCTGACGTGCGATTTTGGGGGCGGGCGCGTAGAGAGTGAGTATAGCGGATGCTGGATAGGTAAGTAGAGTAGGGTGGATCAGCGATGTGGGCAGCGGGGGTCGCACAGAGTCGGTCGCACCGCTGGGTTCGGTTTCACGCGGGGAGGGAGAGGGTCATGGCTGTCATGGCGAAACAGGTCTCGGCGATATAGTCATTGGCAAAACAGTGTGGTATTGCCTCATCCGTCTGTCCATCTGTCCAGTCATGACAAAACAGGACGCACCAAGCCTAGCACGCGGCGAACATCCCCAGCGCGTGCTATATACAACAGTTGCGTTGCAGAGCTGCAACCCTACAAAGAAGCAAACAGTGCAAAGCGAGGGAGAGACTAAAAGCGCATCATTCCTCAACAGCAGTGGCGGAAACCAAAAAGCAAAAAGGTATACATCCATATCATGATCATCATAAAGCCATAAGCCGTCCAAATCTTGACCCGAGATTGCCATTCCTTTTCTAAAGTAACAAAAGCTTGACAAGGGGAAGGCGACGCGTCGATCTTTCCAGCGACGCTGTCTAAAGAAAATTCTCCTCCTTACTGTGGTTGACCGGAACCCCATTCCCAGAATCTGAACCGCTGTGGGCTTTCCCTTTCACAAAACACCGTGTATCCAAAACACCCGTCCCAAAAGTTCTTTCTCCAAATAGTGCGCGTGAGAAGTGAAGGTGGTGGTGGCAGCAACGACGATGCATACCTATAAGGGGCCAAGTACTTGTCCCTCTACTGCGCAGAGGGCCAGTGAGGGTGGGCGTGGCGGTGCTGCCTGCGGACGGGAGCCTCGATGTCGAGTTGGATGCCGCGCTTGGACGAGGGTGGCGACTCGGTGCAGAGATAGAGATCGATGTCCGCCGACTCGGTGCACGACAGCGAGTTCTGGTCGTCGTCGGAGTCCGTGTAGGCGCCGGCACAGGTGGGCTGGCCGCCTTCGCAGCTGCGGGTTGGGCAGCCCTCGCCGCTCGTCAGGTACATGCCGTCGGCTTGGAAGGGACAGCTGGTGGTGGCGCAGTTGACGTTGGAGATGTCATACCAGATGGAGCCGCCGGCGAGCGTGTACTCGAATTGCGTGATGGGGGTTGGGTCGCCGCAGGACTTCGTCTTGGAGAGCTTCAGTGATACGCCGCCGACGCTGGGGGTCTGGTAGGTCTCGTTATATGATCCGGTCTGGCTCTTGAGGGTGATCATCTCAGAGGAGTGGTCAGCCGTCACGGACCATAGGTAGACTGGGAACGAGCATGTGTTGTAGATTTTGGCCTGCGCTGCTTGAGCGACAGGGACAGCGGCAAGCAGGACTGCAGTTGCGACGGTAATGAGCTGCATGATGTATATAATTGTGGTGGTTGGTAAAGATAGATGTATGTATATATGTATGATGTGTGTGCGTGGGTCTTTGGGGTACGCTAGTTGATCGAAAGAGTGACAGCCGTAGGCTTAATGAGTGAAGCTATGCGGCCAAAATGAATGTATACAAGACCCAGCTTGGTTAGGAAGAGGGGTGCGGTGGTTGGGAGGCTTCGGGGGCGGTGGGAGATCTTTAAATGGGGGTTCCGAAACATGTTTACGCTAATCTCGCCGTCAGCGCCACGCTCTGGTACTTCCCCGAGATGAGAACAAATAGCGTGTCGAAGCAGCACGTTCGTTGCGAGTTGGCAAAACGGTGTGGCTTAGAGGGAGAAGGGGTTTTAGCCAACGGCGTAAGACAATTAACGAAACTAAGAGATTAGCGACCAATGACAGCCCAGCCGTACCTGATCCACGCTGATTGCCTGTGAGGGACCCGGGGGGGTTCGGTGTTACTCTCGGACTTGGCAACAAAGGTGATTCGATTGTAAAGTAAATGCTGTGCTGTCACTGTGTCATGGGTGTTTTTGCAGAGTTTTTCCCCTCAGCCGTCCGGTTGATTCAAGGATGGTGAACGACATTCAGATTGCACAACATAAAGCATACAACTGACAAATTCGGAGAAAGCCTTCTCTTTTGCTTTTTCCCTTTTTTTTTGCGGAGAGTCATGGCGGCAGCCTCTGACTCCGAAAAGGGACCCCATCGGAGCATTTCTAGGACATAGACGAGGCTGGAATTTAACGATTACGTGTATATATGCGTATGTGCTCAGACACCACGGGAATAGAATTACAAGCAATCTTACGTCTGCTCTGGGGCAGCTCAGCCACCCCAATCCTCATGTCGTGATTTCGTCCATGTGTCATTGCCTGAGTCGAGGACTGGCTACCGCACTGAATGTGCTCACGCAATGCAGAGTACTCCGGTCACTTTCGGGTGGTGATCCCAAGTGCGGCGGAATGCATCTGAGTGCATCCAGCATCCAGCATCCAGTGCATCCAGTGCATCTATCCAGACTGAATTAGGGACATTTCGGCGACAGAGTGACAGTGACAAGGCGACAAGCGACAAGGCAGGCCGGGAAGCTGCGCAATGGGAAGGTATCGATAAGCCCAAGCAGGCGGAATCCAGTAAAATGTGAGCCGTGACGCGCGGACTTCGGCCTTCCTCCCCGGCAGGGAATGCTGGCATTAGGGCTGGCATCTGGCCAGTGAAGAGTGAGACCGTCTGAGGGAGATCCACAAGTAATTTCCCGGCCTCTGCGAGTCACAGTTCGAGAAGAAAATAGAGGTCGCGAGGTCTCGAGTCTGGCTTGTCCCGTCAGGGATTGTGCCGGACTGCGTTGGTGCCAGAAGACGGAACGACATGTCCGTTTTGAGGCTAAAGTCAGGGCTCTTGCCTGCCTTTCGTGTCTTGTCGTGCCTGTCGTGCCTGGTCGAAGGGCTCCCCCACGTGTAAGCGACGAAGCTGCGACCTCTCAACCTTGGAACCATCCTTGCATCTCAATCGCCACTTGGGCTCCAACCCCCGGGGTCTGGTACGGAATGAAGATCTTTGCAGCCTTTTCGGGCCTTCTTGGCTGGGGTCGTAATGCCTCATCTCCAATTTCGGCCTGCATTTCTTGGCGTTCTTGGCGTGGTAATGAGCGAAGAAATCACGTGGTTGCGTTCACGTGGGTTGTCTGACGAGACGGGAAGACGCTCCTGTGTTTCGTAGTCAGTGGGGAGGAGGGAATACTCAATGTGGAAACTGCAATATGAAGCTCTTCAACCCTGTCTCTGCTGTACCCACATACAACCCAATCACGCTGCTAAACATGACCGGCATTCGACTCTCCGATACTCCCGATTTGTCAGCTAAGGTCGCTGTCGTCACCGGCGGGCAAGCGGGGATCGGTCGGGAGATCACCGCCTAGCCGCTGTATACATTCTCGCAAGAACAGAGACGCAAAGACAGTGGGCGGAGAAGGGAGGTCTAAGTAAGGACGACCTCGACACACGGACGCTCTTTGTGCGATGCGACCTGACTGACATTGCCGACGTCAATCGCGTGGCCGACCACCTGTTGACCAAGCTCGACCGCCCGAATATTCTCATCAACGATGCTGGTAGGCCCGAATGTGCAGTATTGGCTGAAACATAATGTCTGACACGCTGTCTAGCTCTCTCACCCTCTCGCCGCAGGGCATCGAGACCACATCCGCCACCAACCGCGTCGGCTACTTCGTGCTCACCAATATCCTGCTCCCTCCAGAGGACCGCCACTGCAGCTGGCCCTGCGCGCATCGTGAACACTAGCTCATCTCTCCATATGGACTGTCAGGATCTCGACCTATCTCTCGTAACGTCGCCCACGCCGACCAAGTCGCCATCATCATTCGACAGTACCTGGCGATATGGCCGCAGCAAGCTGGCCAACATTCTCTTCATGCAGGAGCTTACACGGCAACTGCAGAAGAAGGGCGCCGCGACCGTTTACGTCAACAGCTTCTTCTCCGGCAACATCCCCACCGAGGCCATGGACACCTGGAAGCAGCTTTTCGGTAGATCACGGGTACACTCTTCACAGGCACGTTCCAAGTCATTGGGCAATCGCTCACTGAAGCGGCGGCAACCGCATTATTCCTCGCTGCCAGCATGGACGTCGAAACACGCTACCTCAAGAGTAGGTATTTTGTGCCGATAGCAGCTGAGCACAAGACCAGCCCGCTGGCCGATGACAAAGACCTGGCCAGAAATCTGTGGTGCTGGAGTGATCATAAGGTCACGGAATCATTTGGAAAAGGTTGGCAAGAGGCGGCTGAAGCCGCATTTACGGCCTGACAAAAACTTAGATCAGCGGGATGATTTGCCCTACTTCCGCCCTGGAGGCTCAGCTGTTGCTGGTCCCGCCGGGTAAGCTTCTGTCTGGAAGATCTTTTCGCCACAACAATGTGCGCTGGATCATCAGTCATGCGGCCGTACTCGGATGACTTTCTTTCCTGCTGGCAGGATCTCCCCTACGTACAATCCACGTAATGTCTAATTACTCTGCAACAGGAAGGTACCTTTAATTCACACTGCGCAAACGGCGGCAACGGCAGGAAAACGAAAGAACCAGGGACAGGCACGTACTTGGCTATACGAAAGGGTAGCTCTATTTTTACTGCCCGCCTGCGGAATATCACGTAGAGTGGTCCTGCGTCGGCCATTTATAAGGCCCAATTTCTCTTCACCGATGAGCGAAACCTCCAATGAAGTCACTCCCTCCAGCCCGCTCTATGCGAATTCCGACTCAGGCACTTGCTTGCTCTGAAGCCCAACTCAGAACGTGAATACTGGGAATCGGCTTTTTTCGCCCGTGTCGCGGGAAGGCCATGAAGTCTGCTCTATTCTCGCATCCCAAAAGACTGCCTCGGCAGTGCGCCCTATCCCTCCTACAGCAAAAAGAACCTGCCCATCTACCACTCCAAGCCCAAGCCAGCCCACCCGCCCTGCGTAGGCGTATGTGTATGTGTAAGCCTCCCGCCGCAACCGCCGCAAAAACGACCGCTCCACCAAGAGACCTGCCCAGCCACGATTCCTCCCACTATCGCTGCGAGAGCGGCCTTGCTGCCGATTGCGTGCGCGGGGTGTGCATGCTACAGTCAACTCCTATAACGATAGTCTCTACATTACGATCTACACCCCTTGATTAGACCTTTTTTGGTGTAATCTTACTAATCTGACTTTTGACGATATCGTTAAGGCGCCACCACCAATATTGGTATAACCAGAGGATTTGTATGGGAGACCAAACCGTATCGTACTAACGAATTTTTACTGTAGAGCCTTGGCCGGGGTGGCCCAGGGTGAGTGCATGGCAAAGCAAGCTGGGTTGGCTGGCTGGTTGGCTGGCTAGCTTTCGCTGGCCGGACCACGCATTGGGCTGGACGGTCTGCCCCACCACCACGCCTTCCAGAGCGGCCCCTCCAAACCAAACCCCTCCGGGGATCTCTCTCCCTTCCACAACGCCATCCAGGACCCTTCGCTTATCAGCAGCGCAGTGCAGCGCAGGACTCGGCGCCCACTGGCCCGTCGCGGTGCAGGCACTGGCAGATGATGCACCGCACTGCACTGCACTGCACCGTGCCACGCCGGTGCAGCAAGCAAGCAAGCAAGCAAGCAAGCAAGCAATCAAGCACACCAACAAGCACGCACGCCAGCAGCAAGCCGCCCTCTCCTTCACCCCCCCTGTGCGTCTTCTCAATCGCTCCCGGATGCCGAACGCCAGATGCCAGAACTGCAGACGAACTGCACCGCACCGCACCGCACCGCGCCCGCAGCTCCAACGGCATTCCTTCAAGCCCCTCCCCCCTTTCCGTTTCTTTCCTTCCAGCCCCTCTATCTCGCATCCCCCACCCGCCTAGCACCGATCCCCCGGTGGCGCGTAGCCACCCCCCCCCCCNCCCCGTGTGGCTGCGGCGTTCGTCGCGGCACAGGATATCAGCAGACGTTTTTTCGCCCGGCCCCGGTTTTGTTTTTTCTTTTGTTTTTTTTTTTTTGGGGGGGGGGGGAGAGGCGGGTATTCGGTATGTCGGGTCGGGCTGTCTTGGATGCTCTTCGGGATTCGGGATGACGCGCATGATGGGGCGGGACGCGGCGAGGCAGGTGCGTTGGGCACGGGCGGGAGGGAAGGAGGTGAGCGAAGGAATGGCGGATGGGGACGGAGAGTGAGATGTGAGTTGTGAGTTGTGAGAAATCCTGCTGAGGAGGATGATGGAGGATGAAGGATGGAGGATGGAGCGGGTGAGACGGGAGGGGATTATGTGAGAGCGGTTATTTGGGAAGAGGGAGAGGGGGAGCACTGTCGAGACTGGTCCTGAACTTGGAATGTGTGGAGATGTTGGATGTCTCTCTCTCTGTGTGCGTGCGGCTGGTCTCTTGGATTCTGTATTTCTTGGATTTTATGATTTACCCGCACTTTGCTATATGAAAAGAAATATAGATGCCGAGATAACCCCTTAAGCCCTAGAACCTGCTCCGTCCGAGTCAGTTAGTTTGTGGTCGAGGGAATAGAATAAGAAAATGAAGAAAGCCCGATTCCTGTTGAATTGCATAACCCTTCCCCCCTGTTCCCGAAACCACCCGCCCACCCATCTCAGCCCATCCCCGCCACACGCCCGGGAAGAATGAAAATGATAATGACGAAATTTGGTTGTTTGTCAGCCCGCTCAGGCATCGTGCCACCTCACCTTAAGGAGTAGGTGGTCCTTAATCTAGGGTGCGAGGGGTTTCGACCAAAACGAGTATATAAAAAAAACGCCGGGAGAAAAAGAGGAGTCAGGGGAAAGAATTCATGGAAGGAGAAACTTTTGAAGCTGGAATTCCGTTACAGTGTCGGGGAGAGGCCGATTTCGTCGAGGCTGTCCGGGCCGCATTCGAGAGGACCGTCCTCTCTCCCTTGGCAGTCCTATGTAGATTGCGTGAAATACTGGTAGGGCCGCAAGTAGGGCGGTTGCGTCAGGCCTCATTGTTGTTGATAGCCTTGAGCTCGACGTCGCTGGACGTGGCGCGTCAGAGCAGAGCTGGTGCCAAGGTAATATAACGACTTTGATGAAACTTGGGCACTGATATAAAGTAACACGAGAGATAACGCAACGGGAAGGAGCAGATACGAAACATTTGAATTTATGAGCAGGAATTTTTGGACAAAGGAGATGGTTGTTGGGCACCTACAATACTAGAGAACTGTTGGGGGGAATATGGCCAGGGAAGCCGCTACGTCCAGCACAATCCTTGTCAGCTTTTCTGCACCAGAAACTGTTCCCTGCAACGGATCTTGCGTGCGATGCTGGTATTTTTGCTTCGGGTTGCACCATGATCTGCAGCAGCACCGCTCCTTGGGAACCACTTGGGGAGTGATAATATGCTGGATCTGGGCGGGATTCCGTCGCTTTTTGATTGTTTTGCTTACCGTTCTCCATATCCATAGTCACTGTGGCTCACGTCAGTTTTGAATGGTCGTAATGCTGAGGAACGGGCAGTTTTTCTGTTCTCCGCGGTTACATACGCTGAAATAATCAGAGTAGCCTTTTCGCCTAACGACATGCCAGACCTAGTTAGACTGCCTAGAATCCCTTCATCCCAGCCTGTGCATATCAACATGCACGTTAGTCAACCGTTACACCAGAGAGCTGCATAGCTCCCGAGTGAAGAGATAGCCTTTACCTTTTATAACCTGCCCCATTCCAATTCGAGTCTTGAGGTCCCCTCGGCCAATCGAGGAGTCGAATCTGAATCATGAGGTTCAGCGGAGTAAGTTCCCCGAAGAATGAAGGACCACAGCTGGGGAGAGCTGAAATGCTGGACTCACTTTTGGCCTTTGGACTCACTAGCCGAACGGTCGTAGATATAGCCAGTGTACTCCATGGTAACTACGTCATTCATTTTGGGGAAGTCGACGCCGTTGCCCTCTCTGATGATTTTCTTCTCAACCCCCATGGCGTAGGAGTATTTCTGGTGAAGCGTGGGAATGGCGCGGGAGTGACGAGGAGTTTTCTGCCCCTCCTAGACAACTAGGTGGTTGGAGATGGCGTAAGAAGGGTGAGGTAGGTTGAGGAATTGTTGAGACGAGCAGGCTTGCAATGTTGAGGAGCAAAGGGGGTTGCAGTCGGGTTTAAAAGGCCACGGCGCGGAGGCTCAGTGTAGTGCATCAGCTTTGGGCTCTGGGTTCGGGTGCTTGGATACAGCGGAAGGATCAGGGCCGAGCCATGGTACACAGTCCATTTGGGATGTTTTACCGTGTGTGGACGGCTGTGAACACCCCTCCCATCGGCGGATTTGGGAGGGATGGGAGAGGGAGGGCGTAGCTAAGACGCTCCCAATCCTCACGCCGTTAGGAGACGACAAGAACTAGCTTATCCCACGCCGGCGCGCTCCTCCAACCGTTGTTCGCGGATCCGCAGCTGACCAGATCTTGCAGGAGCATCTCCAGTGCAAGCTGCAGCTACGGGTCTGATACAAGTCGAATGGGATCGTTTCAAGTTAATTCCCGACACCAAGCGACTATCCGCTCCAGTCCTCTTTTGGCCGAGCAGACGCCCTACTTACCCACCTACCTTTGAGTGTCGTAGTGGGGTATTGCTCAAGTACCCAGACTTACGACAACCTCAAGCTGAGCTGCTGGCGGAGATCGTCGTGATGCCTCGTGCCCACTACCGCTCGACAACCTGTCGTTTTCCTGGACCATGGGGGTACAAAAAAGTTACGCCTCGCGTCATTCCAGCCAATCCCGAGCATTCCGCGATGACGTTCGCGTCAGGCATCAAAAGCAAGATAGTCGGACTTACAAAGACCCGAGTAGCTATTCGGCTAGTAAGCAGAGCGGCGAGTGAGCAGCAGAGCTCCCAGGGCACTGCTGGCGGGCTCTTCGGTGTACTACTGGAGAGCTCATGAGGTCCAAGCCAGTAAATGCTGGAGCACCGTCGAAGCCACGAGACCACGGCAAGGAATGGCAGGGGATCTGCGACTTGAACAATCGTCCGTCCAGATCGGCCTCTTAAAACGTTGTGGTATGTCTGCCGAGCCTCTCACATGCCAGCCCGCTCCCGCTGAGAGGCCTCTCGAGTGCTAGAATGGTAAATGCAAGGGCAAAGTTAAAATCCACTTCAGCTGTAGCAGTGCCACGCCGAGGGCTCCAGAAGGCTAGTATTACCGTGACCTCACCTGCGTCTTGCGCGCCTCCCCTCGCTCTCGGCTTTGTGTCCGCGAGGAGTCGAGAATTTACAAGGGGGGTACATGTGCGGATTGCTAGCCTCTTGGCATATAATGTATGGGAACCTTCTGTCGATACAAACCTGCCTAGACGCTAGCAATCCGCACATGTACCCCACTCGTAGTAGCGAAGCAGCCTAACAGTCAGATCTGATGGCGCAACATAAGTCTCCGTGAAAAGCAAATTCTGCGTCGCCCAGAGCTAGGCCGAAGGGCGAAAGAGAGTTGCTGGAAGACCAATCATCAATTAGGCGGATGACAGGCTATGCATCCCGCGAGGAACCATGGGCAGCAACATGAATATATGTGTCCCTAAAATCCATCACAGCCCTCAATTGGAAGTTTGCAACGCTCTGCTGCTTGTTGCTCATTGCTCGCCGATAATTGACTACGTAAATTCTCCTACTGGAAGCCCCCCGCGGTCAGAGGTGGCCATACCCAGCTGCACTGCCGAAGGCCGAGCGCCTCAAACGAGCGCATCTGCAAGTTCTCAAACCCCCGTCACACGTGCCTAGTGTGATTCCAGTGCGTCCCACCCGTATTGTCCCATCTCATCCCACTCCGGTGAGCCCCGTGCGTGGAGACAAGCGATCGTGCAAAAGACTTCCGTGCCGTCCCTCGGGCTCGCCGATGGCTTGGTTTGGGTCATGTAACGAATTCATGGGATCATTCCAGCGTCTCACACTGGTCCATACCGTTGCGCTTGCAGCGGCTCGTTTCCCGAACTGAGTTTAACTGGAAAATCCCACATATTTCTGCACATTCCAGAAATGGCGGGGCATTTTCCAAGAATATGTCATGAGAACTTGCATTGAATATTGTTAGAGCTTGGCGCGTTTGTCGCGGAAGCTGCTGCTTGCAAAGCTAAAAACTCAGCTCCATAACCTTCGTGCCCACAGACAAGCATTTCATCCCATAGGAGTCCGCCGCCGGCTCAACCATCTTCTTTCGTTAAAACGGCCGCCTTACATGAATACGCCCATTCTTGCTGCTGCCGTCACGGATTCAACCCCCAAAATGAATGGCCTTCGAGCTCAGAGGATGTGACCCTGGAGAATCTAGAGTTCGAAAATCGCCGATCCCGACCTTGGGGGCCACGTTCGACGAAATAAATTTCTGGTATCTCAGCTCTCCGAATAAATTCCAGTAACCGGCGATAATTCGTGCCAACCTGGTCCACAGAATGGCTGTCGTCGGACAAAGTGAAACAGCCGCCGATGCGAAGGAATGCCTGACAAATAGGAGTTAGCTTCATGTGTAAAAATAGACGAATATGAAAGGCGCAACAGACCTCACAGATCTCAAGACATGGATAAGGTTCACTCATGCCCTTCCGAAGTGCCGAAGAGTTCAGTTCCAACACTCCCCCGTACGAAACAACGTACTCCAGATTGCGCTGTATACGTTTCCAAACACCATCCCAGCGCTTGAATCCTTCTTCCTTCTCGTCGCTTAGTAAACGAATCAGGTCAAAATGTCCAACAACAGGCGGCTGAATAGCTTGCAGCATGGAGTATTGAGAGTCGAAATAGTCCTCAAACAGTCTCTCATCCGTACCTCCTGCCTTTAGCCGAGCATCTTCATACTTTGGTCTGTCAAAGTCGATAGATATGGTATGAACATGATGCACCGATCCAACGAAGAAGTCGAATGTATGTTTCCCAAGAAGCGTTTGTATGAGCTTGAGAGAGGAGGGGCGGATCCATTCACTCTCGAAACCAATAAGTATCTGGATTTGAGAAGCGTATTTCTCCCGCAGCCGAACGGCCTCTCGATAGAAGTCATCCACCAGCTGGACCAAGCCTTCTTCTGAATAGAACTTTTCCTGCTAAAAAGCTAGCTTAGAGGGAGCAATTGAACGAGTGAGCATAACAGGCATACGCACTTCCTCTGGATAAAAGTCTTCTTTGTCCCTGGGCATATGCTCCGTAAGCGAGTAGACCTGAAACCCGCGAGATATGGCTGCTTGGACCATCTCTTCCAGCGTATTCTCCGCGTGGCAGCAGAATTGGCCAGAATGGCTATGGTGAGAGAAAGGCATTTGGGCTGTTTGGTGGGTCAACCGATCCAAACTCAAGGTGAAGTCAATTTCGAGTCAAATTCCAGAGGAGCAGTAGCCAATTTAAGCCACTACCAATGTCATAGATACCTCGGTGATAGTCGCTTACGAGATGCAGATGGAAATGAGCCAATTTCTGGATTGAAATTTCTCTTGGCACTATATACCAGGATGAATCTCAGTAGCGGATTTTGGAACAAAAATCTTATTCAACTCCATAACCACGACGATTTTTTAAGATAATTTTATGAGTAGTACGAAGCTCTAGGGTTTCAACTGGGTTATTTGTGTTTTTCAAAGTATCTAACGCATGCACCGGTCCCGTGCAGTTACTGTAGCCCTATATTTCAACGCTTTAGGGGACAACACTTCACAAAATACTTCGGAAAGTTAGGCGACTATTCTTAGTCCGTTTGCATTAAGTTGTTTATATATATATAGGCCACCACTCCCTAATTACTACGCGCGCACCCCCCAATTAATACGCGCACACCTCCCGCTGGATAGGCTTAGATTCTTCCTCCTTAGGTTAAAACGTCACGTGTGTTTGACTTGTATGCATCTGCGTCGCGAAAATTAAACTTTTAAAATGCAGCGGGTTAAGGGATAACTGCACCACTAGAATCAAGTCTTAATTTCAACTATAGTACAACTTGTAGAGTTTAAATTAAAGCTGGAATACACCAAAGGATCCCCCAGCAAAGTCGTGCTAAAAGAGCAATGCCCCACGACCGCTGTAAGCCCGTGAAATATTGCCGCCAATACTTAGCAAGCCATCTGCGGAGTGTTGATTTGGGTATGGGCGCGTCGCGCACTGATGCAGATGTGAACAAGTGACGTTCTAACCTAAGGAGGAAGAATCTAAGCCTATCCAGTGGGGGGTGTGTAACTAGTGGTGGCCTATATACACCCTCCTGTCAACTCCGGTGGTTAGCGCAGCCACGTCTGCACGGCCTTTTTGCAGGGGAAGTTTTGGTATTTTTGCTGTTTAAGGGAAATTAAGGCCGTGCAGACGTGGCCGCGCTAACCACCGGAACAGGAGGATGTATATACTTAAGCCGAGCTCAGAGCGCTCTTAGGCATGATGCTGACTCATGTTATGTGCCTCTCGATATAGGTTTGGCTCATCTATACCATTTCTGATGTTCTGCAGACCCTATCGGGGGGAAATACAAGAGCCAGAGGCACGTCTTTCACCATTTAGGTAAAGAAAAACTTAATCACAGTGAGGCAAACTATCATCCTCGGTACAGCGTCTATGACGCTAAGTTCAATAAAGTAAGCCTCCTTATATGCAAACACTGATGCTCAAACAGTCCAACAAATCCAAATGCAATTATAACTCTTACTCGTATTTAATGGTGCACTCTGCAACATGGAAGGCAAAATGATGAAGGTTTAATAATGTCACACCATTCCCCACAAGGGGCGTGGTAGAGAGCCTCGGGATGCTTCACGATGGCCCGACTTCAAGCGCATATCTTTGATGCCAATGTAGGCTTCTCGGCGTGCAGGGTTGCCAACAGTGACGGACCAGGTGCGGAGGCCGTAGTAGGTTCCAATGTGATGAACAAGCCAGCGTCTAGTAATAACATTAGTATGTTAAAGATTTAAAAGCTGGATTTGGTAATCTGAAGCTCTGCGACCCCACCGAAGTGGATAAGAGTAGCGGTGTAGCCCAGAGGAGCCTGGGCACTCGATCAAGAAAATCCAGAGGGGAAAAAAAATCAGAACCCACCCAAAGCTCGCTCCATGATCATCAACCGGGCTATGAAAGAGCAGCTTTTCACGCTCAATCTCCCCACTACTCCTGGGTGAGCGCATATCGTTCATCTGGCCATTCCTGCCGACAAAGACAATCTCGTCATCCTCAGAATCCGGGTCGACCAAACCTTCCTGCTCCATCTTCGTCTCCTTCTCCTCCCACTTCTCCACAAATCTCCGCACTTCCTCTTCCAGGTCTTGCAGAAGCCCTTTCGCGCCCCGCGACCGCTTCAGCTTCTCCCGCAGCTCCCGCGGCACTTTGCCAGTAGCCTCATCCGCCGCAGCGCCCTTCTTCTCGGGCTTTCCCTTCCGCTTCTTCTCCGCATTCCGGGCAGCCAACCCCGCATCCCACAGCGGCGCGAGATAATACGGGACGGCATGTACGGGGTAGGTCGGGCGGACCTCCCAATCGCTTGGCAGCGGCGGCTGGGCGTACGGGTTGCTCAGAAGGCGATCTGCAAACCAACAATTCGTCAAAGCCATCTCCACAAGGCAGGTAAATGCGAGGTACGGGTATACACACCATTCTCCCAGCGCTGGCGCCGGCGACTGCCCTCCTTGCCCTTGAGCAGGGCCTCCCGCCGCTTCAGGCTGTCGCGGCGGAGGGGTTCGCGGCGGTGCACATAACCCGCACGCACGGCGGAGACGTCAGCGACAGGGGCGCGCTCGGAGCGCGGGGCCGGGTGGTCGTCCAGCGGGATCTGGAGCGTCACGGAGACGCCTGGGATGGGTGGGAGGGGGGAGAGGGTAACAGCGCTCAAGGATGCAGTGGCTTGCTCGGTCCAGGCTTCGATATCGATGGGGACGGTGGTCGGGGCTGGATGGGTGCCATTGTCGGGGTTGGCAGTCGGATGGATTGCCATTGCTTTTCTTTCTCTTCTTTGACCTTGCGGCGACGCCTAGGGTGTTGAGGCGGGGTGAAGTGGCAAGTGTTCAAAAACTTGCACAGGAGACGAATGAGGGCCCTAAAAGACCAGGCCTTGGATACAGAAAGGAAAGAAGCAAGGAAGCCGGATGCCCGCTGGGGTTTTATGGAAGACGAAGAGGAAGTCGGCGATAAAGCTGCGATAGGAGACGGAGACGGCAATGGCAGAGTCATCACGCGCATAAGCGAGGGGAATCAATTGCGGCGAGCCAATCCTAGCCCAACGTGCCTGCCACAGTCATTTGCTAGGTGCTGTATGCGTATGCAGCCACCGCTCATCAGAGAGACAGCAAGGATAGAAAGCAACCACATTCTTTCAGCTAACGTGAGCGATAGGGTTATGACGATGGTTCCTAACAAATGTCGTCTGTGCGTAAATTTGATCTTCCAGTCATAACTATGCCGACTGTCATAACCCTATCGCTCACGTTAGCACGCTCTTCTTCAGCGTATTGAGGTCGCCTATACGAGACTTTTCATTGTGTATTCTATGAATTCCTAAATATGGTGTACCCCAAAATATTCATAAATATGACACATTCGGGAAAATTGGTTTAAAATTTTGCAAACGCCAGCTCGTAAGCCAAACCCAGCGTCAATCTAGCATGCTGCAACATGTGATCAAAGCTCAGGTATTCAATCTTATCCTCCGTCGTGTGGATCTTGCTGTCTGAGTACTTGAAGTCACTCTCAATCACAAACGCAGACGGATAACCCGCCTTCGACGCACTAGCGTGATCCGAGCATGCGTATCCGCACTTAGTGAGGATATAAGGAATCTCACAGTACTCCGTGATGACCTCCTTGATGAACTCGGTTAGGCCGGGATCAACATAGTCTGTGATGACTCTCTCGGACTGTTGCACCGAGGTCGCTCGTGTGGGTTATGTCGAAGAAGTTGATGCCTTGCTGAATGCATGGTTAGCTTTGGAGTTCTGCGGAGTAAAGAGCGGTCTCTCAGAAGTCCTTGTTAGACTTCTAGCTCCGTGACACTTACTTTACGAAGCTCCCACTTCTCTTCTTCCTTAATCCATCGTGTCTCGCCTGGAGACAGCTCGATGAGGTACTCGTCTGGTTCGACAAGGGTTGGCTCTTGAAGGATTACTTGTGGCTCTCGAGGAGCAGATAGAGCAGTCACAGCTGCCGCAGCATAGAGCAAGAGTAATAACGATGATTTCATAGTTGCAGTGACTTTGTGAGAACGGAAGGGTAATGAGGCGGAGCTGTTTAATAGTGCGATAGCTAGTTGGCTTGGTGACGACTTGACGATCAGAGATAGTGGGAGTTGTCTAATAAGGAAGGCGGTCACGTTCTGCCATAAAACTCCTGTTTAGGGAAAGCTGTTCAAGAGAAAATTAGTATACGTTCTATCAAAATGCAAAAGTAGGGTGAATGTCGCTATTAATTAGCATATGAGGTTTCAACAATATTCTGAGAAGAATCCGAGTAAATACTAATTAGAAAACGATAGCGTTTGATGTGAAAGTAAATCCAAAGCATATGCAAACGGAAGCCCCCGCTTGATAAACCATCAGCCAACCAGGACGTACGCTCAAAGCCAATTCAACTCTGTATCCCCGGACTCTATCGATGCATCTAACGGCTGCCAGCAAGGCACAAACGTTGTACATGTTCAACTCTGTATCCCCGGACTCTATCGATGCATCTAACGGCTGCCAGCAAGGCACAAACGTTGTACATGTTCAACTCTGTATCCCCGGACTCTATCGATGCATCTAACGGCTGCCAGCAAGGCACAAACGTTGTACATGTACACGTACAGTATGCAGTAAAATTGCGGCTCTGCAAATCGCCCTCAAAATGTAAGGAATGGGTATCACAAATTAAAATCACGAAGATGAATATTGTCAACAACATCAAACCTCCGTAGGACTCGCAGATATCATCCCTGGGCTGATTTCTGAGACGCGCCGCTTAGCACTGGGTAATTCCGGAGGGTCGACTGATTTCTGGGTGCGTGAGCGTTTGAGCGTTGGGGATTGCGTTGGGGACAGTTCTGTAGAAGTCTTGTTCCGTTTACTGCCCATGAGTATGAATCGGGACACTGCTTGAGCAATTGTTACGGCTTTCTTCAGGCTTGCCGAACGCTGAGGGCATCTCCTGAATTCCACCCAATCGATCTTTTGGGTTTGGATCTGGGATTCCCTAAAAGCCTTCAGCAGCCACTGAGCCAACTTCTCGGTCTGCGTCCGCGTCATTCGCTCTTCCTTCAGTGCTATCCTTAGGGTTAACGAGGCTTTTACTTGCATATTTTTGAAGGAAAGTTGCCTTTATTCTAAGTCCCGCGTGTCCAGCGTGTCCAGAGGGGCGAGGCAATGTGATGATCGTGTCGGCTAAGGCGGTCCTAGAGCATGGACGGGTAGTTCCTCCTTCATGAGTTAACGTTAATTCTCTGTACAGGTTCCGCAGTTGCAAATTTGCGGCCCCGATATTTATTCAGCAGCTCTTGTAACTCTTCAGTAAGGACGGGAGTAAAGGAGTTTTGCCTGGTCCGTTTGTTGGCTGGTCCATTGCTGCAGCTGTCAGAAGTTCATAAGTTCTAAGTCTGTCTGTGGAGCTTTTTTGGATATTGCTGGCATAGCAACTATCAAGGATTGTGAGAACATCCTCTTCTGCGTCTTCAGTAAGTGGCGTTTCAGCTCTGTTCCACTCCGCTATTGGCACATGATCGCCCTTCTTTTCTAAACTCTTATTTGTACTTCGGACGGTCTATCAGTAATGATCAGAGTTATGGGTACATGAACTATATTACGCAACAAATTCCAGAACTTTACCCTCTTCATACCAACGTCCGTGGCCGGTATAATAGACGATCATGAGGTTGTGGGGTCCATCATACTTGTTCACGAAGGATGTAATTGCGAGGTTTAGCTGATGCTGAGGTTTTGTTTCAACATTTAGAGTAAAAACCTCGACATCATAATTAAAGCCGCTTTTGAATAGGGCCGCGAGTTTTGCAATCTGCGCCAAATAAGCCTGCCGATATTCAAGCGCAACTCCGGAAGATGATCGCTTACTTCTTCATCATGCCCAGGAAATTGATCCAGGTTTTTATGCCATCTTATTATAAGGGCAGATGCCTTTAGGTACCCGTCTGGAATATTCAGCTCTGTACTAATCGCATTCTGCATTTTAGCGTCCTCTGTGTGAACCACCTTACCCTCAGGTTTGGTTCCAGAAGCAGTATCGGGCACTCCTTGCGGGACCCGGGTAGCCACATTGCGAGGCACGCTGGGGAGTACCTGCTTAGCAAGGCTGAGGCTGGGAGGGTTTGCTGGTTGCGTCTGCTGTGTTGCCCTTGTTGAGTTTTCGCCCGAGTCGTATTCCTCATCGTAATACTCATAATCATATACTACTCCAGTCATGCATGTTGGCATACAGCGAAGGAAACTCTGGAGTTCGCACCGTAAAGCATGCTTACGTATGTACGGTTCCAATAATTGCTGATAGAGTGTTTCAAGTACAAAACGGAGCTTGAAGAGAAAGGGCGATCATGTGCAAATAGCGGAGTGGGACGGAGCCGAAACGCCACAAAGCTACAAATAAATGAGGTTAGTAAAAAAGATTTTGCTTAACACTAGTCAGATCTAGTACTACCGGTTACTAAACAGATGGTGAAAGTAATTTGACCTGACCAAAACGCCATCAAATAGTTACAAGATTTCTTAAGATCACATGCGAATCAAGAGAGAAGTCTATCCCAGACAGTAGTGAAGTCTCTGCCCCTCCGAAAGATATGAAGCAGAATCCAAGATGCACAGAGTATCCTTAAAAGCAATGCATTGCAGAAAGTAGTTCTTGACAAAACTAAGGTATGGAAAACCCCTATTCAACATCCATATCTGACCGATTAGAGAAATTGCAGCCCTCAATATGCGGCAGGGATTGCGAGCTATCATCACTGACTGGACTAAGCAGCTTCAGCACTACATGGTTTTCTCCATTGCGCGCATCCTGAGACATCACTCGTTTCAGAGATATGTCTGGAGACTCTGGGAAGCTCTCACTATGTCTTCGCTTGACTGATTGGGTTGTCTCATCTTTCTTTATCATACGCCGCCATTGTTTAACGTAATTGGAAACGTTACTGTAAAGTAGTACCACCCTTGAAAAATCCGTGTGCAGGGTGGGAGTCCTTAATTCAAGCCAATTCATGTCTCGAAGGATAATATCGGCATTTTTGAAAGCTTGAGGCAGCTGGGCAGTGAGGCTCTCAATCTGTTTACTATCTAGCTCTTCCTTCGGAAGGTTTAAAGCAAACTCAAGCGTGAGGTAGTAGTTCGACTGAGTCCCTGCTAAAGACCTTCGTCTTTTAACAGGATTGCTGTCCAGAGGTGCCAAACGAATACGGCGATCCCAGCGCCTGAGGCGATCCACCATATATGGCGGATTATTTTGTCGTTCTGGCTGGCTTGCGATTTGTGCCACTAGGTTCCATGTTGTAAAACCGTGTTCCTTGCTCTCTTCGAGCAGCTGCTTAAGGGAGTTTATCAATGCCCTTGTGAATGACTTTGGTCCTGGAGCCGAGGTTGGTTTATTGAAATGGCTTGCTGCTAAGAGTTCATAGCATCTACCAGGCGATGCAATATTCTTCTGGAGGTTGCTTGCAAAGCAAGTGTCCAAGATTGTCAATACATCGCTTTCCACATCGCCAATCAGTGACGTTTCTGCTGTGTTCCAGTATGCCCGTGCATTTTTGAACTTCCTTTCGTTCGAGCTGTATACGGTCAGACATTGCGAATACTAGTATGAGGGTCAACCACTTACGCATAGAACTCAAGTAACCCAGTAGCCTCATGAAACTTACTATGTCCAGTATAGTACACTATCATGAGATTATTCCTGGAATTATGCCGCACGGAGAACCCACTTATTGCGTGGTTAAGTTGAAGCTGGGGTTTTTGTTTGTCGTTTAATTCCACAATTTGGGTCTCGTACTTAAACTCATTGACAAACAAAGCATCCAGCTCTTTAACCTGACTAAGGCTTAGCAAATAGCTTCTTTACAAATAGATTACGTGACCTACCTCTCCAGCGCAATTCAATTCGTCCAATTCCTCACACCACTTGATGATCAAAACGGCAACTGTCTGGTATCCTTCTGGCAAGTCCATGTTCTTACACTTTGCTTCGTTCCATTGAAGTTGCATCCTCGAGGCTTTGTCTAACGAGTCCTTATCTCCTTGGGAGATGTTATCTGTTCCTATTTGGGCCACGTTGACAGCAGCCTTCCTTGGGGGTTCAATCATGTCGTGTTCTAGCCCAGTCATCGTAGATCCAGAATGAGGCACAGATCTATCAACGTCGGGCTCAAGGCTCATTGAGCTTGGTAGCACCGCTTGTCCAGTCATTGCGTTCGAAGCTACTGTTCCACGACAAGTATACGGTTAGCAGGGCGTGAAGGCATGATGCCTCTTTTAAGGTTCACCATAGCCTTAGATAAATAAAATAAAGTGAGATGCTTGTAAAGGGCTGTGCAAACTACCGACTCTTCTTGAAGGCCAAAGCCTCCACAGGTGTTACAGCCCGGTTTGCCTTGCGGTCGCTTATTTACTGGGGCATACTCTCACAGCCCAATCATGCCACTCTCCATTAAGAACATCTGCAAGCTTATCCGCAAGGTATGCCTTGTTGCCTTCATTTTTATCGGTGAGATGGCCACCAATGAGCTGGCCTGGCCCTCCCACTGATTTTAAGAAAGAGCCTCACGGAACAGCCTGTCACTCGGTAGCGTGATGCGTGGAACGAAACGTGTCCCGGACCCCAGTAACGTGCTGTAAATTGAATCGCCTTTCTTAGCGGCTGCGGAGGCAATCGGTTGCCTGTATATCATTGCGCTGCTGCTATTTGATAATTATGAATTGAGGCAAGATGGCAGAGCCTTTGAAGAGGCTGGCTCACCCGCACAACTACCCTGTCTCGTCAGCATGGAAATCATTTGAAAAATTCGTAACCTCAGGCATTAAGACAATGAAGGACAGCTTGAACCAGGTGAGTGAAGTAGTCTCACGCAATGCGGGGTTTCTATGCTCTGCATCCACTGACTGGACGCCCGGAGTTTGGGGTCCGCAGAGTGCAAACTTGCGTGCAGCAACTCCTGAGAAATCAGTCGTCACCCCCAAAAATATTCCTGGGATGGTGAGTCTACAATTTCTGCCTCAGCAACAATTTCTGCCTTGCTAAGGTGATCTCACGCGCACAGTACCCCACTGAATTCCGGGAAGGCGACCCAGTCAATATAGTAGTTCGCGAAAAAGACTGTCTAGTCTCGCAGAAGCTTTGGATCTCCAACACTAGACACAACGGTCGGAAAGCAGAATATCAGTTATCTGAGCAGAGCGGGGGCTCCTTTCGTAGCGGGATGTGGATATCGGAGGATCAACTTACGGCAGCCTGATAGCAAACCTATGAATAGATACAGCCTCATAGATGGGGGTTTCGGCCTTGCCTTAAAAAGTCGGTCAACATTCTTAAGGCTCTCTCACTTTTCGATTGTTTAAAGGCCGAGGTTAGGAAGCCGAACAAGAAAACTTCTTCTTTGAACGCACTCTTGAGGACATTCTGCATTTGAATCAATGGCTGACTATCATGTATCTGTGGACGAGAAACCCCTCTATCCGCGCCCCTCACCAAGCTCAACCAATTTCTCTAATGGAGACACTATCGTATCAATTCCTGACGAGCCTGACGAGCCTGTCAAGCCCATCGAGCCTGTCGAGCCTACCGAGCCTAACTTGAACAATGGTGTTTCCAAAAAGCGTGTGTTCACCTATGATCTTATTCGGGTGGAATACTGAGAGTGCCTTAGGCTTCTGGCACTGGCTTTGGCGGTGTTTACGGTATAGAAAGGCTATCCCAATATCAGATATTAAAGAAGTAATAACTCGAACATGTATACATCTACACCCCATTGATTTTCGAGTTCCATTACTAAGTCTAGTAGTGGAGGACTGTCCGAAGGGATATCCGAAACTAGCTGCGTTTCTTTCGAGCGAGCATAACTTCTCCCTTTACCGTGGATTCAGCTATCTCCATAGTCGGGTACTACTTGACCTCCAAGACGAAATATCTACACTAGAAAAGGAGCTAGACACAGCCGATATATTCGATTCTGCGAACGGACATGAAAATCGGTTATCCTCGAGGAGAAGAGACCAGGTTGATGCCCAGAATACAGCCGCTGAGAGATCAAGGAGACACATTTTATCTGATGTTAGAGCGAAATTAGTTGACTACGGTATGTTTCAGCTCGTTTTAAACCATAATCCGTTACTTACATTAGAGAAGATGAGATCCTATGCAAAGCACGCGAATTAGCAGCGTTTCAGAAACCTTCAGACCGAGATTACGGCAGCGTCCGGACCTGGTTTTATAATGTAGCTCCAGTAGTACAAGCTGAAGAGCGGTGGATTAAGCGTAAAGAGGACATCGTGACACTTCATCACGGGCGTGAATGGTCAAGCTTTGATGGTCTTGTTGAGTCCCTACTCCGCAAGATCGACTGCAGGTTAATAAAAGTAAGCAATCTTTGTTCAGCTTCTCGAGATAGCTTCTCACCTCAGTGGTCGGGGGATTTCTCACATTCTGCCCAGTTCATCTTTTGCACCCCCGAACTCCGTGACAAAACGTCTGACGAAAATATCCACTACTACTCCACGAGCCGTGTCGGGAAATTCGTCGGTCTACTTATAACAATAGTAATATTTATCCTATTGGTTCTGCCCGTTGTCGCTATGTATCGTTTGACCAGCTTCGGCCGGGTCGCCTCGACATTCGACGCCGTGGGCGTGCTCATCGTTTTCACGCTGCTGTTCTCCGCAGCCATGTCGCTGCTAACGAAGGCGCGGCGGCATGAACTATTTGCTGCTTCTGCAGCTTATTGTGCGGTTCTAGTTGTGTTTATTAGCAATTTTTCGAACACTGGAGGATAGATAGGAGGCCAAAAGGCAGGGTAAGGCCGTTAGTGTAGGATGAAGACATAAAAGTTCTATTTCCATTTCCCCTTCTAATCCCTCTATTTCTTTACTTTTTTTTTGCCCAACTATAGCCAACTTCACTCACAACTCAGTTATCGCATTTACTGATACAATCCAATGCATTTTGAAACACTAGGCCTCATTTACAATAATCTGCACACCCAATGCTCATGTCGACCAAAATTGGGTTGTCTTACCACCATGTTCTAGTTGCCACCCCTGTCGCGTACCCCCCCCTTTCCTGTTGCCTACACCTTCCTCATGTCTCATGTATATATAGAGGCCCTAGAGCCACATTTAATAGACAGAGTCCTCATCGTTTATCTTCCGATTGACAGCTCACTTCCAGACAATGAAGTCTACAAATTGAATGTATGAGCACAGATCACCACCAGCATCAGCAGTCCTCTGGCTTTCGCGGTCTGCCGGGGTTCGATCTGGCGTCGCTCGTCACGCATTTTTTTATATGCTGAGGGCCTTTTGTCCAAGGTCCAAGCCAGTTACGACATAGATCTCGTATTAGCGAATTAAATGCCGGCTGCTGACTATCCCATGCGCCGTTACGAAAGGTGCTCCTTTTCCTGAGCCAACCAGAGGCTCTAGATTAAATNAAGTCTTGGCAAAACTAAGCCGTAGATTTGATCAATTAATTACAACCCAATATTATAGTAATAAAGCTTAAATTTAATGTATAATTCGACTCTAGGTTGAACAAGGTCTGCATCATTGGAAGAACGTTTGCAGCCCATCGTGGTGGTTTAATCACGATAAGAAGCTATAGAGACGCGTGTTGATGTTTTGGTGTTCGCGCACGGGCCACAATAAAAGGAGCACCTTAACGGCGCATGGGATAGACGTGTCGATCGGAAGACCAAAAGATAAAAAGAATGATGACTCTGTCTCCTTTCAAGAGGCCCTAGAGCCTCACTATATACACTAAAGTAGGTGGCAAAGACTAACGTCGATACTGATGTCGATTTGAAACTGTTATCTTATTGCCACTTGATCGGCATTGGGTAATAGGTGATGGAAAGGCAATAAGAACTGGTTGAGTCATAGGATGATAGGCAACTAGAACAGGAACAAGGTAATTGGCAAAATCCGACCTGGATCGACAAAACAACCCTTGTTACGATTTTAAGCCGCCTTCCTATGCGGCTGGCACTGAAGGCCAAGAAACCCACTGCGCGGACGATCTTTGTCCTTCTTGGCATCAGAATATAGATCACGGCAAATTGAGCTGCCATGTCTGTTGTTCTGGATGCCTGTGTGTCGACCCGAATCAGGTTATCTTACCACCCTGACTCAGTTACCTACCCCTGTTTACCCCTGTTTCTGTTACCACCCCCCTCCTCTTGCCCACACCTTCCTCATGTATATATAGAGGCCCTAGAGCCACATTCAATAGACAGAGTCCTCATTCTTTGATATTCCGATCGACACTGTGCTTATCATACGACGACAAAAGTGTCAGAACTTGTGTGAGGATCAAATTGAAGAGAATCTAGCTATTTATGTAGGGGGGAGGACTCCCCCTGTAGTTTCCCTGAACTAGGCCCTATTTGGCGTCTGACAAAAAGTGAAGGGGTTCGTCTACAGGGAAATGAGATAGATTAGGGGGAAAGTGAGCGGATTGCGGAAAATCAAGTTGCTGTCATTACAGTATACACAATATGTATGAGCCCAGATCACCACTAACTTCAGGAGCTCAGTACGCATCGCGGTCAGCTAGGGTTCCATATGGTGTCACTTGCCACGCGTTTGAAAATTACAAGTAGGAGACTTTGAGGGAGGAGCCGATGTCGAAGGATTTTGTACTGCCGCACCGACTTACGATGTACCTTTATTCATTGAAAGAGCCTAACGCCCACTGCATGGACAATGTCTGTTCTTCTTGGCAGCAGGATGTAGGCCACAACAGCTGAAGTGTTGGGTCTACTCATCGGAGTACCTATATCCACTTGTCGAACGGACAAGTCACTCATAAGACTTTGTCGATTGAAGCTTGCTCTAGAAGCTCTCTATATACACAAGGAAGGGGTGGTGGACTAAGTCGGTGACCGAGTCGGTGACCGAGTTGATGACCAAGTCAAAGGGTAGGTAAGATGGCAAGAAACAGGGTGGTGAGTCATAAGGTGGTACCTGACAGTGACCTCGACAGTCGACACCACTCCATGAAGAAGAGATGGTCGAGGGAAAAGTCACTATGACGGAATATAATGGTGTCGACCTAAAAATGAGGTGAAAAAGGACTCGTGTGTAGATTGATCTATGAAGAAAATGAGGCTATATATACACGAGATAAGTGAGTCATAGGTAGACGTGAGTCACCGGCTGACGACAAAGCCGATGACGACAAATAGAATGAAATGGAAACAAAATCGTACGGCTCCTGACTGTACAGAGAGAAATAGCGTTTTAGCATTGCATTGAGCATAAGACGTTCGAGCCAGACCGCCTAAACCGACCCCATAATGCGAAGCAGCGCGTGAAGTCGGGGTACTGCCTAGGCGTCAGTCGTTGCACTGCTAAATTACGAATAAGATAGGCCCCGCTTGGCCCCCCATGTTCCGTTTATGGTCCTTGCTTGACCATGCGCCTGACACAGATCCTTTCCCGGTTGGAGTTTACTTCTAAAGCCCCCAAACCCTCTGGTTTGCGCACCTACTTGGAATTTATGTACGCATTAGATGGAGATATTGGTAAGGGTAGGCCGAGTCTGCATATCTTGGCGCCATTTCCTGAAGGTGTGCCGCCAGTACTTACTATTAAGGTAATAAGAACGGGGTTAGTTGCTTGTGGTGGGGATCTTGAACCTGGGAACTCAGTGTTCCTAAAGTCTATTTTGTCCATGAATAGCAGGATATGTTTTGTGGAGAGTTTCTATTAACCTAACTGCACTAAATAAGTTACTAAAGGTAACAATTTGCCTACTACTTGGTGGGAGCTTTAAAACAAACTAGGTGTCTTGGAAACAGGCACTAGGAAAGAAGGTATGATGGCGCCCATAATGAATACTTGTAGCTTTGAGAGTTAAAGTGATAAGTAAATTAGGATCAATCACCTTGCACTAGTCACCGAAGACTGTTTTGTGCAAGCAATCCTATAAGCCTAGTGTGGACGCACACAGTGCTTGGTTGGGGTCAAAATCATTCCAATGGAGTCTGCAGATGGTCTTGTTTGGGTGAAGCCGGTTTCGCTACAGGCACATTTACGTCTTGAGCTGCCGGCATAGTGGCATATGTGTCATTCGCTATACTTAAATTATCAGTGAATCCGAGCAAGATAATCTCAGCTTTAACTGACGGTAGCCATCAGGCAGTAGATAAGAATCCACACCCTCGCTCATGGCTTGGTATCGCTTTATTTCTCGAGCATTTAGAATCTTCGGAAGTTTCAGGCCAAGACGAGTGTAGTATCGCTGGAATTTGAGGTAGTTAGCTGACAGCCGATAGAGAATGACTGCGATTGTAGATCCGGCGACGATCTGGGGTTGGGTATCCCACTGCATCTCTGCAGTGACGACATTCTGTTCCAAAGCGGTATGGAATTCTGGGCTCTCTTGTAGCACAGCCATGTTCTCCAGAACGCGCTCCCAGAAAGCAATAGTATTCGTGATAGCAATGCGACATGCGGAGGCATTAGTGTAGTTGCGGTTTGTATCCTGAGCCGCCGAGGATCGGTGGCCTGGGAACTGACAGATTATGCAACGGACTGTGGATTGACTGGCTGGCCTGGCGAGGACATTGACACAACCTGCCTGAGCTGACGGTGGTCGGGCTCTGCTCAAGGCCATTTCACGGACAGCGTCTTGAAGTTCACTGAGTGCCGCAAAGCTGACCTCCGGATTGATGATAATAGCTGACATGGTAGGTTCTGAGTGTGAGCCTTAGGCTAACGTTGTTTGAAGGTTGGAAGTTAGGATTAGAGGGAACATAGGAATGGTGGGGAGAAAATTAAGTGAAGCTTGGGAAGATGTGAATTTAATGAGGGCCGATATACGAGGTTGAAGGTAAGCGATTTCTATGAATTAAATGAGCATTTGGCAAACAAAAGTCGCATCTTTTTGAGAACATTTTGAACGGTCTGGACCTTTCGTTAGACACTAGCTAGTAGCGTCAGGAAGTGACAGCGAGAATTCAAAGCGAGCTCAGTGGAGGTAACGGGACAGAATATCGTGAGATGGCAGATTTGTTTTAAGAGGCGATTTCACCGTGCCCTAAATTGAGAAACTTATCCTGGTTGAACTCATAAACCTCATGAGAGCATAATTGGCTTTTTGGCTTTTAACCTGGTGACGAAGTGAATCAGCAAATGCAATCACTATTTCAGCGTGAGTTGAACATCATGTGCTTGTGCCAAAAGGCATCGGCTGTAATTTCTCAAACATCCATTATCTGCAGCATTATTCATGCATTAAGATGATGATCCGGCCCTAAGCAGTAGCCCGATAGGCCGAGACTTTATCACAAGCCTAATTAGGAATGACTTTAATAAACCATTCCACCACTGCCAAAAACCCTAGATTATAGTGATGGTGCAGATAGCGCAGGGCCATGCCGCTGATCCAGGTGGTCGTAGTTGAGTTCAAATTCCCTCTGGTGTGCCGTAGTTAGCGATATGAATTCTCCAGAGAGGTGGTGTAGCATACCCTTTCCCTCCTCCAGTTCGTGACATCGAAGAATAAATACCATCCCCGCTCCTCCTTCTGAGATATGCGTATTGGCTGTGGGAGATCAGGATCTTTCATCATCCACTGTCGCAGGAGCTTGTGCCATCTCCAGTCACGGTTGTACCTGTTCTATTTAGCTTGGTTCATGTAACGAGACATTTGGCATACAGTTCGCTAGCAGCTATTTCTTGCATTATATCTTTTGGATATTGATAGAAGATGGCGAGCAGTGTTTCCGCGGAGAAACTCGACATTTTCGTGTGTAGAGGTGGAACATTCGTCACGGTGTATGCAGCTGGTAGTGTGAAATCGGGAGGGATGACAGGTCTGGCATTTGTTTCTACAAATGGTGAGCCAAAGGTTGGATGTAGAGGAGAGTTGCTGCCATATTGTCAGCGGGCTAACGAGACTTGAATCTACTTGGTGCTTTGCGCTTACTCTGGCCGACTCAGATCTAGTCCCAAGACTGTTAAATCTTGCCCAACAGCAAGTGCGGAATAGTCTGGGCTTTCTAAAGGGATCATCGATAATAATCCTGGAAGACCATACCGTTCTGCTTCATTCATGTCTGCGAGTCTCTTGTGCTGAGGTATCCTGCTGGGCGAATCTATAGCGTCAGCACCAAAGCTTTGGTCGTACTGAGATTGTTGTGTTCGTGGCCCAATGGATTGCTGTTGTGCATCTCGGAAAGACCCGGCAACCCCCCTAAGTGGAAGTTGTGAACCAAGAAATGACATATTCCCTAATCCTTGTGCACTTCTTGGGTTTCCCTATGATATGGCTTAGCTTTACATATTTCATGAGCCAAGCCTCAATTACACTACTCACATTTCTGTCTGGATCTTGTAAGGAAGTGGAGTTTCCTCGCATAGCTTCAAATTGTGACCTGGAGACTACAGAGAATATAGTGAGTGTTTGAAACGATAGGAGAGAACGGGAATTTACCTCCAGGTCCCATGCCGCCCGGATGCATGCCCCTGTCGCCCACGGCCGACCCAATAGACCGATCCTGTTGACCATCCGTTGGGCTGGATAATCCATTTCTGGTCTGTCCTAAGCCACTAAACGCACTGGCATTCGCACTACCCCCGTAGGCTGCATTTTGAATCATTCCTGTGCGCCTATCCGGCCCTGTTTCTCCGCCGCCACTACCTCCCAAAGGAGGGAATTCTTCAATATTGCCAGTTTGCGGTTGTGAAGCGCCAGATAACTGTCCAACACCAGCCTGTCCACCGAAACGATAGTCATCCCCACCCCCAGAAAATTGAGATTGTGCGGAGCTTCCACCATCGTCATGGGATGGAGTCTGAAGTTGTTGATGCTGTTGATTAGAGGATTGTGCGGCCTGACCTTGCGAAACTGGGTTTTGCCCTTGAGGTCGCTGGATGGTGGAGTGCTGCGCCGTTCGCAAACTAGGGTTCGACCATATCTGCTGTGCGGAGGTATTCTGTTGCTGCGCTTGCGGCGCGCCAGATAAAGAAGGGAATTCGCTGATGTCAAGAATACTTAGCTTAAAACCTTCAGGCTGTGGGATTTTATCTTGATTTGGCTCGGGCGGTGGCACAGTGGTAACATTTCCCATTGCAAAAATTGGTCAAACTTACGACGGGTCCAGAGGAGTATGAGATTGTGAGCTTCCAATAGTCTGAGCAAAGCTAGATATACCACCACCGTTTGTTCGTGACTGTGCCGTGGATAGACCTGGCGCTCCACCCATTGGACCACCAAAGCCCCATTGAGAGCCACTTCCTAAAGCCATGGCAGAATCAGCCAAGTTCCAAAGACAACAGGTTGATTGCAAAGCATATAATACCCAGTTTCCCATTTTGTAACCTTCCAGATCCTAGTGGTGCACCACGGTTTGCGGTGTTCTGCTGATTTTGGAACATGCCGGAGGGGAGCGTTCGTAGAGGCTGTGGACCTGGTCCTATTAGGGCGTCAAATTAGTCCAGTTTTCTAAATTAATATATCTTTGCGCGTGTATTGTGAGCTAATAACGGTGGAGTAAGAGTACAGTGCAGGTGCTGGTCCACAATCTGAGGAATCCGAGCGAGGAATGATCCCAGGGAAAGAGTGATGATCGCATTGTACCCTTCCAAGGCTACTCAATATGCTAGGCCTATTGACAGTAGAGGCGTCCACAATCATAGCGCATGGAGGGGAGTTTCAATGGAGTAACGGCTGGGATGGGAGAGCTCATGAAGCGTTGAGGAGGGACAAACCTGGACGATTCATGGCGAAATCGCGTTGGGATGTAGGTTCAAAAGGTGTTCTTCGAGTTGATCAAGTGAGGCAGGCGCTTGGAGACGTTGGTTCTTGGAAAGTCGTGCTTTGCTGCGGCCGCGAGGTTGACCTGGGGCTCAGACCTGCATGCGCTGAACGGATCTCGATTATTCTGCGGCTACGTCTTTCCTCTTCAAGCGTAGACATCTCTTGGCGGGAATGTAATTCATCAACATCGACCCCCGAAAAACATTCCAGCGTGTTGTTTCTTCCAACAATATTCCTAGAAATAGCATGGTGACCACGAGAAGTTGAAATCCCTGACCCACTCTTGTAATGGTCATCACTGTCTATATCCTCACATGTGAGGGTGATCTAGATGGCAAATATAGAGCATAAAGACTGCATATAGGGAATTGCTAGGCGAGAACTTTAAAATTCTAAGTCGTTTTGCGAGGCGTCTTGGTACACAAGGTACCGCCATGGTGGGACTTGGCGGAAATCGCGAAAATTAAAGTTCCCTAATGCAGTCTTTATGCTCCATACTCTTATCTCAATGGACGCAGCAAAGCCTCATGATTGACTTCGTAGTCACTACATCTCATCGAGCACTACAGCCATGAAGGCCAACCTGTTTATTCTACCATCTTCGTTATTCATAAGGAAATGATGGTTTATGGGCAGATGACCATCTGAGAAGAAAGCATCTTATTACTGATTAACTTTCTCAAACAGTCAACAACTAGCCACGGGGCAAACTAAGCAAACTATTTTCCACAGAGCACCTATCTAGCGCTTTGAGCATCAACGTTTTAACTTTTGATGAGAAAACACATCATAAACCCGTTGTCAGCCTTGCTAACGAATTTCTTCTTATTGTCTTGCTCGTTATATTCAATTCTATTCAGGTTTCTCTGAAAATAGCAGCAATATACGGTTTAAAAAATGAATATCCTAGTCGTGTCCAAGATGCTAGGGCAGGGCGGGTCCATGGGTAAAGACATACTTCGCTTATTAATCACATTTGTTGATTGTGTAGTTAGATCTCACTTCGTGGGATTCCTGGTTAATCATTGACGATAGATTGAAAAAATGAGAGTGACTCACCCAACTATTCCTTTTCTGAATATAACCCGAGCAGTTAGCCATACTAAGAATAATTCCCGTCTCGATGGTGATTATACAAGATCATGCCAAGTAAGTGCACTGTGGGGAATCTTAAGTGAAGAGGCGGAACCCCGACGTTCTCTTTCTCGGAAGAATGAAGCAACGATTGCTGCTGGTGGAATTTTCTAGATCGACTAAGGGCGATTTGAGCCACCCTTCCGTGAAAACAAGCGGGGGGACCCTTAGGCTTGTTTGAATCCGTGCTGGACCGGACACGACGAATTTCTGCGAGACAACCCACTGATAAAAGGCGTATACAAGAGGGACCTGATATTTTCCCCCGAGATGTGCTTAACCCTTTTGGACTATTTAGTGTTTATCCGGCGGCACTTGTCATTGCGGAATGTTTCAAATACATCTGCATCCTAGAGTGCTCGTATGACTATGTAGGAGTTTCTCACTACTCCCAAGGGTCTCCAACAAGAGCGATTTATCGTATCTTAGTTTCATAGCCGTTCTGACTAAGGCGGCAAGCTACGTATCTAACAAATATTATCGAACCAAAATGAATAGAGCGAAGATGTGTAAAAAAAAGTCGGGGTACACTAACTTGAGAGCAACAGTGCACGGGTAGAAATCCCTCGCTGCTGATACTCACTCATGGTTGCGATTTGACTAGTTAGAAAGAAGATATTAAGAAACTGACTAACACTTAATCTGCTAATCATTTGTAGGTTTGGAGGTTTTGGCAGTGTATGCAGTGCAACAGCCCATGCGATAGATGGGACGGACTGATACGCAGGCATGCTTTACACGTATCCCTTGAACCGTTGGGTACTACGTTGTCGATAGAGATATGGCCCGTGCATACAACACCAAAGGAACCATACTCAGAACTTCCATATAGAATATATAGATTCTGAAGCTCTGTTTGACCACAACCATGCCCTCAACAAAATCTGTTTGCCGGAAGCCTCATATCGACCGACTCAACACTAAGGATTGAACCTAGATAGAGCTTTTGCTAAGATATAGTCAAATATTAACGGCTTCATATTTCTGATCACGGGCAAGAATCTATGCCTCGTGTTTGGGTAAATCCTTATCGATAACGTGGGTCGAAAATTAAACGTTCATTTCTAAGTTTAGGATAAGGGTGCGTTCGGTTGCAAAACTTCAGATCAGATCAGCACTGAAAGTCCGGCAGAAAAGGACGCGTTCCTTCCTAATTTGGTACGCGTTTGCGGCTTTGTAAAAGCACGGGCGTATGCAATCTGGAGGCTTCAGATTGAAAGTGAATCTGACCTGGAACTCAGACCTCCATATTGAACCGACGCCAAGACCTTCAGTTCAGAAGATTCATACGGTAAAGTTGCCAACTTTTAGTGTTCTTTTAACGCAATTCTGGCGTTCTTCGAGCGATGAGAGGAACATCAAAATTTTGAGGCTGTGCAGACAAAATCACTCCGAATCAACGGATTCTGAACTGAATCTGAGGCCTCTAGATTGCAACTGAACGCACTCTAATTGACTGTCTGGGCTAGATTTCTGCTATAGGACACCTAAGCAGTCAAAGTTAGCCTAATGGACCCCTGCACTCAGTCATATCATGCTCTGAATTACTGTAGTTTCTAAGAACCAAGAGTAGATCTGAGATTCCGTAAGAGTCCTTTCTCCCTACGATCATTACTAGATTAGGTTGCGGCCAGATAGGGTTAGGTACGGAATGACTCATTCCGCGTCATTCTCTATCACTTTCTATTAGCAACAATTTTCTTAGCAATGTCGCATAGTAATGTCTTACAACAGGTCCGCAGTTGCTTTTATGGGGACAGGGGGTTGACCGCTTCCTGTATGTGCACAAAGTGATTGACTATGATTCGAGCCATCTGTTTTTGCATACATTTTGACTCATTATGAGATTGTATGAGATGGCTTGCCTCATAGAACACACACAATAGACGGTTTGTCAAATAGTGCGCGATTGTAGTATATATAATGAATGTAGAATAAACAAAATGCAAAACGAATCAGTATCAATTTAGCTTCAAAGGTCTCGAAAATCCATCCAAAGTGAGTTTTTGAACACCTCCATCTCGTCAGCAATGAGTACAATGATGAACGAACATTTTGCCGATGTGAAATCACCGCCTACTGAACGTGCGGCGCATGATCATCCGTAACCGACATCGTCTGAGTATCAATGATACATTTCACGTACGCGCACAACGCTCAGTGACCGGGCTAATGATTCTCAACATACCTAGAATTATTTCCGCACCTGCAACAATTGTCTCAGTATTTCCGCCTCACCCTCCAGCCTCGCAACTCGAACTTTTAATGCGTCCCTTTCGAGTTGGGTCTCCTTCAATGCAGCTTCTAGCCCATTCATCTGGTCCACGCGTTTCTGACGGTAACGGCGAGCAGCGAGAGTGTTGAGCTTGCGTTTCTCAATACGAGAGGGGCTGGATGTCTTAGCGTTGCTTGCAGGTGTAGAAATTGGAGAAGTTAACGCTACCGACCTTGGAAGAATGATAGAGAGGTCTTTAGTTGGATCGGAGGGCGCCTGATTATGTTTTATAAATTCACCTTAATTACATATGTTAGGTTGATTTCTACGTTCCTGCGCTCGAAGACTAACCTTGGAGTGGTGTAGATAAGGAATGATATACACGACTATCGCTCAGTACAAAAGAAGATTCTTGACCTTGATCATAGGTTTCATTATGTTCTGACGGATAAGGAGCGGCTTCATTGAACGCGAAGGGGCTGAACTCGGTAGGAAAGCTTGTGACGAAGTCATCGGAGAGGCTTTTAGAAGCAGCATTGCAGCCAGTTGGCAGGACTTGAGAGCTACCGGCAGTAACATCAGAGGAGTTAAGCCAGTCCACGGACTCGGAGATTGGAGTTTGCTGGTCTTCAAAGGAGATAGGATTTGCCGTAAAATGTGTTTCCTGGATGGGTAGAGGCGGGTAGAGTAGATTTGGATAGTTTCCAGACGGCCAGCCATGACTCGAAAGGGCCTGAAGCGGTAGTTGGCGAGACTCAGAGTTCGCGTTGTTGCCATGGAGGCTTTGTTGCGACGCCTTCTCTTCGCGGTGAATAGAAGATGCTCCTGGCCTGGCTTGGAGTGGCACATGATCCGCTGGTGGAGGAGGGCATGGTTGTATTGTTTCCTACGGGCCTAGCGACCCGTTGAGGACGTCCTAGAGGGTACAAGGTTATCGGATCCCAGCGATTTCTGAGTATTTTGTGTATCTGACCTGATGATGTTCAAGATGACTGTTGCGAGGTACATATGTCTGTGCAGCAGCGGAGCGGGAAATTCCGCCCGAGAAGGATTCGCCGCGCTAGAGCTCTCACTATCGAAAACATCAATTAAAGAGATGACCAATATTCTCATTTAACAATGGCCGCAGTACCCATATTTCGAATATCTCGGCGGAAATGTGTTCCGTCGCAAACCGATTCAGTCCTCTCATTTCTTGCACCTTCTTTACAAACCGCTAGGAGCACGCCGCAAACCTCTGTCTCTCGATTCTCTACCTCCTCACCTCAATGGGCTCGGGATAACAATAGAAACCGCGGCGTATCTGCATTGAGGCGTACTAGCCCTCGTCGGCGCCAGACTTTGTCGGTGAAAAAGGAGGATCTACCTATACCGGTGCTGGATCCCAAATTGAAATCAAAAGTCGAGGTAGATGAGGACCATGGGCTTTGGGGATTCTTCAATAAAGAAAGGAGATTGCTTGCAACACCAGAAGAGGACTTGGCTCATGGCATGATATATTCCTCAGTAGATATGGATAGTCTCAAACTAATGGTTCTCTACTTTAGGGCGAGCTTGGACGGTACAAGAACTGCGACAAAAGTCCTGGGATGATTTACATAGTCTGTGGTGGATATGTGTGAAGGAACGGAATCGGATTGCGACTGAGAAACGAGAACGACAACGGATCCAGGCGGGATATGGTGATTTTGAGGCAGATGATCGAGATCAAACAGTAGGTCATATCATTCTTTGGAAGGGTAATGAGACGGAGCAGACCAAACTCGAAGACAGGCCTAGTTTTGGTTTATTCGAAGCCGTATCCGATACCAAGAGTTTTGCTTTGGAGCATTTGAGATTCTCCAACTATCTACATGACAGTAGCTCAAGGTCAATGAATAGAGGTGCCATGTTAATGAGCCTCTGATGCCCTATGCTAAGAATCGCTAAATATAGCGAGGCTTTTTTGAATAAGCACCTGTGCTTCAGCAGGGACACCAGCTGTAAACGCATACAATTGGAATATCAGCAAAAGGCTAATCAATCTCTCTAATAGATACGAATCACCCAGCGGGCAATCAGGCATGTCTTGACTGAGCGATGGTATGCTTGGGAGGAGGCCCGAAAGGCTGCAAGACACGATGGAGAAGTGGATTTGACAGGCGAAGGTCCCGCATATAGACCTCGTGTTGGAGCGGTGAGTTATGCACTCTCTATGGGTTTTCGCTCAAATTAACGTTTTGCAGGACCTATTTGAGGCGGAGGAGGAATTAACTAAGGATGGTGTTAGAACTGAGGAAACCAAATGCGCAGAAGAGACCGCCGTCCCACAGGACGGGGCTAGGCCAGGGAGAACAGGCCGTAATGAACCTACTGCCGTCAGTTCCGCCAGCGCAGCATAGAGGGGAATTAGGACTGTATTATAAAGCATGCGATCTTTCGGAATGGTTCATTGGGTCTATTGGAAATGGGGCTGTAAAAAAGGGTTATTGACTCTACCGACATGTAACATTGTAAATGTATCGTTTAAAGCGTCGAGACCTTCAAGCTGGACGTGCATCCATTGGAATTGCTGATCAGCACTTCATTCATGCCGAGACAACAGGCGTTGAGGGCCATGAAAACAGTTTGGCCGTTATGCGTCATGTCGTAGCGAGCTAACTTCAGAGGGCTGCCTCCACACTCGCAACTTCACCGCAACAACGAAAGAAACAACACAGGCTTGATTTAATTCTCTCCTAACCTTTTCCCCTTGAACTGGATACGGCCCCATATCTCTTTAGCCATCATGGACGAGATTGCATCTGAGTACGACGTGGTTGTTCTTGGAACAGGTGCATATCTACCCCGCCAAAGTATCCTTGAATAAGTTAGCTGATGCAGTCGTCCAGGCCTCACAGAATGTGTGCTCTCTGGGTGATACTCTAAACTGCGTAGATATGAAGATATGAAGCTGATCGCCTTCACAGGGTCCTGAGCGTCAAGGGCAAGAAGGTTCTACACATTGATCGAAATGATCACTACGGAGCGTAAGAGGTGTCATTCCCTAATTTGCCGCAAAGCTGACTCTATCAAGTGAGGCAGCATCGATTAATATCGAAGCGGTATATGCTCTTCATCATTCCCCTGAAACTTTCCAATTACTCATGATTTCTAGCTCTTCAAAAGATACGGAAACTACTCTGACGGTGAAGAGCCATGGAAGAAGTACGGACGAATAAACGACTGGAATATCGACCTCGTTCCGAAGCTTCTCATGTCGAACGGGGAACTCACAAACATCTTGGTATCTACCGACGTGACGAGATATTTGGAATTCAAGCAGATAGCAGGAAGCTATGTACAACAGAGTAGCGGGGCAAAGGCGACGGTCGCCAAAGTACCGTCCGATGCAGGCGAGGCTCTTCGGTCACCCTTGATGGGCCTCTTTGAAAAGCGCAGGGCTAGGAACTTCCTGGAGTGGGTAGGTGGATACAATGAGGGTGATCCAACAACACACAAAGGTCGGTTCACATCATTACTTGTAAGGAGAAAGACAGGTTGTCTAATGCTAGATGCTAGGATTGACTCTGAACTCTTGCACTATGAAAGAAGTGTATGACAAGTTTGGCCTAGAGGCAACGACTCGCGACTTCATTGGCCACTCAATGGCTCTTTATCAAACAGACGACTACATCAACGAGAAGGGAATGGCACATGACGCTGTACAACGGATTCGGCTCTATGTAAACTCGATGGCTAGATACGGCAAATCTCCTTACATCTACCCGCTGTATGGCCTGGGCGAACTTCCACAAGGCTTTGCGCGTTTGTCGGCTATCTACGGGGGCACATACATGCTCAACACCGAAGTTGACGAAATTCTATACGAGGGATCAAAGGTCCGTGAAATCAAGGCTACAATGAAAGAAAGGGGTGAAGAAGGCGATGGGATGAAGTTCACCACGAAATGCAAAAAAATACTAGCAGATCCATCATACTTCCCCGGTAAAGTACAGGTGACTGGGCACTTGCTCAAGGCTATCTGCATTCTTAATCACCCGGTCGCCAGCACAGATAACAGCGATTCCCTCCAGCTCATTATTCCACAGTCTCAAGTTGGTCGCAGGCACGGTACTGAATCAGTCTTTTTCAACATGAGCTGAAATTATGCTGACTTTAGCTAGATATCTACGTTGCGGTCGTTTCTTCCGCCCACAACGTATGCCCGAAGGGCTACTACATCGCTATCGTTTCCACAATTGCCGAGGGTGATAGTAATCACCATCTTGAGCTACAGCCTGGCCTTGATCGTCTGGGGCGGATTGAGGAGAAGTTTATGGGCCCGCCCATTCCTCTCTATGAGCCTCTAGAGAGTGGTGTCAACGATAGCATCTTCATCTCAAAGAGCTATGACGCAACAAGTCACTTCGAGACTACAACAGGTATGTGCTTAGCTTAGATTAAACTCTTCGTTGTTACTAACCAATTTTAGATGATATCAAAGACATTTATCGCCGAGCAGAAGGACAAGAACTGGTGGTTGAAGGTCTGCGAGACGGCCAAAACCTAGTCGCTGACGAGTAACTTACAACCGCGAGGATCAATAGAGTATCCTGGAAGAAGCAAGGGTTGGACGTAACAAATCGTTTATAGGAAGTAATTTGCTCTATATAGTCTGAACTTGGGAGAGTATCAAGTTCACCAACAACGTTTGAGCATTTTATTTTAGCAAGGCTGTGACGCCAACATTCATGGACACTAAAGTGAAACGCCAACCACGATTCGCCCTATCTTTGCAATGGAGGGTCGGCCTTTGCTTGAGCTGTTCCAGGGATTCAGCGGAACCATTCTTGACACGAAGGATTGTTTAAGGCTGAGCTCCAAGGTCCTTTGTATGCCAATAGTTAGCAACTCCGATTCAGTGTACGGCTTGATTGTTCGCCAGAATTCCGACGCAAACTTTGAGGGCCTAGGGATATTCGAGAGCGATTCAGATGCCTTTTGCACCCCTTTGGATACACTACTTATGCGTGAGGTGGTACTTGTATAGAAGCAAAGAATGCTTTCATTTAGGTATGCGCTTCGGGGTTTTGTCCGGGTTCGTTAATAGGTATCATTTAAGGATATGCTTCACTTGTGTATTCGCCAGGTATATCACAAGAAGTCTAGCTTTTAGTAACATCTCTGGTAGTCTACATACACTTCCAACTCGTCTCATTCTTTGAATCTCCAGGCCCGGCATAAAAATTCCTGAACAGATACCTACAATGCTTCCTCCAAAGGTCCACGCCAGCTGCTGGGTTATCCCCCACAAACTTAGTCCCTGATCGTCTCCGGCGCCGTCCCATTCTCCACCTGCCACACGAACACCATCAGCACGTTCGAGCTTGGATCCAGCGAGATCTGCCTAATCGACCGCTCACCCTCACCGCCGCCGCCGCAGTGGCCCATGCCGGAGATGCGGAAGTAGCGGTAGAAAGAGTCGAGGGTGGAGGGCGCGGCGGCCATGGTGTCGACGACATGCGCGTAGTAGCGCGCGTGGAAGGGGGAGAGGTTACCGTTCCAGGCCTGGATGTTGCCGGGGTTGATACGTGAGGCGGCGGCGTAGTCGCGGGACGATAAGGTTGCCGGGTCCCATGTCGTATCGTTGTAGACTGCGTACCGGAACCAGTCTATCGTGTACCGGAACAGCTCTCCATTATACATAATCTGTAGTGCGCCGACTAGTTCGCTGCCTAGATGCATGCGAGGATAGGTGAGGGGGAGCCGTCGGGACCATATATGGGTGAGAAGATCTTGTGCATTGTAGAGATTTGAGGAGCGGTCAGCCAGCTGGTTGTGTTCGTGGCGCTGGGTGCGCAGAGGAGTCCTTCAGGACGGTAGGTGCAGAGGCTTGGGTCCTCGAGGATGCTGTCGGCCGCGCCATCCAGTGTCACATTGCTTAAGGATATCCGCGTGGATAATTGGCCACATTTCAGCTGGGACAAAGGTTGAGGCATTGGCAGGTCCGGTTGCAGTGAAGAAATGACCACTCCATGGAGTGAGGTTGTTGAACGCGGATGCTGCTGACCCAGCTACGATATCATCAAAATCTTCTGGAAATTCTTGTGTTGACCTTAAACCTTGCCTTCCGTCGGTGGAGCAACCGAAGTAGTAAGACCTTGTATGGGTCTTTTGGTAGAAAGCTTTGCTGATCTGCTTGCCAACCACAACGTTGGTGTGTATCCTATAAGGGATGTAAGTCTAGACATGATGAGTGCAGGATAATGCGCTTACGATTTATAGGCGAAGTCCTTAATGGCTCTTGGCTGATTGTAGAAAGCCCCGCCACCACAGTAGTTCCATGCCACCAACGTTGTTTGCGCCTACGGCGGAAAAGCCTAATCCGGTAGTATATGCATGATCCGCATAGCCAATGCCTGCATTTATCTATATAAGGACATTAGATTAAGCATTACGAGGTTGCTACTTACAGCCAGCCAGGCCACCATTGCCCGTACTCAAGAACCTACCAGTCCAATTCCGGGGAAGCCATGCCTCCATGCCAATACCGGACGTGGCCGGAGCTGCAACATAAAGTGCAGTGCGGCAAATATCAGCCGTGATGACCTGGTAAGAAGTACCACATGTTATGTTGTTTTCTAGTAACGATAGATTGGTGCCCGCTGGGACATATTCTGAGAACTAAACTGTGGCGTTGGCTAGAAGCAATTGCGAAACAGTCCGATTGGAAACTACTGGGGTAACTGCACACCATGCTACGAGTGCGAGCAGATGGTGATACTTCATGATGGTAATGGGCTAGAGAAGATCGACAATGCGACTCCATCCTTCACCATTTTCTGGGCTCTTTATATACGTGGTGAAGTAACTGTTGGCTCATTTTACAGATCGCCCTCCCCACCGCGTGGCAATTGAGAACGGTAAGTTTTTATTCGTCGGCCTATCTAACCCCATAAATCCAGGAACAAATGGTTTATGTGGGGTATGGGACCGATGGATGCGGGCATCACCCCACAACTTTTGATAAGCGGTCCGTTACCGAGATATCATGCTTATCCCAGATCATAATTGCAGATGGAGGCTAAATACCATGCAGCCGAGGCAAACATGAAAATAATCGTAAATCGTGGTAGAATTTTGACGGTATTCTCTTTTTTACTAGGCTAGTTGCATTTCTAATTATGTCTCTATCATCGAGTATCAGCGCTACATCTTAATATGTGAAAGTTGATTCTATAGACAAACCACAAGTATAATGGCGCGTAGCTCATCACCCCTTGATTAGCCATCTCTCGGGGCAATCCTGCTGGAGGCTCTCTTTGGAGATTGGTAGAGTACGAGATTCCTAATCTCTTCTTCCATCCCCGTATTTTCAGCGGCTGTCAATCGGTAAGCTCTAGGAACTGGCGTGTAAGGGGACGGAATTTCCGTGATGAAGCAAGCCACATGCTTCAGTTGAAGACATTGGAATCTAGGCAGAAGATTGGGTAAAACCCCACATAGATCGGGTGATGGTGAAAGTTCAGGCTTGAGTGAGTTTTCATATACTCATACTGCTCCTGCGTGCGGTAATACTGCGGGGTGATTGAGATGTATAACTCTTTGAGCCCTTTAACGGAGTGCACAAACCCAGTGTAAGATGAGTCCTCCACAGTGAATCATCTCCGCGCCTAAACAAATGTATATCTAAATGCATCTGTTTGGTAAGATGGCGATTTGATTTTGTAGCTCCGATAAATTTATTCCCATCAGTAAGGTGTGCGGAAGGAGAATAATTCTGCTTGCTGGCTCTGAGGAGTGATATAGTCACGTAGGTCTCGGGGGAGCCGCAGAAGAGGGGATACAGAAGCATTGCATATTGTACTTTACACGTCGGATTCATTCTAGCCTCGGCTTGAAGATTCATGGCTTTTTCCTGTGGCCTTAATTCATTGCATCGAGCGGACTTTGAGACTTCGGTACTTCTTCACGGTGCTTGCCCCGGTTTCCACGCTCTCATCTGGAGCACGTTGCCTCTTGCGGACCATATTTATTTTCGATGCTCGGTACGCTTACCGTGATCTGCGCGGGAATAGGAGTATGTGTACAAACCCCACGAGAGTTTGCGGGTGAGGCTCGCAAGCCTGGGTGTGACGAACATCCCGGTGGCTTGGCGACAGGGGAATTTATATGTAGCCGTGAATTCATTCATACACATCTACCTCCCTATCCCAGAATTTCTGTGAGATAGCCACTCCTTTGTTTTCGTAGCTATGGCGCGGCTCGGTCGCCTCGGCTTTCTTGCCATTGCTGTTGTTTTTCATCTAATTTACATTTACAGGTCTGCCAAGTCATTCAAAAACCCCCGCCCCTGCTCACTGCATATAGTATCTTCTCCATTTACTTCGTAAGCCCCATCGTCCGTGGGATGCGGGAGTTTCGCGTCGAGACTCAAGAAGCTCCAGCGAAACGTTTGGTATTATTTGTTGGTAAGTAGCAGGAATGAATATTCAGCTTCAAAAGAACTTCCTATGCCATCAAGAATGGATTCGCTGAATGTATACACTGCAGGGGATGGCCTCCGCGTCGACAAAGCCTTCCAATCCTTTCCTGATCCCTCTCCCTCAAACAATGGTTCCGCTGCCGCAAACGAGCCTCGGCCCTTAGCGCCATTTCTTCGTTCAAGAGTCCTCTCCCATGGCACCTTTGGCGTATCCCATACCCGGGTCCCTACCGAATCGCGCCCTGGACACGTAGCGCTTATTGCGGGGTTATATGAAGATGTCTCTGCGGTCACGACCGGATGGAAGCTTAATCCGGTAAACTTTGACAGCGTCTTCAATCGAAGCAGACATACTTGGAGTTGGGGCAGTCCGGACATACTACCCATGTTTAAGGAAGGGGCAGTGCCCGGTAGAATTGATGCGGATATGTACGGTGCAGAAGCTGAGGATTTTACTCAGGATGCGTTGCAATTGGATATATGGGTATTTGACAAGGTCAAAAAACTGTTCGAGGATGCGAAAACAAACGCTACCCTCGACGCAGAGCTCAGACGAGATAAAAACGTGTTCTTCCTCCATCTCCTAGGCCTAGATACCACCGGCCACGCATATCGCCCATATTCGCGGGAGTATCTGCACAACATACAGGTTGTTGACAAAGGTGTAGAAGAGATCACTGAGTTGATTGAAGATTTCTACAGAGATGGAGAGACTGCATTCGTTTTCACTGCAGACCATGGTATGAGTGACTGGGGGAGCCACGGAGATGGCCACCCAGATAACACTCGTACGCCGCTTGTTGTCTGGGGATCCGGCGTGGCTCCACCGGTTATCAGCTCTGAGGGGATTGCCAAAGGGCACGAAGATGGTTTCTCGTCTGACTGGGGCTTTGATCAAGTCCAGAGAAATGATGTGTCACAGGCAGATATCGCGGCCCTCATGGCATACCTTGCTGGATTAGCCTTCCCCGTAAATTCTGTTGGAGAGCTTCCTCTCGCTTACCTTCAAGGCGATTCTAAGACCAAGGCGGAAGCGCTTCTGGTCAATGCCAAAGAGATTCTTGAGATGTACCGCATTAAAGAAGAAGAAAAAAAGTCAAAAGAACTACGTTATAAACCTTTCCCGGGTTTGGGGGATGAGGAACACTCTGTTGAGCACCGAATCGCTCAAATTAGGCAATCAATCGATAACGGAAATGCGGAAACAGCAATTGAGCGATCTAACGAACTCATCAAGTTGGGTCTGGAAGGCATGCGATACCTACAAACCTACGATTGGTTTTTCCTACGTGCCCTTGTCACCGCAGGATATCTTGGATGGATTGCGTTTGCAATCACCACTGTGATAGACCTTCATGTCTTGCAGGGTGAGACGGAAACACTCCGAAGTGTACCAAGCATGATCGCATTTTCCTCCATTCTTGTTGCACTGTATTCTGTTCTATTCATTCAACAGTCTTCGTGGATATACTACGCGTATGCTTTCTTCCCGGTCATGTTTTGGGAAGAAGTATTTGCTTGTAGGGCTGCTCTAATAAAGGGGAAGGAGGCTTTGTTCGGATATATATCATCGCCTTGGGATGTCGTTCTTTTGATATTCAAAGGCTTCGCTTTTTTAGCTCTTTTGGAGGCTCTAGTGAGTGACGAGTCCGTCCTTATATTGTCGTAGTACTCTAACAAATTCGGCAGGTACAAAGCTACTTTCATCGAGAGGTGTTCACAGTTTGCTATCTGCTTGCAAGCACCTGGCCTGCATTTTATGGAAGCAAGTTCGTAAAGCAAAATGCTGTCCTCGTTGTCACCTGGGCTATGTCCTGCTCTCTCATGAGTGTTTTCACTCTGCTTCCTGCGATAAAAGTCGAAGACCTCAACTTAATGTAAGCCATCACCGTTGATTATGCGCGGATTTGACAAGCAATTGCTAATCTCGGAATGTCATAGATTACTCGGCGGATTTCTAATGGTTGCAGTTGGGGTCTTATATTTGCTTTTCGAAAAGTCTATCCTTGCTGATTCGGACTCTACTGAAGATGAACTGGCGTCTTCTTCGACTGATGGGTTGTCTCGAATTATACTCGGACTGCAGGTGTGTTCAAACCCCTGAGGAAACTTTCTGACTGCTAACCACGTCTAGATTGGTCTTGTTGTACTTGCTATGGTCGTCACCAAATCCAGTGTTACTTCGCTTCAAGCAAGAGAGGGTCTGCCTCTTGGGACTCAGGTTGTTGGATGGGCTGTGCTTGGTGAGTGAGCGCAATTTATATGGCGGAGAAATACTAATTATTTATTAGTGGCATCTCTAGCAGTCCCCTTTCTCCATGGTCTACGACCCAATAGCCACTACATCCATAGGCTAGCGGTGATATTCCTCGCATTTGCGCCTTCCTTCATCATACTCACCATCTCATACGAAGGGCTATTCTATTTTACCTTTTGCCTGTGTCTCTTTAGTTGGGTTCGCCTCGAACATCACGTTTACTCTTACACAGCCTCGCAGCCGTCAAAAGCTGTGTCTTCACCCACGGAGACTCCCAATCCGCTGAAGCCAGCCCTTGCTTTAGCAGTAAATCGATTAGCATCCCTGAAGAGCGGAAACTACCGGGCTCTTAGTCTTGCTGATGCACGCATATCCCTCTTCTTCCTCTTCTTCCTCCAATCGGCCTTCTTCAGCACGGGCAACATTGCTTCCATCTCCTCATTTTCCCTGGATGCAGTGTACCGACTCATTCCAGTCTTCGACCCGTTCTCTCAAGGCGCATTGCTCATTTTGAAGCTTATGGTGCCTTTCGCCGTCATGAGTGCCAACTTGGGTATTCTCAATCGCCGGCTCGGCGTGGCACCTGGTGCGCTATTCATGGTGGTCATGGCTGTTGGAGACGTCATGACACTAAATTTCTTTTACATGGTCAAAGACGAAGGGTCCTGGCTTGACATCGGGACAACTATTAGTCACTTCGTCATCGCGAGTCTGCTGGGTGTTTTTGTGGCAGGGCTGGAGTCCGTTAGTGAAGTGATCGTTAGCGGCGTTGAGTTTGATAGTGGCAAGAAGACAATGCAGCCTAAAAAGGCGCAGAATGGTGCTGCTAACGGCATGCATAATGGGAGATCAGACGTGAAAACGTAGATAGATGTGAATAGAGAAAAAATGTCACGATAATTTCATCTGCGACTCCTGGCTGGTAACACGAATGTGAATACTCGGATTATATTGCATTGACCAACGAGGCGTGCCGCAGCACTTGATGGTTTCACTGCATGCGTAGGCTAATAAGCAGCACCAGTTAGCTTTGCAGAACGAAGGCGAATGTGTTGATTCGCAATGCATGCCTGTCGCAATCACTGTTTCATAGCAGCCGTTGGAGGCTGCGAGAATGGGGGATTGGAGCAGGGAAAAGAGAAGGCGGAGAGCCGGAGAAGAAAAGGGGCGCAGATCCAGAGGGTGTTGAAGCTCCCTCCTACGGCTGCGGTTGCGATAAACAACCGACATCTCGAATCATTGACAGCTGGGCAGGACGCCACTTGCCTAATTGACACTCCGACTCTCTCATTTCTCTTGTTTCTTGTAGATGCGCTGAGCGCCAAGTGCCTCGCCCGGTATTTTTTGGCCTTGTTCGTGTGTCGCCAACATTCTGGGCGGTCCCAACCTCCTCGATAATCACGACTACATAGCCATCTCATTTTCCTTCCGCTAAGCTCCCCAGCCAACCCACAACTCTAATCTCCGAAACTCACTAGAGAAGCCATATAACCTCACTAACCAACTCTCTTGCCCTCGTCTTCTTCTTTTCCTTCTTCGATATGTTCTTCAAACGCCGTTCCCGCACAAACAGCTACATTGACGCTGACTCTCTGCCTCGCTCGCAATCCTACGAAAAGTACGACGCTCGACCTGAATCTTCGCGCAACTCCACCGCCCAACACAACACACAGCCGTCACCCTCTAGTCCAACCGAGAAAGATATGTATCCACGTCAGCAGGCTCCGCAAGAATCGTACCCACCGCGGGGTATGTCGAGTGGTGGTGGACACAATGCGATGCCGGCAATGGAACCTGCGCCATTAAATACGAACAAGACAGAGCCAATGCCAGACCTGTTAGCGCAAGCTTTCAATCAGGCGATTCGCCCGTACACAGAGAAGATTGAGCAATTGGAAAGCCAACTTGCCGATATGCAGTCTTGGGTGGAGCAATTGGAGCAGCAGCGGTCTGAGGTATATTCATGGATTGATAAGAGGGGACTCCGGCCTGGTGAGTAATTCATAGCATTTCCTTGGATATCATCATACTTTCCGAATGGGAGAACTACCGTCAATTTCCATGCCATCTGAACTTCACCAACCACTAACAAACATCCCTAGACGTCCCGCCCTCCATCGGCAAAATTATGGATAGCACCACCCCTGACGCCGCCCCTACACTCAATGCGCAACTCGACCGCAAAATCACAATTGTGAACTTCGACCTACACCGCCTACAAGACGACCTCAATGACTCTATCAGCGCTACCCACTTTGCCTCCGCCATGCTGAAATTCCTCCCCGACATCCAGCGCCTGGCCCTCCTCCCTACCGGTCCCCGCCATGCCTTCGACCTCGTCCTCAAGCTTGGCGGCAACCTAAACTCGCATGGCGGGCTTGATAGTGGAGACCCTGAGGATCTGGCTTCCCGACGGGATTTCTATGGCAAGCTGGACACGGCGATGGTGGAGGTTGTGGGGCGCAGATTCGGTGAGGGCGAGGAGTGGGCAGTACAGAGGGAGATCAAGCGCATTGAGAAGACAGCAAGTTATCTAAGGACTTTTGGAGTGGAGCCATACTTCCCTGCAACGCTGGACTTGATGAGGAGAGAAATCGAGTTTCAAGGGACGAACAGCGGCGCGGCATTGGCTGGGCAGACCAACGGGAATGGGGTCCCGAATGGGCAGGGGACCCCACCAAGATACCACTGACTGGAATGCGACAAGTTCATCTGTTGGAATTGAACATATGAATGGGGGCAATATGAACGAGCACTTCGACGCAGCGGATTCCTTGCACCTAATTTGCGTTTGCAAACTTTCCGCGTCCGGCGCGCTACTTTCTCATAAATATCTTAGGGACTGACCCCTGCAGACCTGTCTTATCTGCAAGGCCTCTCTCCCGCCTTTCAGGATACCCGCTGCGGATCTCCTTACACTCGTCTTTGCTTATGTCTCAGGTTGCGTTTTCCCACATTTGGTCCCATTTGGGAAAAAGCGGGGATTTTTGCACTTTCTTGCATGTTGTTAGTGGGCACTTTTGGACTCCATGGGCTGGGACATGAGGCGCAATGATGACTGTAACCAATACACCTCACGAATTTTCTTGGCTGTTCCTACTGCGAGGAGTAGAGGTATAAGACATTTTAATTGAAAATAGCATTCTATATATCCCGCACACGCTACTCTCGAAAAACATGATTATGTGAGAAATGTGCGACAGGGCCTTGCTTATGCCTGACTGTCCTATGGAACGTCTATCGGCTGCGCAGTTGATCTTCAGCCTCAACGTTGCTGCCGCTCCGAGGTCTTGCCTGGATGTAAGATGGCTGCATTGGAAGATAAATCTTCCGCCCCAACCTTTTGACTAACAACGCCGCCGGGAAGCCCGACAGCCGTGTCAAGGTTATGATTTCAGCTCCTTCAAGGTTCACATACTAATGCTTTATATGGCTAAAAATGTATTCATGGTAGGCATACCGCATAATGCCTTGTATCTTGCCGCTTATACCTCTGCCGCCGGGATTTACAGCAGTTGTTGAATATCTTCTTGACCAGATCTGTATTACTAATCTTCCTCGTTCCTTATTTAAAATTTACCTCACTTATGTCTACCTTTCTGCCACCTATCTCATGTATATATAGTCACTTTTCTTCGTAGATCAATCATCATACGAGTCCTTATTTTTAGACCTCATTTTCAGGTTGAAAATTCCTCTTAAGGAGGAACTCTAACGCCTCTTTGCCGGCCGGATTATATACAGCTGCTTTAGTAACCTCTTCTGCGGTTAGTAGCGTGGGATCCCTCTTAACGAGGAACTTAAGCACTCCTTTGCTAACCTGATTGCATGCAGCTGCTTTAACCACCTTATCCGTAATCTTAACCTCGTCCGCCCGCCGCTTAAGGAGAAGCGCCATTACTTCTTTTCCGCTCCTCCAATTCCCCGCTGCTGCTTTAGCCACCTTATCTGTAATTTTAACCTCGTCCGCCCGCCGCTTAAGTAGAAGCGCCATCACTTCTTTTCCGCCGCTCTCATTCCCCGCTGCTGCTTTGACCACCTCATCTGTGATTTTAATCTCGTCCGCCCGCTGCCCAAGGAGAAGCGCCATTACTTCTTTTCCATTACTCTCATTCCCCGCTGCTGCTTTGACCACCTCATCCGTGACTCGAGAGGCGTAATTATATACTAGTATAGGTGTATTAATAGCGCGTAAGGCGTCTTAAAAGGTAGTAGAGAATTAGATAATTAAAGCTAAATAGAGCGCGCGTAAGAAGGCAAAGATAGCTAAATCGCAGGCAAAGAAGACAAAGAAGGTATCGAATTTATAAGCGGTTCGTAAATTAAGCAGTTTTCTACATTAATAGGCGGCTTAGTAGAGTTTATGAAGAAGTTAAAGGCGCGAGAAGTTTAATGTTCTTTAGTCCCTCTTTTTTGCGTGTATTTTAGTCCTAAAGCAGGTCTAGTCTTACTGTATTTTAATAGTGAGACTAGGACCCGATAAATTAGAAGATAGATTACCTGAAGATTTAAGCCTATTTTAGTAACGCGGGACTAAGATTACACCTTTTTATGACTAAAATCCCGACTTTCATCGTCTATAGGGTTGTCATCTCCAGTATTTCCATTCACAACCCTCCGCTCTCCGCAGGTCCTCAAGTGATAGCTTTGATGCCCTTATCAGACACCTGATAACTGCTCACCAGCTCCTCCCAGAGATAGACCGCTTAGGGCCATTAGCTTTCATCCTGCTCCATAGGCTTCCACCCACCACGGCCGCGCTCGACACACTCTTGTCTTTCTCAAGGTGGATGGGACATCTGCGGGGCGCAAGCTGACCCTGAGACTCGTAAAAGAACTTGGACATATCGAACTCATGGTTTGGGCCGGGGGCCATGCAGATCCAGCGGATCATAGACAATTGCAGCTGCGGCCAGCACACGCTGCACCAGTGGTAGCCGGGGAACTTGTCGGACTCGTGGGTGCTCGCCAGGCGGACGATCCGGCGGCAGAGCTTATTGGAACAGCATACGGTGAGCTCTATAGTGGGCCAGCGCTCTCGAAACTTGTAGTTGCCTGAGATAACCATCTCGCGGTTGCTCTTGAGCTCTAGCTTGTGGCAGATGGAATTGCATTCGTGGGCGACGAAGAAAAACTTGAAGCCTTCCTCGTAGAGGTTAGTTTCAGCTAGCTTGAATCTTTCGTGGTCGAGCGTCTGGATAGCTGGGTCGGTCAGCAAGTGGCCTACTCCCTGCAAATCGTTCACTAGGAAGTGTCCCCATGAGCGCTCGAAGGTAAAGTGCGAGAAGGCCTGTGCTATCTGGTTGAACGGGTCGGGTTCGTCGGGAGGATCCTCTTTCACAAACATGCTGTTATTATTATACTTGATGTATTCTCCATCGATAAAGGGCTCAAGCGAGAGGCACCCCCCTTCCGACCCTACTTTCGCCTTGCTTTGTAGGCACGTCGTCACAATGAAATCAATCGGGGGCTCTATCTTCAGTAGACCGTTAAACTCGAGAGCGAAAGCTTTGCAAAGAGCCTGGATCCGCATATCCTCAGCGAGGTGCGCGAGCGTCTTGCTGTCGTCTTTAAAGGACTTAACCACGAACTTGCTAGTCGAGGCTGCTGTGCGGGCATAAGAGGCTACGCGTACCGAGCCTTCGGCAAACGGCTTCGACCGCGCATGGATAGTAAGTTGTGCAACGCTCAGCTTGATATTCTCATCGGCGTCCATCATCTCGTTGAGCGAATTGGCGCTTTGCCGCACCATATCGGGACAGAACCCCTCGACCACCAGCGTCTCATTAAGCCAGCCGGGTGTGTCCCACTGCGGCGGGCCTTTCTCGAGATACATCTCCCTGGCGCTCCCACCGCTACCCACATCCTCCCTGATAGCGGCAAGATCGGTAGCCATATTCTTACTTTTCACACCAGCAGCACTAAGCTTGGGTACGGTGCTCAATGCCAATGACATACGACCCGCCGTGCGAGAAACAGATGTGGTGACAGTCCTAACCACCAAATGCCGGAGCTGGCTGTACGTGGTGCCAAGCTCTATCTCCTCAAACTGGAGATCGGCTTGCTTGGTACGTGCTCCACTCCAAAGGCTGCTGCGACTTTTAGAGTGCATGCCATTCACTTGGCTAGAGTAAACGTTGGACGGGAGAAGCTTGGTGTCCGCACTAGAGGCAGCATAAACCTGGGCGAAGGCCAAGGCCATGCGGTCCGTGGAAGAATTGATACGGAGTAGGGCGTAGTTGACGTTGAGTTGGATCAACTGCTTAAGGAGTGGTTCGTAGGTAAGGCCATGCGGCTCACTCCCAGGATGGGGGTAGTGATCCGAGCTGTAGTCAAAGTCGTGCAATACGCCGGCGCCGTGTGGCGGTGCATCTGCAATGTGGATAATGCAACGTGTTTGCTGCTTCCACGATGCGTTCAGCGCCTGGTACATGCCACCGAGCACATCTTCGGGGGCGTCGGCTCCGCCAGAGGCGTTCAAACGGCCCAGGAATTCGAAGACTTGATCAGCTGACGGCGTGAAGTCGAGGAACTCGATGTTCGGGTGGTCACCATGGTCCTTGTAACTCACCACCGAGACACGCACTTCGGACTCGTTGAGAAAGGACTTTTTGATGTCGTCTACAATGCTTTTCACCTGCTCTTTAGCAGCGTTGATATAGCTGTACATCGACCCCGTGGTGTCGATGAGGAACAGCAAGTCGGTCGAGCACGCTGCTTTAAATAATCCCCCTGTCGCCCGCTGCGGCATGTCGTCCTTCGCCCGCTCCACTTCTCGCTGCAGATGGCGCACCCGTGCCTTGGCATCGGCAGCCGAGACGGTGGGCGACGAGCTACTGACACCGCTGACACTGCTGCTTTTGCTGTCGCGGGTGATCGAGGCCGACCCCACGATTGGCGGCGCCGGGATTCCGCTCAACAAGTCGGCGGGATTGGGAGGGCCGGCGGGAGGCGGGAATGCCGGGGTTGCAGAGTGGCGGTAGGAGGGTGGAAGGGAAGACACCGACGCAGGCGAGGCGGCGCCGCGGGTCAGCGAGGCGGCGCCGCGGGTCAGCGAGGCTCGCAGCATCTCGTCTGCCAACAATCGAATTTCGTCTCGCGAAGTCTTCGAGCGAGACACAGAGCCGGGCGACGTGTAGGAAGGTAGGTTGGAGGCCATGTTGGAGAGACAGTGATGTAGAACTGCGCTCAAAATACGGATTGTATGGAGCTGGTGGTTGGGGTTGCTGAGCTATGTAGACCTAAAGGGAGGCCAGGATAGATGAGGCCCTGAGCAAAAGCGTGGGGTATCCTGCTTTATGGTTCGCACGACTGGGAAACGACACGATCCGACGCTGAACCTAATGACGGGTTTGGCCAGCCATTGCATTGGACACGTCACGCCTGTTGGTCAAATTAATGGCTAACATTGGCTAAGGTTACATAGAGGACGCCTCTTGGGCGTGTTTTTTGGTTCTTGGCCAATGATCAGTCCAAGTAGCCTGATAAGTCGTGTGAAGCAGCATTATTTTGTGCCTGGTGCCTTGTCTCATTATTGGACGCATTCCCCTGATCGGAGGCCAGCTGCTGCGCGCTTTCGTCTAGTCATTCCTTCCTCCCCTTCACCTATTCCGCACTTTTGGCAGGCGCATCTGTTCTCGCCAGCTCAAGCATGCCATATCTTTCCTTACCTACCCATTTGGGCTCGGCTGTCACCACAGCTCACGACCGTCAAATCGCAGCCATTCTACACGAGACTGAGCTATCTCCACCACAGCGGATTCCGACTTTAGCCGAGCCACAGTTTTATGCTTTTGAGGCCTTCCTTCTAAGCAACATCGGTGAGGCACGGTCCTTGCTCGTCCAACAACGAACCAGCGAGCCTGGCTACCGGCAACCCGACCAGCAGAAACGACATGTCTTCAGGTCGAAGAAAACTAAAGAGGTAAAATGCAATATAGCTAATTGGATTTTCACTAAGCATGAGGTCGCAAAAGCATTTGATGGTCTCCTGTCTCGCACACCGCTCCCAGTGCCTGGCATTGCGCAAGCACTGCTGTCTCACGCATCCGTAGCTTCTCTGGGGGAGCTATGGTGTCACTTCTATGATCCAAAGTTGGAGGAGAGAACGGAAAGCCGCTCCAAAAAACCCAGGTCTTCCGCGCTTCCTAAGTCCATATCATCCGTGGCTCTCAAGATTAGATCCTCTGTGGCTCTCGAGACGACATCTGACATGGTTCCCAAGATTACATGGCTAGACGAGGTTTGTGACCAAGATAACCTTGAATACATCCGTTTGATGTGCCAGGCTGGGTTGGATCAGGATGCATTGGACCAGGCGTTCAGAATCGCACTGTCGAAGTACTCAATGGGCGCAATGGAGGTACTTCTCAGCTTTGGTGCCGTTGCTTCTACTGCCTGCCAAGATGCTATCCAAGAGCGTGTCAAGCTTCACGATGTTGCTCTGGTGAGGCTTCTGTTGTCGGCCCCAAACGCGATGAGCGTCGAAGCCTGGCGGGGTTGCTTGGAGCTGGAAGTTCAGAGCTTGGAAGCCAGATGGATACGATCTCCTGAACTCCTACTACTGTGCCTCGCTCACCGTCCCGACGTGGTTTGCACGCATCTGCTCCAGAAAGCACTAGAACTGCAGAATCTCCCGGCCACGGCAATCATGCTCGCTTACGGACGCCCCTTTGGAGAGTGCCCCCGCGATGTTCGCCAGCTCGCATGCGAAATTGCGTCCCGTGTCCAGGACGACGGACGTAGGCACAAGTTTTTCACGGTGCTTGTTGAATCTGAATTCGTGGCGAACAGTCCGGTTCTTCGCCAAGAGCTGGTGAAGGACGTGAAAACTCGTCAACTCCCACTGATCAAACTCTTGGCGGACGCTGGCGTCATTGTAGACATGGAGCCCCATAACGCATTCCACTGGGCTGTATCGCACATGGACTTTGACATACTGGAGTTGTTCAAAAGTTGCAAGTTCACTTCGCCCATCTCACTGGCACTGGAATTCGTGCCCAGCTCAACATCAGAGTCGGACATGTTACGACTCGTGGGAATTTTGGGCCCGCTAGGATTGGCTGGTCAGCCGCTGGACTCGTACTTGATTCGTGCTGTGCAAAGACGGCACATTCAGCTCATTGATGAATTGATTCTCTATGGCGCGTCAATTGAGTCTGAACAAGCTTCTGCTGTACAGATAGCCCTAGAAAATGCGGACCTCGACGTTCTCAGCATCCTTCTTCGGAGCAAGTGCTCGGCAAAGCTCCTCTCGGCCACAATACCCACCGCAATGGTCTTAAAACCAAGGCATATCCGACTACAGGCAATGAAAGCTCTCGTCGAGAAAGGAGTACTGCCTCAAGAGCTCGGCATTCCGCTACAGAGCCTAGTGTCTGAAGAGGGCGATGTAGACTCTGAATTAATTCTGCTTCTGCTTCAGCATAAAGCATCCGTGGACGGAGTCGGCGATGACGCCAACAATGTTGTCTTGGTAGCCGCGCGGAGAGGCAACTTATCGATACTCAGAATGCTATGCGATGCTAGCCCGCGAAGCGAGACTTTGTCTAAGGCTATCCCCGTCGCCTTCAGCGTGATGGATACTTGCGTGGCACTGGATATGATCAAGCTATTACTTCAAAAGGGGGCGGCTGGCCTACCAATCCACCAGACCCTCCTGGCCGCAGCTAAGCAAGACCGACTGGATATTGTGCGCCTCTTGGTGAAACATGGCGCTGACGCAAACTACGCGAGCGGCGCTTCCTTTGGCATTGCGCTCACGACATCAAATTTCAAATTGCTTCAAATACTATGCGCATCGTGCCCGCCCAGCCGAGCGAGCATTGAATCCGGGTTCTTCATGGCTCTTGATCCACGGTATTATACCTCGGAGGCTCTGGAACTACTTCTTAGCTCCACCTGTTATGCTGATGCTGCGTTGAATACTTTGTGGTCCTCTGAAAAGTTGAGAAGCAATCCTAATATAACCGCGATCGTTCCGTGTCTCCTTCGACATGGATTGGATGTAAACCTTAGAAATGGAGTCCTCCTCTCATTCGCTATCCGAGAAAAGAATGTTATTCTTCTCGATAGGATTCTCTCCGCAAACCCGAGCATTACCTCATTAACTGCAGCATTTCATACCGCCACTTATGCCCAACCTAGAAGCTTGGAACTTGATGTTATGAGGCTTCTTTTGGAGAAAGCGAAGTCGGCCGAGATTGGACAATCAGAATCGCTATTGCAACAGATATATTCTGCATTATCCGGCGATTTTGCAGGCCTTCGGCTCCTCCTTCGTCATAAAGCAGTAGCTGCTCCACACACTTTCACCAAGGCATGTCTTGCAACAGCATCATCTACGATAACTTGGAACGAAAAACAAGAAATCTTTGAATCCCTGCTTGCCCCTAGTGCTGGGGCATTGACAGAGGACATGTCAAAATTACTAGCTCATTCTGTTACGAGCCTTCCAGAGTGCGTGCAGCTGCCACAACTATTATTGGCATACGGCGCCGAAGTTAAATTTGAAAGCCTCAAAGTAGCGCTAGAAATATCTTCTCTCGAATTGCTCGACGTGCTAGTTAGCAGCATCAAGAGCGCTGACACAGTAGTGAGAACGTTTAAACATGCCCGGCAAATCACGATGGTTTCGGACAGGAGATACTGGATTTACCAACATCTGTTGCCCAAAGGGATCCCAAGCGATGATGTTTCTGAGGCTCTCCTTGACTCGCTGAAGGCTGATGGCCTTGGTGATTTGTCTTTTCCGAAACTACTTCTCGAAAATGGCGCCTCCCCCGGCTATCATAAAGGCAAGCCGTTCTCCCTTGCCCTTCGCGCGAACTCTCCGAACTCTCTCGTGGCTGTGAGACTTCTGACCCAATACCTTGTCAACGACAGCATGGCCGCTGTGGCATTTGACGTTGTGCGCAAGACTCCCTTGCTCAAAAAGCATGTACGAGTGGAGATCTATCGTCCCCTGTTGGAATGGAATATCGGCAAACGGTCCATTTCTAAAGCCCTTGTAGACAGTTTCAAGGGCGGTTGTCCCGATATCTCCTTTTTGCAATTACTCCTGACAAAGGGTGCGGACCCAAACAAAGACAATGGTCACTGCTTTGCTGTAGCTGCCAAAACGGGAGCGTTAGCCGAGTTTCGAGCGCTCAGTAAATATGCAAAGCGGAGGGTAGTTCTGAAAGCGCTTCTGGACAATTTCCAAGAGGAATGGGAAATCATAAAGTGGTTTAAGGTGTGTCTTGAGGAACAACCCCGATTGGGGAAGATTGATCAGGATGAGCTAGCGTTCCAATGTATGCGAAAATTCCCAAAGGGGACCACTCTCTTGAAGCTTCTCCTTGGCCAAGGGGTGTCTGCTTCAGCGAAAATGGATCACTGCCTTTGCGCTAGCTGGAAGCCTGAACCATGTACGGCCCTGATCTGGGCTCTTTTTTCAAAGCCTAGGATTGAAAACAACGTTATCCTCGTACTCCTGTCTCGAGGAGATGCAGGTATGTTGCACGTCTACCATATTGTATTTCCTTACGACTGAAAAACGGTGCAGCACTCCCGGCGTATTCGACGCCACTAACAAAGGTATCTGCAGCTTTTGGCTGCCTACTGGACAAGACGCGCATTCCCATCTTGAAAGCTCTGCTCGATCTGGATAGAGACCGAATATCAGACTATGTGATTCCCGGATCCTCGTTTGGTCCCCTGGGTATGTACCCACAGGTATTCAAAAAGGACTCGGACCTATTAGACGCCGCAGACGAGCTCCCTCTGCGTGAAGCCTCTCTATACTTGGGCAACTTCGAAGCCTTTCGCCTCATAACGCGAGAGATGACGCCGAACGACGGAATGCTTCATCTCGCCGCGCTTCTGGCGCTGCCTAAATTCGTTAAATGGCTTCTAAAAATCCATGATCCAAACCACAAAGCAGAAGAGTTCGACAACATGGTACCGCTTGCTTGCGTCTGCGCATCGAAGCCCCACCCTTGGTGTAAGATCGCCAACGAAGAATCGGACTGGAAGGACCGGCAGAAAGATACGATGCACCTCCTGGCTGGTGTAACCAGTGCTGAGTGGCGGTATAGAAACATGACGATTCTCCATTGGGCAATGGAAAATGGGCTTGGGACGGCGAAGGCCATGGTCAAGGCCCTAGATATCCGTCACGACCCAGAGAGAGACGAAAAGTATCTCTACATGGACCGAGACGGGATAGAGTACTCGCCACAACAATACGTGATGAAAGTTTGGGACGCCGATGAGAAGGAGAAGAACGCCCTCATCTCATGCCTTGAAGGTGCCACATTGAAGTCCCGCTACTTCAAAAGGATATTACCCAACAAAGGAGATCAACCGTCGGGCTATCACGGCTTGCCCCCTAGTTACGCTAGAGCGTGGGAGGTGCACCAGACATCTCTACTACGAGCGGATGCAGCTTATCGGGACGAGTTCACCAGGGCTATTGGGGAGCACTATAAGTTTATATACCCTATATAGTTTAATCTAATACTTATCTAGGAAGCCTATAATAGGTTTCCGCTACCTTAGCAACGGGATAAGCTTATACTCTTTTACCAAATTATACTGTATAAGATTAATTTCGGCGCCGCTGTTATATAGTACTTGGAATTAATATATCTTACCTATAGAGAGTACTATTTTTAGCTTAACAGTAATATAAAGAGTCTTTTCTTCTATATTTTACCCTAGCTATAGCTAGGAGGGGTCTATAACTAGGGCTTTTCTTTTTTAAATTATTAGTGCGATTATTGCCCTCCTTACTCTTCTAGTAAGCTTTACCTCTAGAGAAGTTTTCTCTTAGCTTCTTAGAGTCTCCTAAATAGTATTAGATAGGTGCTAGATTAGCCCTAAAACTCTTTTTTATTACTTAGGTTTTTTAGCTCTAACCCTTCTAAGTTTCTCTTTAAAAAAGGGTTCTTTAAAGGTTAGGTCTACTCTACATTACTATTAGAGTGCCTATACTTTTAGTAACCCTTTAGCTTTCTATTAAAAGGGTTCTAGTTCCTTACTATATCCTTAATGTTTAGAACCGCTCGTTTAAAATTAGTATATATAGTAACCTATAATAGGGCTCCTATACGCCTTATTTTATTATAAGTTAATAGCTTAATTATAGCCTAGATAAATCTAATCTTCTCTTTCTTATAGATACTGTTGGTAGGGGGGGGTACTTGGGCAGTCTCTTTGAGCTCAGCGACGTGTCACGTGACAGCGCGCGGGCCATCGTGTAGATATCTTCTCGGGGCCTTCGAGCCCCTGAGATTCTTCCTCATAGAGCATCATATGTATCATTCCATCAGCCTGCTCAGTGCCCTGACAGATACTACTATCCCTATTCTTAAAGGGCTTTAGATTTATCTATTAAGCTTAAGTTTCTATAAAGTTTATAAACTAGCGGAAATCTTTATTATTATACTATATACTATTCTAGAATTACTCTATATTATTATATTATATAATATACAGATCCTAGATCTAATTTTTTTTAAAAAAGAGATCTATAGCTATGGCTATATAATAATTTAATCTTTATTAAGCTAGTTAAATACAATTTAGTTTAGTAATAGATCTTTAATTTTACTAATGATCTATAAGATACGTTCTCTAGTATTATTTTATATTATTATTATTATATTATTAGTATCTTAAAAAAGCTATCTATTTCGTAAACCTAGTTATCTAAGTTATAGGCCTTAGATAATCAGACTATATCTTTTTTCCGCTTATTATATAGATTTCTCTTTAAGTTTTTTATACCTCCTTAGGTTAATATAAAGTAACCACTAAAGAGCCCTTAGTCTTAGCCTAGGTATAAAAGGTTTTATCTAGCCTAGATTAAGCTCTACTAGACCTTAATCTGGCCCTAGAGGTTTCTAATATATTTATTAGTAGCTCCCTCCTATATAGCTTCTAAAAGCCTTATAATATCTTCTTAATATTCTCCTTAAAGGAGATTAGTTTAGAGCTCCTAACTTTTTAGCCTTAGACTTAAAGAAACTCCAACTATAGGAGTTATATTAGCGCCGGTAGTTAGTATATATTGCCTTATACGGCTTAAGTTTTAAGTTAGTATTTAGGCTAAGTTACCTAAAGGAGTAGGCCTACTTAGTTTATAAGCAGTCTATATACCACCACTATACTAATTATAGGCTATTAGTCTTCCAGGAGATTTTTAGTTAAATCCCTAATTAGATATATTACTATGTTTCTCTAGAATTTCTAGCTTAAAGGAAGATCTTAAAGTTACTTCTAGCGCTTAATCTTTTAATTAGCCTAAGTAGGGATAGAGGGGTTTTAGCTGCTTTTTAGTAGCGTTATAGCTATTATAGAGGGTGTTTATATTTTCTTTAGCGTTACTAGTAGCCGTAGGTATATAAGAGTTTCGGTCGACTTACGGTCGACTTACAGGCGACTCACAGGAGGGTCTTAATAGGCGTGGTGCACGCAACCTGATGCATACATATGGGGGAGGCTGTAGGGGAAACACAGGCCAGTCGGACGAGGACTCGACAGTTAGAGACACAGGCCAGCTTATAAAAAGGGGGGACACAAGCTTGGTTAGTAGGAGGGGGGAGAGCAGGTCGCCCGGTGCGGGACCTGGTCTCTACGGCCCCCCTCCTGCAAGACACGGTCGGCCTATCATGAGGAGACTCTCACAGGCAACGCGAAATGGGAACTAGTAGTATATAGGGTGTTGCGCCCCTATATTACTACTGGCTTCCCGCGGGGCGTAGTACGTAGTAGCCACTGCTGGCTTTAAGGACCTTATCCCTTAACTAGGCTCTAACCTTTAGTGCACCTAGTAGGTAGGCAGGATTACACCCTGGCCAGAGAGACTACTACGTGGCTCGAGAGAACGGATACGCGTGTTAGTATATCAATAGACGGAACCGTTCGCCTCTAGGGCGGCTCGCCGGTAAGATATGCTTAAGGAGTAAACAGGAGTTACTCAGGCGGGAGAGGCAGTGGCTTAGCCTTGTCCGTAGAAGGTATACCCAACTATATTGCAGGATGCAGCTATGACGCCTCCGTAGGATTACGTTAGTAGGCGCGAAGATAGGAGTTGCAACCCCTAGAAACGGCAGCTTATGCCTACACCGGCGGAAATAATAAAGAAGGCGTGAAACTAAAGGCTATAGAAGGCTCCTAAGCTATATAAAAGCGTACTAACTCTAGGAGGAAACTCTTATATAGACTACTAGGGGGTAGACTAGTACTCGGGTAATACCGTTATAAGATATCCAAAAGAACTGGTGAAATTCCCTGTAATTAGTAGTGGCAGCTAACTGCTTATAGTTTAGGACTAAAGTACTAGAAAACTGGGATAGAGGCCTAGATAAGTAGGTATATTAAACTCTACTATATTACTAGCTAATATATAACTACCTACCCGAGATGCAAATGCGGCTGGCCAAGATAGACACCAAAACACATAATACTGCTATGCCCCCTACGCACTAATTAAGAAACAATGCTCTTAGCAGCTGGCACAGAGAACTATAATACACTGCTCTTAATATAAAAAGGCCTTAAGGCGGTCACCTAGTGGCTTATTAGTTAAAATATACTAAATCAGTTCCGGGTTGCAAGGGAAATGGTAATAGAAGATAAGGGGGCGAGCAGCAGGTGCCCCCTAGTAACTCTACAGTAATAGAGTAAAAGTTTGTAATACTAGCGCGTCCGTAGGCTTGTTACGGCAGCAGTGGTTCCTAAGGAGGTTAAATAATAAGGTAGTAGAGCACCACAGGCGACTCATAGGCGCTAAGTAGGCGAGTCCTAAAAGGCAGGGAGATGGATTACGGGGTTTTCTCATTTTTCTTAAATAGAGTTTTCTCCCTATATGTAAATAAGGAGTAGTCCGCGTAGGCCTAATAGGGATCCAAATCGGACGTTAAGCAATGAATTATTATTATTATTATTATATAAGAGTTTTTAAGCTCCTAGCGCATCTAGGTATTAAGGCTTATTTAGCTATCTTGCCTAGAGGTTTATATTATTATAATCTCTTACTATTAGAGGGACCTTTCTACCTTAAAGCGACGGCTGTCTATAGGGTATCCGTAGAGTTTCTATTTAGGTCGTTTGCGAGATTTTTAAGGGAGGAATAGTAGGTATAAATAAAAATAAAAATAAAAAATCTGGTCTTTAAGCTAGCTGCCCTTTTAAATAGAGTAGAAAGGATTTAAATATAAAGGGACTTTATAGATAGGGGGCTATAAGGCACAATTATAGGAATAGATAGGTTGTGGAGGAGATAAATTCTTTAGAAGATAAGGTCTCTAGGATTGTAGAGACTATATACCACGGGTACGTGCCTCTAATACGTAACCGGTATCTATCTAAGGGGCGTCTAAGGGTTGTCTAAAGGGCAACTCAAGATAACTATAATAATATCCCTTATAATAGCCTATATTTTAAAGCTTTCTAGTATTAATTTACTTAGAATATTAACTATTTTAAAAGCTCGGCCGGTAAATTAAACAATCGTCTTATTAATAATAAGGTAGGTTTTAGGTTTTTAATAGAGCCGAAAACGGTTATATGGGGTGTCGTTAAGTATAGCAATCTCATTAAAAGGAGACTCCTTTATCTCGTTACTAAGAAGCTTTAGTGTTAATATATAAAGCTTTAGATTAATCTACTGCTACCGATCTTTACTTATATTCTCCCTTACTATAAAATAGTTAAATCCTTTTTTATAGGAGGCTGTCTAGTATTCCTTAATATCTCTTTCTAGTAATAGGCCTATATAAATTATTACTGCTAAGAATATAAGAAGCTCCCTTAAAGAGGTAGGCTTCTATTTTTAAGGCCTTATAATCCTCTTACTTTTATCCTTATATTCTTGGTAAGGGTAAAGCCTTATATACTTATTCGTATATGCGGTAAGCTCTTTAAGTAAGTCGTCCGTCTATATAAGCCTAAATCATATAAGAGGATTGGTAGGATTAACGTGTAGTAGATTATTTGGTGCGCCATTGGTATACGGAGAGTTAATAGGAAATGGTTTAAAATCGGGCAGTAGCTAGGGCTCGGGTGGTAGAATTTTGGCTTTCTTATGCTTTGGAATAATTAGATTTAACAAGGTCTGTATTATTAGAAGTAAGTTTACGGCCCATTATAGTGGTTTAATTAATATATAAAGCTATATAGACACTACGGCGGAGACGCGTATTGATGTTTTGGTGTTCGCGCACGGGCCTCTTTTGGCGTACGCCTCAATGGCATGGGATGGGGCCTTTCTCTCCTAAATATACAAGGGGTTTTTTCCTATTAATATTACTTTTCTCCTATATATACGGAGTAGTCTGCGTGGGTCGAGCTAGGATCCGTATTAGACGTTAAGCAATGAATTAATAATAATAATAATAAAGGTAAAAGTGGAATTTAAAAGAGAAAGAGTTGGTAGAGAGGGCAGTAAAAGTAACAGCATTTTATAGTCGTTAAAAACGGCGGTTAACTAAGCGAGAGAACGATACCCAAAAACGGGTGTCAGAACCCCACTAAACCCAAAGAGGTAGCGCACCTGGACATAGATTACGAATCGAACATGAAATCGGGAGCTAGATTCTATGATGTAGAGAATACCTTAGACTTTTGCGCATCTTCATCTACACTAAACAAGCATAGTCCCCACTGTCCTTTGGAGCGATTCTTTTAATTGCTGAGGCGACGGAAGTGCCCCACAGAGTTCGTTGAGGGACTGTGAAAATGCTCTTAGGCCGCGCGTTTGAGACGCTTTAGCTCCTGCAGCCCTGAGTGCCAAGTCAGTCTATGGAATGGTGAGTAGCGTATCTGGCATCAAGGTATACTTCGGAATGTTAGGTCACGGCATAATGGGGCCGGTATTGACAACAGATGCATACTCTGAATACGGTGTTGCTGCAAGATATGATTCTAAAGGGTGTTGAGCTACTGAACTAGCGTAGAGAAACGTACGTGCGGGATTACTTGAGGGATAAGAGACGAATTATGCCCTCAGGATGTAAAGAGATGACGCAAATAACCCTTTGAGAATGATAACGGGTTGAATTGCCCCGAGGGCCTGGTGCTACTATGGGGCTTAAGTTTCGTGTACTAGTTATTCTATCTAATGATGACTGCGAAGGATTACAACCACTTTCCTAGTACGCCTGAAATTCGCAACGGGATGTCGAAACAATCCACGTGTACAATATTGTCAAATCAGGAGAGAGAGATCTCATACTGCAGGTAAGAGGCTGCCAACTGTGAGATGCCGTACGAGAAGGAATGCAGAAACGCGTCAGTTGCGGAGTAAGCGTCTAGGCTTGGCTATTGAGAACTGCTATGATGCAATCGTGCAGAGTCTGGAAGAGGTGCTTGCGTGTATTAGCCGGTTGCAGCGTATAGCGGCAAAGCAAAGCAGTGGAGGAGGCGTAGATGAAGGAGTGAACGATGTGAGGGGCCGGTGCCAAGAATCATCGTGATGACCAATCTAGATCTACGTTTACATAGTTGCAATCTTGGGCCAACTAAATGTGATAAGAATTTGGCGAGAGCGTGACCTAAGGAGTACGTTTGGGTGATGTAATGAGCAATTCTTTCAAGTGTATTTAACTTTGATCGTAGTTGGAACGCTAATCTTGATGAGTCTGTGCTTCTAAACTGGATACCATTTTCGATATGGCTATATCGCAAGAAACCACCCACAGTATTTTCGTAATTTTATATAACAGCAGCCTTGCATACTTTCTTCTTTCTTACTCCAGGAGAGCTTCTTTGCCCTATAAGCAGTAACTGTGAGTTCTCAGGTCCAGCAAGTATTGAATGTCTAGAGCAACAGATTACGGATCGCAGAATAATCCGAATGAGCATCTTGGTTCTTTAATTTTAGAAATAAGGTCAATAGTCTCATGTGACACTTTGTGACCTTGAAGCGATGTTTGAATGTGTGCCATAAAGCTCGACCGGTTAAAATGGTGCAGCAATATGGAGACATCAGGATGGAGTTACCAACGTACAGAAAGGCAATGGTTTCATCAGGAGTACGGTAGCTCTGGTTAAAGACCAGGTTTCATGAGTTCAGGCTTATGTCGCAGAGAAGAGACTTGCTCAAGAGGCCGTCCGGTTATCAAATATTCTAACTACTTCTGGTGGTTATGGCGAATTCATGGTTTGAGCTAGGTCGTACCGAAGTGGTTGAGGCAAGCCGTCTTTCTTCTTGTGAAGTTTTCCTTGCACGACCTATTCCAAATGGATGTTTCTTAGGTCGGAACTTGGCAATTGAATCAACATGGGCAAGGATGAGGACTTGAGTGCTTTTTTAAACGCATGAATTTGCGTGATCAAGCGAGGAAAAGGTGCTTGTTCTCCAGAAAAGCTCAGGGTCCCAAACACCTGGTAGGGATCGTCTCGTGTCTAGGGAAAAGCGGTACATTTCTGAGGCAAGGCTTCCAGATGCAGCCAAAGCTATGCTTAAAATGATAAGATGAAACATGAAGAGAAAAGGATGCTGTCAAAGCTCCCAAAAGAAGAGGGTGAAACGAGTGAAAAGGAAAGTCGCTAGGAGAAATTGAAGCTTTTCGGCAGCCGAATAAAGGTAATGTCCGGGGTTCCTAATGAGGCTGATGAGATGATTGTGGTGCACTGGCGTTTGCGGAGAGCTAAAAAAGGAGCGAGATGCTTAGGGCTTGGAGCCATCTAGCGGCACAGCCTGGCAGCACGAACGCGTTGCGTATGTCTTCTGTGGAGAACCGAACGAGGCCGATCGAAACTCTCGAAGTTTGGCAGCCTTGGAAAGACGACCAAAATCAGGAAACTCGATATGGCGACAGGAATTCGATACCAAGGTGCAGCGGAGGAAGAGATTGAAATGGACAGAGATGTCAGGAAAGGTCCGTGTTAGTCCAGGCCCGCAGAATGCCTCAGGAACCAAAGCAGTACAGAAGCCGAGCTTGCACGGATTTGGGCGCAGAATCTGCCACGCGTGACACTGCGAGACGGCTAAGGGAGTGGCTGCATCCATCAATAAAAGCCTTGCAGGTGAAGTCGTAAGACGGAGTGCGAGGCGCGCCAACAACGGTAAGCAACAGCGACGCGCTGGAGAGCATAAGAAGGCGCTGCGTGCGACTTTTGCTCTGAAGGCGGGCGTGGCAGGACGACGGCTGAAGGGCAGGACAAACGGGCACCTGACGGGGAGGGTTATGCAAGTGGATGGATAATTGTTGTGGCTTCTAGCACGTTGCAATGGGCCGAGATGAAAGATGGCTCCCCATGGAAATTGCGAAACGGCGCCCAAATTGCACAAGTCCAGGGCCCCTCAGCAGCACCCTGGCAGGCATCGCAGCGGCCGTCTGCACGTCGCGCGCTGTGAGTGGGCGTGCGGTTGAATTGTCCGAGAATAAGGCGCAGCCCTGACAGGCCTGATGCTGGTTTGCTCATCTGCCCATGCTCTTCATCAATCACTCAACCTTTTGTGTGCTGCCTCTGCGCAACATGGTATTCCCTTGAGTCCGCACCGCTGCGAGCAACATAGCAGACGAGAAAGAACCAGCTGCTTGGGCCCGTCGTGACAAAAAGCACAAGACCCTCGATCTGCTCTTCTGCGCCCTCAGATCTCCTCGTGCCTGACCGTCCTCCTCTGCGAATCCACCGCTTACGCGCCAGCTGCCCGCAAGTGTTGCAGCAATCATACTGGCCGCCCGTCCTATTTCGAGTTGCCCGTTGCGCTATTGAATTGCCCCGGCCCAGGCTCCGCACAGGCTCACGCTCGATTTGTGCGTCTTTATGCTCGGATTAATGGCTTCGATTTTGTGAGGGTGTTCTGCTCCAAGGCCTTGTAAGGTACCGCCTGCAGGGAGTTAGCGACTTTGTGCTAGCTAAACCATCCCGCTTGGGCGCCCGGTCCTTCGCTGGTCGTTGTCGGCCTCATCTCACCTCCTTCTTTCACCCATCTCATCTTCGCCTCGCACATCCGCGTCCCTCTCTCTCCCCTCCGCACCCTCGACAATTCCCGACCGGATCGTAGTACTGCAGATAACTCCATCGCAGTGCGAGCAGACCGCCGTCGCAGTCCCTCTTCGCGCTACCCCTTAGACAATTCAAACACCAACGCCATTCCGGCCACGCTCCTTTCGCAAACGATTCCTAGTGAATCACCACCGCTCATTTGACAGACTGTTCTTCCTGCATCTAATTCACCCGCGCATAATCCATATCTCACGCTCCTTGACTCCAACGTCGCTCGTTTTGTCGCTTTGAAACATCTCGGACTTCCACTGCTGCGCTCTGAAGCAACCGTCGGTCGAGGCAAGCCAATTTCTTCAAGCGATTCACTGGATTAATAGACAAGGCCTGGACTCCTGAAGGAAAACCTGTGACTGCAGAACTGGAAAGTTTTCTCTGGGTTTTGGGAATACCGCCTCGACTTTTTTGTTCGGTGAAGTTGGGTAACGCGCTGTGTCGGAAAGTTCTTTGTTTTGAAAGCCACATCTCGACTTAGCGACTCGTTCTATTGTCGTAGGTTGATACCTGGGGATTAGACTGGTGTCAAAGAATAATTCGGGTTTGACTTTCCTGTCTTGACAACTCTCCCTGACAACTATTCACCAACCGAATTCAATATCTCAAACCAACACTCTAAGAAGACGCGGGGGATGATGGTATAGCTCTCCACCTAAGCCCTTGTCCGTATATCCAAAGTCGCCATCTCCGCCTGGAGTATTAGTTCATTCTTAGATAGCTGCGTTGTCAGCCTAGTGAGTTTGTTCCCCTGAGAATCTTGCGCATCTCCCTAGCGTAGAAACATAGCATCTACTCTGGTTAGATACCTTATTATAAGAGGGAAGCTAATGCGCTATCTTAGATTCGCTCGTTTTCCTTGATTCGTCAAGTACACTCGTTTATGTCCAGGCCCTGACAGTTGGTGGATCTTCCTCCCATCTATAATCTCTTTCTAACGTCTTTAAGATACATCCTCTCGAAGTACCTCGAGAAACCCCGAAAATATTACACCCGAACCTTCTAAGTAAATTGATTGAAAATAATCGCTTATCATGCGGAGCTCTACTACAATATGGGCAGCGGCCTTGGCGCTGGCGTCTATATCTGGGCCACTATTAACAACCGCGGAGGCTATGCCTGCTCCTCGGCAGACAGATGGGAAGCCGAGATACTACTTTCCCCGTCATGTCAAGCGTCAAATAGTGACAAACAGCACTGTGCCAGCATCAACCGTCGACCCTACTTCGTCCGATTCCCCAGAATTGAAGTCTAGACAGACGTCAGAGGACCTGCAGTCGTTTATTGACAGTCTCATAAGCAACGCATCCCCATCTACTTCAGCGACTGGTTCCGAAGTTACGACGACGATTGTAACAGAAGTGATTGTTACGGAAATACCTGTACCAGCGAACTCTACCTCCTGGTCCAGTTCGTCATCTGCTGCATCGAGTTCGACAAGTTCTATCTACACTCCCCCTCCGCCGATTCCCCTATCATCAAGCCATACTTCTAGCACTGCCAATGTTGGAACAGCGGGACTGCCATCGAGTATTATACCGACAACCTCGATACCTACTGTCGGTTCAACCAATGGCTTAACATCTTCAATCGTTTTGCTAAGCTCATCCTCGGTCGGATCAAGTACAGGCCTTCCTCTGGTTATTCACGCAACTTCAAGCTCGATACCTGTTGGTTCAACCGCCGGCTTACCATCTTCAATCGTTTCGCCGAGCTCATCCTCGGACGGATCAAGTACAGGCTTTCCTCTGGTTATTATTCCTGCAAGTTCAAGCCCTGTTGTCGGTTCAACCGCTGGCTTACCATCTTCAATCGTTTTACCAAGCTCATCCTCGGACGGATCAAGTACAGGCTTTCCTCTGGTTATTATTCCTGCAACTTCAAGCTCGATACCTGTTGTTGGTTCAACCGCCGGCTTACCATCTTCAATCGTTTTACCAAGCTCATCCTCGGACGGATCAGGTGCAGGTCTTCTGGCTATTCCCGCGACTTCAAGCTCGATACCTGTTGTCGGTTCAACCGCTGGCTTACCATCTTCAATCGTTTTACCAAGCTCATCCTTGGACGGATCAAGTATAGGCCTTCCTCTGGTTATTATTCCCGCAACTTCAAGCGACACGGCTCAGCTCACACTTCTGCCAAGCGTAAGTTTGCCAATCTCAACTGCAGATACTAGGGCTGGCTCAACTGGCGGTCTTCCATCATCTATTGTTCTACCAACGCCAACGGTAGATGCTGGGCTGAGTTCTACTGGTGGCCTTCCGGCTATATCAGTTGGCTCCACCAACCTTGTTCCGTCGTCAATTGTTCTGCCAACTTCTTCCGTAGTGTCAGATCCATCAGTTGGTTCTACTGGACTGCCCTTGGCCATTCTACCCTCAAGCACTCCCGACGCCGCGGCGCAATCGTCTGTTTCTGTAGACTCAACAGGAGGTCTTCCATTGAGCGTTGTCCTTCCTACCAGCACGGTTGATATTCCATTAATCCCTGTTACCTCAGCTCCGACAGGAATTATAGTTGGACTTACCACGGCCATTTCAGCTCCTGACGTTACAGCTACGTCTGATGTCCCGGGCGTACCGACAAGTACCGACTCTCAGCTGGTTATCCCATTAGTCTCATCCCTGGTGCCAGATCTTTCATCTGTACTCGCTTCTCTTCCGACTGTTACCGACAACTCTATCATTACCCCAAGCGGACTCCTTCCAACTTCAGGTGTGGCTGGAACAGGAACGGGTGTAAGCGACACAGCGCCACCGCCAATTTCGACGCCAGATGTTACTCCAACAGCGGTCCTACCTTTGCCAAGTATTCTTTCATCACTGGTTTCGGACGTGTCCAGTTTGGTTACTGTGGTCACATCTGGTGTAGGAAGTTTGGATTCTGTGACTACATCAAACGTGGGCGGTTTGGTGTCTTCAGTTGCCTCTGACTTGCCTACCTCAGTTCCAATTGTGCCAAGTGCTGTCTCAAGTGTCTCCGTTGGCATCCCTGTCCCATCTGATGTATCCAGCCTCATTGCGTCCGCTACCGATTCCAGGATCCCAATTCCACTTTCTAGTATTCTGTCAAGCGCGGAAGCATCCCATGTACCGGTCATTCCATCAATTGTGCCAAGCGCCGTCTCAAGTGTTGTCTCCGTTGTCACCCCTGTCCCATCTGACCTATCCAGCCTCATTGCGTCCGCTACCGATTCNNGGATCNCAANTCCGCTTTCTAGTATTCTGTCNAGNGCNNNANCNNCCNCTNTANCGGTCATTCCATCANTTGTGCCAAGCGCCGTCTCAAGTGTTGTCTCCGTTGTCACCCCTGTCCCATCTGACCTATCCAGCCTCATTGCGTCCGCTACCGATTCTAGGATCCCAAATCCGCTTTCTAGTATTCTGTCAAGCGCGGAAGTATCCCCTGTACCGGTCATTCCATCAGTTGTGCCAAGCGCCGTCTCAAGTGTTGTCTCCGTTGTCACTCCTGTCCCATCTGACCTATCCAGCCTCATTGTGTCCGCTACCGATTCCGGGATCTCAATTCCGCTTTCTAGTATTCTGTCGAGTGCCGGAGCATCCACTATATCGGTCATTCCATCAATTGTGTCAACCCCAACTCAGAGTATCGTCACCGCACCCAGCTCGGATATCTCATCCATTATCGCTTCTACTGGCTCCGGCGTCTCGAGCATTAGTCCAATCTCTACGGGCATATCCAGCACACTTCCAATTTCTACTCCTTCGTTGAGCTCAATAACTGGGTCGTCCGTGCTGCCCTCATCAGCGCCTACCAGCCTTGTTTCGACCTCGACTAGTGCGCCACTAGCGTCTGAGCTTTCGAGCCTTCTGTCATCACTTGAAAGTTCAGTTCCTCCAAGCCCAACCAATGGCACGAGCGGTGTTTCCGCGGTACCAATCACATCAAGCGTTCCCCCCGCCGTTCCAACCAGTGTGCCAAGCCCGCCAACATCTACCAGTGTAGGAATACCATTTGTGTACACACCATCCACGGCACCGCACACAATTCAACCTACTGGGACCAACAGCGAAAGCTCAGTGCAAGTGCCGACGAGTATCAACCAAGAACCCTCGACGATTGCAGTTCCAACTTCCATGATGAGTGGAATTCCATCCAGTCTGCCGAAAATTATTCGACCCCCAGACGGAGTCGTGCCAGCTCAGCCACCAAATACCACCTTGTGCCAGGTTGGCTTCAAATGGGGGCTTAATTATGCTTTCGTCCTTCAATCAGATGCAGCAAACCAGATCTTCTATTATTTACCAATTGCAATTGCAGATGGTCTGAACATCACTCTGGATCAGGTAACAATGAACACACTGAAGCCATATGACACCACGCGATCCCTAGGGTTTATTACAACTTTGGCCTTGTTCTATATTCCAGTAGATCAATATGCCAAGCTGTTGCCTCAGATGACAAATCCTCCAGATCTCCTCTGGCACAACAAGAATGCTACGGTCAACGCCCTGACTTCTTTGATCAATCCCGCGATTCCTCTGTTGGCTGGTTCTCTTCCTGTAGATGGTAACCCTACTGCATCAGGAAACCCCTCATCTTCTGCGACATCTGGTTATGGAGATGGTGGTCCAATGGGTGGTGGTGCCGGCGCAAGCCAACCTGTCAACGCTACTAGCGCTGGTATTGCTATGGCAGCCATTGGTGGCGCATTTGCATACGGTGCCGCAATGTTCTTCGTTGCTCGAAGGTACCGCAATAAAAGAATGGCACACCGACGCACCCCTTCTGTTCTTAGCAACAGTCGTCACGGCAGCGGCGGCTCGATGATTGGCGCCGCCTGGATGTCTGGAGGTCGTGGTCCCGGGCGATCGACACCTGGCGGACGCGACAGCAGAGGAAGCGGTAGCAGTAACGGACGCAGCGTGCGAACAGCGCAAATTTCAGCGCCCGTAATGGCAGAGAACTCGCTCGGCTGGAACTGAGACCAGCTCAAAATGCATTTTTCTGGATGGAAACGGCTAGATCGTGCCCACTGCATGAGTTTATGTGTACTGTATTATATTTGCTGAATGGGGCAGGATGAGGGCCAATGTATCTTTTAGTTCTGGGGGCACAAAGGCACAGGGACCAAGGCGCGCTCCGCTAGCCCTGAGTATCCTACACACCTTTGCTGTTTCTTCCCGACCCTCACGTGGACCTACTCACGGCGTTGGTATTTTCTAACTGTATCTAGAAACTAGCCACAACCCACACAGTCTTTCGACTGTCTCATCCAGACTTTTCTCTTTTCTTTCCAAACTCTCACTCAGAACTGTCTACCTTTCATAAGCACTTGTAGTTTCCTTTTTAGTCTGCTCTATTTCACTTCTTAGATACCTGTCTATGGCTTGATGAGGAACAAGCTAGACCTTTGTTATAGGGGATGAGGAGTTGAGGTTGCGTTGTGGTTGTGGTACTAAGTGCTGAGAGGATGTTCGCGTACATAGTCGACTTGGGAAACAAAGAAATGTTTATCTAATTTTTGCAGGCTCTTTTATAAAGTGATGTCTGATTATGATATGTGTCATTTTATATTATAACATCTAAGGTTCTACAGAAAGTGGCGGAGACGCACTCTGATATTGCTGGCCTGGATCGCAGATGTTGCTCCACACTGATTCGAGGCTGGTCTACTGCTCTTGCTGAATGCTCTTTATTGGCGTATTCACTTACTCGTGTGGGGGGTGTTTTTCAAGCAGATGAACAAAACTACTTTCAATTTTGAGTATACGACTACGAATGTGTAGTGGAAATGTCGAGATATTTGCAAGCCGAAACCGTGCACGTCGCCGACCATTTTGAGTATCTTCAAGTGTCTTCGAGTACAACCATAGCGTGACAATCCCAACCCCGTACTACTTTTCATGTGACTCCTGAGGATAATCCAACAGTCTAGGAATCGTTGCCTCGGGGTAACAATTAACACGCATCATCTAGAGACATTCAATCCGGGAGATAGGGAGTGTTTAGAGCAACATGTTGGAGGAACGATCCACCTAGTCTTGCTGTTCTGCGTGTACATTGATATAGCTACTCGCGAATAGATGAAGAGTGTATTCAATTCTCTCAGGGCCATTTGTGCCATGCTTCTTGGAACCAAACTAGACAGAGGCTTCTGCCATTGCAAAAAGCAATCTATATATGCTTCTGATGTGGGTCGGAGAAGCACAGATGATCAGATATCAAGGAAGGAACAGAATACGGTAAGGATCGGTAGATTCTTTATATATTATACATCATTCGAGCAAACCCGAAACCCTGCTAAGAAAAGCAGTCTCAACCTGGCGATAGGAGTAGGGATGGCTCACGCTCCTTTTTGCGCTATTTTATGCCCCAAGGTTCTTCCTGCATCTTTCACGCCTCTTACATACCAAGCAAAATCCCTTAATCCCAACCTCCTAAAGATACATAATCTCTTCTTTCTATAAATCCCATTCTCCTAGCAGTTGCATACAGCTCTTTCTCTTTAGAAGCGCCAGCCCTTGACTCAGCATGCCGCAGCGCCTTATTACTTGTGGCTAGCTAACTCTTCACAGCTTCCGGTCCTCCAAAGGTCTCGAACGCTTTGTGGAATGTCCACTCAACAGCTTCTTCAACTGGCTTGTCGAATATATAAGGGAGGAACGGAACGGCTGCTAGACCGAGCTAGGATACCACACGGGTCAGCTACATCCAAATCAAATTTGAATCAAACGCATTCATGCTGGAGATATATAGTTCTCAGCAAGACTGAATGGCCACTAACCCCGATAGGCCCATACGTCCTTATAGTCTTATTCTTCGCATCTTTCAACGCCTTCCCCGAATACTTCACAATACTGTGAATCGTGAACGCTGGCAGCCCCATACTCGCAATCCCCTGAAACACGGCCCGCTGCGCCATCACAGCCCTATAATCCTCAATCGCCGGTATCCTCCTGGGCACAGCCTCACCCTCTGCTAGCGACGACCCCGCCTCGCCCCCCGCCAACCCGGCCCCGAGCTTCCTCGATGAGTCCATGACCGGCGCATGCTTGTCGCTGCTCGTGGCGCTCTCGCCCTCGCCGCTCTTCTCCGGGTGCAGGATGCGTTGGTTGCGCAGATACGCTTTGTAGCCCTCGTATCCGACGTCGCCGGCTAGGTAGGTCCACGAGATGGCGTAGGCGCCCTTTACGAGATACGGGTGCGCGGTGGGGCGGAAGGACTCGCCGATGTCGGAGGTGTAGGCGACGTAGCGATGCGTGGAGTGGAGGATGGTGCGGATGCGGGAGGTGTAGGCGGCGTACCGGAGGGAGGTGTCTGTGGATTCGCCAGTTCTGTGGTTGCGTTAGGGTGGGTCGTACATTTCTCATGCGGTTATAGCAATTGGGAAGTGAGGCGAGCGCTAAAAAGGGTTTGAAGTGGAAGATAGATAGGTATTCTGAGGATCCATATGATCCGGCTTTTGTGAAGATAGGGAAGCACGCGACGGAGAGAAAGCTGCACGAATTGACTGTGCACTTACTTTCCCTCATAAAGAGCCGCCCATAGCTTCTCCTCATTATCTAGTGTATCCTGTAGCTCTTTGGGTAGCTTCTTCCTAGCCGGCGGTTCGCTGAAATCCGGATGTTGACCTTCTCGCTCATGAGGAATGTTGTCGGTGACATTGCCGTTGCTGCCTTTTGCCATCGTGGATGTCGATATGCCAGTAACTCACGGTGAGGGTTGGAGGAGTAGTAGACTGAAATAAAGCTTCGGACAGCAAGAGTCCTGGCAGCATAGGGAAGTCGACGTTAGTGGACTCTAGCAGCTAGGTTTTTATTTTATTAATTCCTAACATGACCCGCGGGGTTTTGCTCGGTCCATAAGTCTTGCTCACCTTAGTAGACCGCCTCCATTTTTAGGCTGGTGGATTTCCTAAAGTAGAATATTGCCACCTCCGAGCTTTGAACATTGTGCACCTCGTGCACGAGGTGGTGGGGCCGTCTATCAACTCTAATAAACTCGCATAGAAATGGGAATAGCTAATTTCCTTAATTAAATCAACCACTAACATGGTGCGTAACTACTTATCCAACAACATAGATCTTATATAGCCTACTAAATATCTTAATTCTAAAGGTCGGATTATGAAAAAGCCTCCTCTAAAGCCCTAACTACTGCCCTTTTAAGCCTCTCTCAATGTATAATGCACACGAATATAGGCAGCCAAATCTTCCACCCTATAGCTTTTTAAGCTGTTTTAGATGATAAAGTAGTAGACTAGCTTATAGAGTATATAAATAAGAATGCAGAGCTACACCCACTTCTAGAGGAGCTGGAATTTTTATTAATGTAACATTTCCTTTCTGCTTTGCGACAGGAAAGGAGAGTCGTCCTTCTTTCTCCCATTTGCGAGCTGTAGTTCCATGAAGTCGTTAGGGTCTCTAGTAGCTCCGAAGCGTCTCTTCCACGTTTTGGCTTCGTTAATTGCTTCTGTTGTTTCCTCGTCCCATCCGTGTTTGGATCTTGGACCGATCTTTGCTAGTGGTGCTGCTGCCTCCACTGCTTTGTCTAGCAGTTAGGTACATAGCTTCCTCGGATAGCAGGACGACACAGCGGGGGTGTGGCGCAGGAAGTCTGTGGCTGGTGGGTGCAGCCTTAGCTAAGCTAAATCTTCAACTCCAACAACATCCGAAGCTCCATCACCGTCACGGCACTCACAAGCCAATTGCCTCCTCCAACCTATCCCTCTTACCTCTCAACTCCTTATATACCGCCAAGATGGTCGTCATGTACGAGATCGCAGGCCGCAAGGTCGGATCGCATGTTGTGAGTGTCCTTAGGCTCCCTTAAAACTTCCGTATCACCGGAGCTTCCTTCTAACCTGGTGTTGTGCGATTCGAGCGATATCATGGAAACGCAAGATTTTCGTAGCTATGTGTCGATAATTGTGATTTTTTTCCGGTTAAGGCTAATACAGTGTCCTTCCTAGCTCGCAATGGCTACCCTCGGCACGATGTTTGTCGGCAGCTGGGCCGCTATGGGTGGATCTAAGAAGTCTGCTCAGCAGGGCCCTCCCATTAATGCAACGAGCAAGGACGAGGAAAAATTCATACAGTACGTTTATCCCCTATGAAGGCACCAACATCTGCGATGGCGGTGGAGGCTGGTTATGAAAAGCTGAGCGAAGGACGGAGGCTGATATCAGCGCAGAGATTTCTTAAAGCAGGCCGAATCAGAAGAGAAGAAAGCGAAGCACTAAATCCTATGTCCAATCAAGGAGGAAGCCGTTCAGGGTTGGGATACCAGTGTATGCCGAGTAGGGGAGGCTCTTAGAGGCGTGATGGACAGGCAGATACAGCCCACGTCTGAGTTGGGAGAGTTGTAAAACCTGTAGATACAGCGCCAATTGTACCAACAGCCACATCCATATTACCCTTCTATCACTTGGTTTGAATTTTAAAGAAATGCCATTCATTCCGAAAGCCTTGAAGTATAACAGAAATTCGCAATAGGTATGCCCATAATAACATGCGGAGGAATTGGTAGCAGGAGAGGTGACCTAACCACCCGCGTTCCAAAGCAAGAAATCTAAAGTCATTCCAGGTACATGAAGCATCTAGGCCACCCAAAGGCCTTCGCTCTGCTAACAGATAACAAAATACCCCTCTAAACCACTGTCCCACTCCCAGATTAACCCAATCCACCAATCCCAAGCTCACAGCCCCAGCCCAGTCCGATACTCCATGGAATTACTTAATCCTCTTCTTCTAGAATCCTCTTGGTCATACAATCTACAACTTTTGCATAGAACTTTGCAGCATGACTTCTCCGGAAGCAGATCTCTTCTGTAAGATAATCCGGTAGAATTTCTAGGAGATCTTTATCCCTGTTCTCGTCAAGAAGAGGCGTGTAAGCGAATTCTGCGTCCTCGTACGCAGGCTTCTCGGGGTCTGGGGAAGATACCGCGAGATGGAAATGGAGAGCTAATATGATTGTTAAATCCAAGATCAAAATTGGGAAATTTCCAGGGCACTTACTACCGTTCCGTCCCGTCTGGATACAGTCGTAGACATCCTCACTGTCACCCCGCTTTACCCCTCGTACGATTAGACCCGTCAGGTCGCTGTACAGGTCTTCTTTGAGCTGTCGGATTTGTGTCTCCTTGGCCGCTTCCGCGCTGCCAGGTAAAACAACACTTCGTTGCTTGACCGCGCTACCAGGCACAGTCTTGGATTCCGGTGGTTGTGAAGAGCGGGCCGCTGCCAGTTTTGTGGAGAGTATCTTATTTTCGCTTTGGGCGGAAGTTAATGAGGCTGTTAGTGTCTTGTTCTCGGCGACGAGGCGCGCATTCGAATCTTTTAGCGCTGAAAGTTGATCGCGGAGAGAGGATGTTTCTGAGGATGCGGATTGTAGGGAGGCGATTTGTTGTTTCAAGGATTGTATGAAATCATCTTGGGCTAAATGCTCAGAGTTAGATGGGCATGCACATTAATGAACAGGTAGGGAAAATACCTTTTTCCTTCTCATCGGTCGCTCGCTTTAGCCGGTCAAAATTCGATTCCTTTTCTTGTATGCCCACTTCTCGTACGTTCTGGTATTTGAGATTGATATTCTCGAGCTTCTTCGTCATCTCGCCAAGTCTACGGCGTAATGTTGGATCACCGCCGCCTCGTTCTGTATCCGAAGTACTCCCAGCCCTTCTGTGTGGTTGGAGTTGTTTGGATGATGATCGTGCATTACTACCTTGTCGCGCAGCTGGTCGCGGAGGTGGTGGCATTGCGTCTGGCACTTCGGCGATTTCAATTGACTCCTCGACATGCTCTTCGACATGCTCCTCGATATGCTCCTCGATATCCATAGGGTCAGGCGACGGCTGCGTCTCAGGAATGATCTTCTGGGGCTCAGCCGACGGGGGCCGTTTAATCGCTTTTGCAGTCTTCGCAGTCGCTTTCGGTGCAGCCTTCGTGCTCTTCGCAGCTGCACCGGCCTTCGCTGTCCTCTTTGGTTTTGGCATTTCAGCCAAACTCTCCTCTTCTATAAACTTCCGCGGTCTGCCTCTCTTCGCACCCTTCAATTCCTTCACCGGCTCCGCTTCCTCAACCTGCTCTTCACCCTCGAAAACATCCACCTCCTCTGTATCGCTCATATTCGGCTTCTCAGCAAGCGCCTTCCTCCTCCCCACCGTCTTCTTTGCAACAGCCGCCTTTTTCGCACCTAATACACTCGCCCCACTCGCTCGACGCGCTGCAACTTTCGTTTTCGCGACTTTCGCCATAGCAGAGCCAGCACCACCTTTTGCCCCTTTCCCTTTGCCTTTCAAGCCCGGTGCGCGGTTTTCGACGCCTGAGTCCGGGGTGGGCATCATTTCGACGTCGTTTTCCTGGAATTCGTCCTCGGACGCTGAGTCGACTGCATAGGATACTTTATTGGGGGCGACGCGCGGAGCCATGGTGTACGGTGCGCTCGATTGCAGGTTGCGGCGGGGGTTGCTGTTTTCGAGGTTGATGGGAGCGATGGACAGCGTTTGGATGTAAACAAAGGCACGGATTGAGATAGCGGCTTGGCGCAAAATACTGAGCACCTCGCCCACGCTAAAATTGCAGTGAGGGCGCGTTTACCTCGTCTGCGCAGAGGGCTGTGCATTAGTGCTTATGGTGGGCCCACCTTTTAGCGTGGTAAGACCGACCTGCATCCACGCCGACCTCCAGGGTTTGGCATGTTCAGCCCGTCACGTAGTGAAACCTGGAATTGTTTGTTTTCAAGTTTGTTTTCAGATGGCAATTCTAGCCTGGAAGCGCATTCCAAGCTGATAAACACCTGGAGAATTGCTAATGAAAAGTCAAAGGAATTTTAATATTATATTTCCCGCTCAGATACCACCTTCCACATCAATTTTGTTTAGAGCAAGTAGCATCGTGAGTGACATGTCTAAAACTTAGCAAGAAATATGGATTCGACTCGCGCATCTTCATGCGGAAAAGTCCCGAGCAGTAAGCCGCTCCGAGAATTCTAGAGCTGCCACAAGCCTTTTGCTCATGCGAATGAGACCCGAAAAGCAGCCAACTTAAAATATTATACAACATGAAAATCCATGGATCTCTGATCTCATCCCTCATTCTCCGACAGCAGCTCCATATGCCAACCATTACAAACACCTAAATCACTCCGGAAAATAGAAAACATTTCCCTCACCTCCCTAACGTACTCCCCAAACTGCTCGGCGTAAAACTACTTAACTTACTCCCAACCCAACTTCCGCTCCACCAACTGCCCCCACCACCCCTCCCCCATCTCCTGCCTCGCCCACCGCCGAGCCCTGTCTTCTCCTTCATACGGTCCCCCCACTTCAGCCGCCCTTCCGCAACCGAATGAATGATGTTGATGACGCCAAAGGCACTGCTCCCAATAGCTCTGAACAGCGCCAAAGCAGCGACAGCCCACAGGATAAACTTCAAATAGAAATTGCTGTTAACATCCGAACCAGAGTACGCCTCGCTAACCGTCATAGCCAAGATCGCATTCGCTACCATCCAGGTAACAACCATGTACGTCCGCACAGCTCTGTAGTAGTCCTCCTGCGCCTGCGCCTCGCTCACCACCGGTTTGGGGACCTCGATGCGGTCGCGCAGGTTCCGCAGCGCCTCGTCATACCCGGAGTCGATGTCCAGCTGCTCCGACGGCATCTCGAGCTCGACGACATTGCCGCCGCTCTTCCCGCGCGCCGAGCCCAGATCCGTCATCGAGACGTTGTCGCCCTTGGTACCCCACGTCACGTCATGCGCATTGCAGAACGCGTACACCTGCAGCGTGCAGATGTAGCTGGGCAGCAGCGCGAAGTACTGCGCTGAGCTGGTGAACATGTGCCACGGGTCTAGGTACAGGAAGCTCATGAGGAAGTACAGGCCGATGGTCGTGGCTGTGCTGACGATCAGGTTGGTGAAGACGTTGTTGCCGATTGTTTTGGGCGATTTCGGGTTTTTGAGTTGCACGATCACGATGTAGATGCTGGCGAAGGTCGTGTAGGCCATGATGAGACAATAGACGATCATTGAACTCAGGAACATCTTTTTGGCGCCTTGTGGTCGGTTGCCCATTGAGAGGATGAACTGCATGCAGATGAGTAGTACACATGTGTACCGTAGAATAGCGAAGATGTATTTGCCCATGTTGTGCCCGAAGGGATCGAGTTTGGGATCTGCAAGAGAGCCGGCGATGAAGTAGAAGGTGAGGTAAAAGTTCGCGAGGGAGAAGTAGGTGAAGAGGAGGGCGACAAATTGGTATACGAATTCAATGTGGAGGAGGATTTTGCGCCAAAGGGTGTGGTCGGTAGTCCATATTTGACGAAAGTGCAGAAGAGAGTAGACAGCGGCAAAGAAGGCACCGTTCAGCCAGCGCCTTCGTTGGGATATAAACTCTGGAACAGCATCTTGAAGGACAAGGTTAGATTTGCTTTCCATTAAATACGTGGGAAAATAAGCGTTGTCCTCTTACCTGGTACGTCCGTTTCACCAGTCGCGCTCTTTACATATTTTAACACCCATCGTTCATTTCTTTTTGCAACGAGCTCCCAACACAAAATACGATCCTCAGCCAAATACATGTTTGCGGTAAAGACATCAGCATCCTGTCCATGCAATGTCTCGCCCTTGAAATATTGGCTTAATGGGCCGTGACCCGTCGAATCGTTTTGCAGCGCGTGGTATCGATAGGCGCTCAGTGCACCAGGAAGCACGGTAATATATCCAAAAACGGACTCTAAAGGCTTGTCGAGAATATTTGACATTTTGTACTCGAAATTCTGCGACGCGACTAGTGGATTTAGTAGGCCGAGCCATCCTTTGCCTTTTCCAGCCTTGATTTCTCCAGCTGCTCCCGCGACATTGGAGTCGGTATCAAACGCCTTCCAAAGATAATAAAGAGCCTTAGATCCAGGCTTCGTGCCGACATCAAGAAGAATACAGACGTTTGGATTAAGGGCACGGCCGAAAGCGTTGAAGAACCAACGATGTGAATTTAGCTTCTTTTGATTTTTCTCTTTGAGGCAGAAGATCATCTGGCAAGGGACAATGCCCTTCTCAGCACCCTTGAATTTCAGATCTGAGTCGAGCGAAACTTGTGTCGTGTACTCGTAAACGTGCGCCGTCACTTCGCGCTGGTTGACCAAGTTCTTGGCGATGCCGTCCTGGTAGCATCCCATCGCGGCTAAAGCGTCCAGCGTTCGAGGGTGCACTTTCTGCCGACCATCTGAGATGATACATACGACAATTTTCTGCCAGCCATCTTTGCCCCAGGTACGCGACTTCGTGCGAGAGCAGAAGTGGGTAATGTTCCGCATGACGCCGTGCATTGTTCGAGTAAAGTCGATTTCATTTTCGTTGTACATGGTGATACAAATAAAGAGCTCTGTTTCTCTTGCTGTGCTCCCAATGTTTTGGCGCAACTTGTATCCTCGGCTAACGAAGTCATCAGGATCACAAGTCACGGCCGTGTATCGCATATGCGTGAACTCGGTATCGTCCTTGCGTGGTAGGAAGCTGTTGAGGATGGTCGGGATTTTGCACTCCAGGATCAGCTCGCCATTGATCAGCCGGACTTCTTTCTTAGCCATTTGCGCTTGTCTTGCGCCCCTTCGGGCCTGGGCGCCTTCTGGGGCAGGCCCGTAATGTTCTGTCTTCTCATCTGTGGTGGTGTACTCTTCTGTATAAGTTGATTGCGATGCGAAGGAATCTCGTGGGAGATCAGGACGAGGTTCTTCAGTCGGGTCACCGAAGACATCGTCATCATCTATTGATATTGTAGAAGCTTCTACTGATGTCTTATTGGAGTCTCTAGACACGGGCCGGCCAGCGGCGAACAGAGGAGCCGGAGGCAGCGGTCGCTTTGGACTTCCGCCATATCTCGATGACGGCGTGCCTGGTCTAGGACTGCCATTGATATCGGCTGGCTCATATGAGACAGTTGATGCAGGTGGCCTGGGCCAGTCTGTTGAAGCTCTTGATGGAGTCCAGGACCGAGATGGGGATGTTCTTCCTGGGGATGCCGCTCGATACGGCATATACGGAGATCCCTCAGTCTGAGGCGGGGGGATTTCTGGTGCGGAGTGTATGATTGATGATGCGCGAGATAGCGGTAAGGAGTTGATTGAAGGGTGATACGATCTTGTCAATGGAGTTGGTCTGCTTGAAGTGTTGAGTAAGTCTCCTGAATTCTTCTGCTCTTTGGAGGAAAAGCGAGCCTTGAGGCGAGCCTTAACGGTCTTCCTCTTGGTATTTTTAAGGAAATTCTTAGAAAAGTGGCTATGCGACGAAGTCTCTGCCTGGAGAAGGTCCATAATCGCAGCTTCAGCAGCCGCCCGTTTCCCTTTTTCTCGCAAAGAATCCATTGCATCGCCAACTTCTGCTACATTACTCTAGAGTGAAGAGAAAGGAGATGATGTAGATGAAGCATGCGCTTTCACTAAAAATCTGGGGTTACTAACGGTCTATATCCACTTTCCTCCACATGTGTCAACAAGCGCATTGTCGAGCCACTCTGTGTCTGATGTGATGGTGTCCAGTCCTGGTGTGTCGGCAACGTGTCCTCCTCATCTACAGCAAAGTAGGATGGGGGACCTCCATATCCAGGTGGAGCATTGCTGTTTGGTGTCGATGGCCGGTCCATGGCGACCGTCGTCGCAGTGGACGAAATGTAAAGTAAAAATTCGGTCCAATTGCAGCGCGCTATATCGCTTCTGTAACTGAATAGACAATAGGGTTTCAACCTGAGAGCGACAGGTATTCTCGCGGGAGGTAGTGGCAAGGCAATGTCTCGACGGTTGAATATGCACCTGCTATGTCCGGGTGGACTGTTGGTTGGGCGCATGTTGCATGTTTAGTTGTCTGTATACCGTCGCCTATGGCAACTGCTTATCGATAACGACGCACGGTTCGCTACCTTAGAGCAATACTCACCACTATTCTCCGAGCAAAATGCACATATTACACAGGATATCAACATCTATGCGCCCTTTATTTCTGCTGGATTATTGGTGTTTACTGCACGAGAGAAATAAATAGTGTCTTCAGGAGACAGCAGGTCTCCCCACTTCTTTCCTCCACCGAAGAAACCATTTACCATTCCGAGCCTAGTTCCAACAAATTGTATCCAGCTATGTATCGTGAATATTCAACACGTTATCTTTCTCCCTCACGAGCTTTTTATCTTGGTTCGGTTGTGGGAGATAAATTAGCAGGCTGTGCCTCAGCAGATCTCCCAGTGGCCTGCAAAATGCGCCATTTGAATTTAACCATAAAGCTTCTAGTATCAGCCAGCCCGTGAAGCTGGCACCAGCAACGAGAAGGTGCTGGTGGCACAGCTTTATCGCACAAAATATTGGCAGTTGGATTAACTCCTTATCCTCACTTATAGGCCTAGTCATTCCAATGGTGTCTTTCGGGACCGTCACAGCTACTCTCTTTTTCCTCTTTCCTCTTTCCAGCTCCCATTTGCTCACTATGAATATGGGGTGTTACGAAACACCAACTACGGATATATCTGCAATAGTAGAAGAGACGCACGCTGCCTTTAAGTCTGGAAAGACTCTTCCGATGGCATTTCGCAAGGAGCAATTGAGGCAATTCTGAAAGCTGGTTGACGTACGAGGCACTAAAACTCAACGGCTTAAGGGAATGCTAACAGAATACCGAATATAGGAAAATGAGGAAGAGTTGCTAGCCTCCCTACACACCGACCTCGCGAAGCCACTTATCGAAGCTCAGGTCATAGAGTTTGGGAGCTTCGAAAATGCAGTATAGGATTTTTCTTCACATTAGTAGTATCATAGGAGTTGGCTGCTTTTCATAGATAAAGCATGTTCGACAAGATGGACGATTTGCTAGTCCCAGAGCACCCTTATGTCCCAACTACGTGTGATGGACTCCGACTGTTCATACATAAGCAGCCGAAAGGCAGTTGTTTGGTCACTGGCGCTTGGAATTATCCCATTTTTCTACTTTGTGCACCTTTTCTAGGCGTAGTCGCAGTAGAATATACCGGCATTATGAAGCCCAGGTAAGTAACTAATCACCATTCTTAGATGGTTGATGATTTTCTTTGAATCTTAGGCAGGAAGATCATACTGACCAAGATAGTGAATTAGCTCTCGCATGCATTTACGCTCGGGAATCGATTCCAAGATACCTTGACTCTAGCTGTTACAAAGTCGTCTGCGGAGGCAGTAATCTTGTTGGACTGGATCCAAATCCACCTCGTATTGGATCCAATGCAAAGCTATACCTCTCTAGGCAGGTATCTAGCTAATATAGGAAGACACTAAGCCTAAAGTAATTTGGACTAGAGTGGATCTGAGGCCAAATCCACTCCACTCCAATCCAACAAGATCACTGTGCGGAGGTGTAGAAGTTGCTTCGGAACTACTCAAATATCAGTGCAGACATATTTGCTACACCGGTGGAGACGTTGTGGGAAAGATAGTAATGAGAGCTGCTGCTTAATATCTCACGCCGGTCACCCTAGAGTCAGGTGGAAAGTACCCTTTAATTATTTTCAAGAATGCTGACATCGACAATGCGACGAGGAGAATAAGGCAAAACATTGTAATGCGGGATAGACTTGCGTTACATGTGATTATGCAATAGTGGAAGAATCTGTTGAGGAATTTCTCATCGCTCCGAAGAAGGTACAGGTTCTATATTTCTACAATTGCTAGAACTGTATATGCTAACCAATCGTAATTGAAGTTTCCCCAAAGGGCATTCAATGGAAATCCTCAATCGGGCATGTCTCGTATTATCAACACTCACCACTTTCAGTGTATTACTAGACTCCTTACCTCAATCGAAGGCAAGGTCATCTACGTAGGCAATTCGAGCGAACGTGACCTATTTATGTAACCCACAATAGTGACAGGAGTGACCATAACGGACTCGCTCGTGAGTGAAGGGCTTTCCGTGCCGATTCTTCCAGTTATAACCACATCTTCGCTTTCAGCCGCGTGCAGCCTTGTCAACGAAATTTCAGCGGATCCACTGGGCCTCTACATTATGAGCAATGAGCAGTCAGAGATTGAGTAGGTGCTTCAGAACACACGTTCGGGTGGTATGGCTATCAACGATGTTACGGCTCAAATCAGTGCTCTTATCAATATCAATATGACATGTTCAATACTGAAAGATATCAAATATTGAAGATTTTTAAAGTTAAGGTGGTAAAATAAGGCAAAATGTATTAGTAAATAACTCTTGGGCCTCCCTATAATACGTATATATTTTAATTTTGTTGGGTAAACCTATAGAAAGTAAAAATTACCAAATATTAAATTAGATCTTGCAAGCCATCGCGCACAATATCGTTAATTTTAATCATTTTTGCACCCCCCTAACCACTCTACCCTTAATTAACGCCATGCCTCCCTTATCTACTAATATAACTAAAGACGATAATATATCCTCTGCTATTTCTAAGCTTAATTTTAATCGGTTTACCTACTCTAGCGGCAATAATAACGCGTTAAGCGACTCTACACTAAATATACTAACTATAACTACCCCAAAGTTGCCTTGTAAAAGGCGCCAGTTAGCTACTTTTATATAGTAGTTTGCCTATAATCCTCTCCCCTATAAAGCTATTCACGACGGCAAGAATTAAAGATAGTACTACTTAATATGCGAATGGAACTCTACCTTATTAACGTTTATTTACGCCTACCTAGCTAAAAAGTACGGTATAGAGATTTAAGGTAGAGAGCTTTAAGCACAGTAATTATAAGAGGAGCGCCTCTTAAATATAATAAATAGCTTATAAGCCTCTAGACAACTTAAATGCGAAGCTTAAGAAGAGCGAATTCTTTAAGGTACTATTAATCGCGATGCCTTTAATAAAGCTCTTGTATAGCTTATTACTCTATAAAATCTACTATATAATATAGCTACCTAGCTAGAGCTATACGCGTTACTTATAATAGTTAATTATACTACTAAGGAGGTTATAATTAATATAACGGCAACTATACTAAAGCTAATTAAGTAATTATATATAGTATATCGCGAGATTCTAAAAGCAAAGCTTTAAATTTTTCTCTTAAAAATCCACTTCTTAATTAATATATAGACGCTACTAAACTACTATTCCTTTTAAGCAATTATTACCTATTTTATTAAAGCGGAAATAAGGTAGTTATAAAAGGCTTTACTTACTTTACCAGAGCTTCCCTCGCACGGTAGAAAGGACTAAGCTATTACCTTTCTTCGCGTTACTAAGAGCTATAAGATTTTAGGCAATATTAGCTATATATATAGCAATAATCACGGCTTAAACAATAAGATATATCGCTTAATTTTTACAGCCCTTTAGAAAAAAGGGCTCCCTTATTAGGACCCAGTTTACTACTAAATTTAATATAGTGGCTATATTATTAACCTTACCCTTTAGGCCTTCCTCTATCTTAAAGATAAAAAGGTAATTAATAAAGCTTTTTAGCAAGCTTAGCTTAATAAGAACTTAGTAATTAATAAGAAGCTTATATAAAAGATAAAGGAAGTATAGGCTATAGGCTAGAGAGAGATTAGTATACTTAGTAAAGTTTATAACCTTATTATATATATTTGCGCGTTAAAGGCTTACTAGAATAAGCTTAAAACCTTAGCTGGGTAATTAATTCTTTTAGATAATAATACTTAATAGAACTTATAGTATATTATACTTAAAGCCATTAAAAGTAAGTAAGTTTAAACGGTAATTAATATATACTATTGGAATTGGTTTAAGAAAGTAAAAAACAACTACCTTTTACTAGAGGATTGGAATATTTTTAATAAAATATACGCCTTTTTAAAGCTATTTTATAAGGTTATAATAATAAACTAAGGTAACTTCTTATTAATTAACCAGACGCTATATACTATGGATATACTTATTAAACACTATAAGTGGTTAAAGGTAAGCCTTTTAGTTATAATTAAAGCTCTACTAATTAGTAGATTTATAGGATTAATATTACTTAAATTAACGCCTCTTCTCTACTATTATTATAAGCTAGTATACTTTTAATAAATATTATAAGCTTACTAACGATACTTCTACCTATGCTGCCTTAATTCTCCTTTACCTATAACGTCGGAAAACCTATATTAAAAGGCACTGGAATAAGAAGTGGTATAAGAAATTATTTATAGTAGTATAGAAGCTTTAGGAGGAGCAATATATATATCGCAAAGTTAAACTAAAAGTTATCTCTACTAATTGCTTTACTAGGCCTTTTAAAAATAAACTTTATATATATTATAAGGGATATTATTGCGGACACCTTAGGTTGCCCTTAGGATAACCCCTAGACGCCCCTTAAATAGTCGCCGGTTATATACTAGAGGCACATACCCGTAGTATATAGTCTTTACAATCCTAAAGGCCTTACCTCCTTAAGGATTTATCTTTCTTACTAATCTATTTTATTCCTATAATCGTGCCTTATAGCCCCCTATCTATAAAGTCCTCTTATATTTAAATCCTTCCTACTCTATTAAAAAGGGCAGCTAGCTTAAGAACTGGATTATTTATTTACATTTTTATTTATACCTATTATTTTTCCTTAAAAATCTCGCCACGACCTAAATAGAAACTCTACGAATACCTTATAGAAAGCCGTTATATTAAGGTAGAAAGGTCCTTTTAATAGTAAGAGATTACAATAATATAAACTGTTAGCGACTTAGTTAATCGAGGTATAAGCACAGTAAGAGGGACATGTAAGCCTATATGATTAGTAGTCTATAAACAAGGATCTAAAGCTAAGGAAAAGGGAAGGGGAGGACAAGCAACGCCGCTCGAAGTTTTATACAATCTGCGTGTTACGTAACCGCAATCTATGGCAATCTATAGCAATTTGCTAGTACCGTAACATCTACTGGGTTCTGCTAGTGCTATAACATTATCCCCCCCTCCAAAAAAGCCTGCCCTTAAGCTTTGTCGCTAAAAGTCTTAGTAGGAGAATCAAACTAATTAGATAACTTTAACCGGCGATTAAAGCTCCTAAATATCTTAAGACCTTATATAACTAAGAAACTTTTATATTAGGGCCTTAGGGCGTTCTTATCTTTATACTTTTCTAGTAGCTTATTATCTTTATTATACTAGCACTTTATCTATTTATTTAGATACTTTAGGGGTCTAGGTAAGTTAGGATATTAGTTATAAAACTCTTTAAGCTTCTAGGGACATTCTATAAAATTCTAGGTAGAGTACTAAGTTAGGTCTAGGTTACAGCCCTTCTAACTAATATTGTACTTTATCGTTCCCCTTATAAGTTTATAGGCTAGTATTTTATTAACTTCCTATTTATTATTGCCGTTAACTTAAATTAGTAGGGGAGGTTTATTCTTTTATCTAGGTAAGGGGTTATTTATAGCTTTTTATAGCTTATCTAGTAAGAAGATAGGGGAAACCTTAATTAAATCCGGGAGCTTTACTTTATATAAGTTACTTATCTTCTCTAGAACCTTATACGGTCCCGCTATTTAGTAGTTTAGCTTATAGCTAGGCCGTTTTATCTTTTAGTTCCTTATTATAACCTAGACCCTATTGCCTATAGTAAAGTTAGGCTTGCGCCTATACCTATTTACCTATTATTTTATTAATTTCTAGGCCTTTTCTAGATTTATATAGGCTATTATTTAGGCTTCCTTATAAGATAGTTTCTTATATATAGTCTATAGTCCTTCTAGTCTTTCCTAATTAAAGCTTATATAGGGTAAGTAGCCTATTTCTAGTTAAATAGGGGCAAACCCAGTAGACTTATAAGGTAAGGTTGCTTAGGTATAGTTTATTAGGGGTAGCAGTTTAGCCTAGTTATCCTAAAAGTAGTTAATAAAGGGCTAGAGTCTCTAGTCTAAGTATTAATTTATAATCTCTATCTAACTATCTATTTAGAAGTAGTATATTATAGAAAGCTTTAGCCTAATACCTAGGATTTAGGTAAACTTATTCTAGAAGACTAATATAAACTACGGCCTATAATTAGATATAATAGTATTTAGTAGTCTATAGATTTAGTAGACGTAGTAAATATATAGTTAGGCCACCTCTTTAGTATTAATATTCTTATAATATAAAATTAAGAACAGACGCTTACTAAAGCGGTTAACTAGAATTATAACTATATCGTATCCGTTACAATCTAGAGGCAGTTTATAGAAATTTATAGAGATATACTGCTAGGGGCGTTTTGGTATTAGGAAAGATTTTAATAGTCCTAGGGTCTTATCTTCTAGAATTATGGACCTATGGCAGCTATTATAGTTCTGTATATACTAGTTAACATCTATAATTATTCTAGGCTAGTAGTAACGGTTACCGATAATCTTATAGGTCTTGTTTTTTCTAAAATAGGCTGTAGAAACCTAAGTATATACTTTAGCAATAAGCCAAGTCTATAAGTCCTATTTCTTTACTACTACTAGCCGTTCCTAATACTTTAGTAGTCCATTTTTAAGGAACTATAGGCTAGTAATATCTTTTGCCTTTTTACGGTACTCCTATAGGGAAGGGGCCGTATAGTTTACCTATAATAGTTTATTAATAAGGTTAATAGGGTATATCTTAGCTTTTAAAGATTCTATACTTAGTTCTATCTATATTTAAGGGTTAAGGTGCTTTAGTTATAGTAGCGTCTAGTTCTATAGTAAAATCTTTATAGCTATCTAGTTATTTAGGTTTTGTTTACGCCTTATAAGAGCGTTTATACGGTTAGTAACGCCTAGCCTATATATAATTAGGAAGTTAAACTAAGATAGGATATCCGCCTAGCGCGCTTACTATGCTATAAGGGCCTTAATTATTATAAAGTATTTAAGGGCTATATAATCCGAAACTACCTAAATAGGCTTAGGGGTCCCTTCTAGCTATACGCGTCAGTGTTAAAAGCTAGAAATAATAGCTAGCATTTCTTTATTATAGATAGGGTAGTTTAGCCTAGTATCTACTATAGTCTTTAAATAGTATATAATAGGGTGCTATTCTCTATCTAGTTGTTTTTAGAAAAAACGCTAGCTATTACGCTGTTTAAGGCATTAGTTTCTAGCATTAAGGGCCGTTTTAAGTAGAAGTAAGTAAGTAAGGGAGTAAAGACTAGCCGTTTTTTAAGTTTATTAAAGGCCTACCTACATACGGTATTAAGGTAGAAGGGCCTATCCTTATAGGTAAGGCGGCTAAGGGGCTAAGTAATCCTGCTATAGTTTTTAATAAAGCGTTAGTAGAAGTTATAGAAACCTAGAAATAATTATACTCCCTTTACAGTCTATAGGGGTTCCTACTAGGTAATTACGCCCGTTTTCTCTAGGTTAGTCTTAATTCTATCTATACTAATAATAAATCGTCAGGAAAACGGGAAGTGGCGTACGAAACTTAGTTTCGCTAAAAGTGATTTTGGGGCCCAGGGCTAGCTTTCCGCCACATTAGCTGACCCCCTATCCGCCCCACGGACTATTCGCTTACGCTCATAGTCCTACGCAGCTTAACGGAACACCGAGCTTAACGGAACGTGTACCCAAAATCAAGCCTTACCTACTTCCTCATACAATTGAATCACCACAACCATGCCTACAGAATCCGAAATTATTAAGATACGCGTGCAAGATGCACTTCGTAAGTTATTACGCATAAAAACACCCAATATTTAATTGGCAGCCCGCCTACATAACGCGCCGTTTAAACGTGTCTATAACCGCGTTAACGGTATTAAGAGTAAGATATAAAGGCCTGGCAGTAATAAGATGCTTAATTAACACTAGGAGGCTATACTCCTATCCTATATTAATTAAATGGACTGCCTTAGAGTTAGCGCGCTATTCTACTAAGTCTATAATTGCGCGCAGCGTATCCTTAAGCTCTATGCGCCTAACGGCACTAAACTACCTACTCTTAAACGCGACTAGACTAAGAAATTCCTTAAATAAAACCTAATAGTATATAAGGTTAAGCAGAAGCCTATAAAGATTAATTAACCTACTATAAATAATCCTACCGCGATATAGGAATAGTATACTTTATATAGGAATATAAAGGAGTAATGGGGTATTCTACTATGCGACGAATACAACTTTAACAAGTCTAGATTTCGTATTAGAATTAGTGGCAGCCAGTAGATAATTACGCGTGTATTAGACACCGGGAGGATATACTTAACCAGTAAGACAAATCACAATTTTATATCGGTGTTAGAGGCTATATCTAGTAATAGAGTTATACTTACCCTAGTAGTTATTATTAAGGGCTAACAAATTATATATTAACACCTTAATGATATAAGTATACCTAGCAACTATATGCTAGGCGCTTAAATTAAAGGTTATTTAAATAACGACTTTATATTTAATTAGATTCAGCACTTTAATAGGCAAAGCGCTGCTTAACAGATGGGTGCGCATCGGCTGCTATTACTAGATAGCTATAGTTTACACCTTATAAAGGAATTTATAGAATATTATAAGGAGAAGAACATCTATCTATTAGCTATTCCGCCCTATATGAGCCACTTTCTATAACCGCTTAATGTTGTTTTCTAGCCGTTTAAGCACCACTATAGACTGGCTGTTAAGATGGCTGTGCGAATAGGCTACACAAACTTTAATACTATTAAATTTCTTTACGCTCTGCACTAAATTCGTATAGCTATATTTAAATCCTTATCTATTCTATTAGAATGGGCAAAGACTAGCCTTATTTTATACAATTCTAAGGTTATATTAACTAGATTATAACATTAAATAGCTATAGTACGTCCATATACGCCACTATCTACGACACTATAACTACTATAACTATAACCTATAGTGCTATAAACACCTAATATACCACGCAGCTTGTAGATAATAATAAACCGGGTTCGCAGCTTTATTATTAAGCAGCCTAATAGGGTAAGGAATCCTTTGTTAATACTTTATAAAAGCGCTAGAAAGAATACTATGCTTTACTTATTAGCAGAGGAGGACCTACATTTAATGTAGGTAGCGGTACGCGCCCGTGTAAAGCGTAAAAGAACTAACTAACGGGTTATTTAAAAGGGAGGCTTAATATCTGCAGTAGATGGATGGCTTAAAGTATCATAACAAGTTCAAAAGGAAGCAGAGAAGGCAGGTAGGGCGGCTGCATGTGCGGTAAAGAAGCAGGCAAAGGAGGACGCTACACAACATGCAGAGGCCTAAGACTCGTAATATTTGGCAGGATTATAGCTAGGCTATTGCTTAAGGTGCTCCACTAAGGATTTCTGTATATATATATAGTCTACGTAGAAATCTACGGCTTTAAAATCATGTGGTGGGGCTCGTGTTCCGTTGAGCTCGGTGTTCCGTTGAGCTGCGTAGGACTATGAATAGTCCGTGGGGCGGATAGAGCCCGGGGCCAGCTTTCCGCCATATTAGCTAACCCCCAGAGCCCGGGGCCAGCTTTCTGCCATATTAGCTAACCCCCTAGAGCTATACGCTAGCTTATAGCTAACATGCGGATCGTTAGCCCCCTAACGAAAATTTTGACCCGAGTTTATTATTAATAAGTCGATTAATTAACCTAAAGCTTTAGTTTAGAGTCTTATTATATAGAGTTTAATTAATATATATATAGATATAAGGTTTTCTAGAGGGAGACCCCCCCTTATATAGAGTTTTTATTTAATTTAAAAATAGTAGTAAGATTAAGGCACCTTAATTACTACTAAGTAGTATTATCTTATTTAAAGGATCTATTATAGTAATTAAGGCGCTCTACTTAAGTTACGCTTAATTTAGAAGTAATATATATATACTAGTAGGTATAGATTTGCTTTATAAACCCTATATCTCTATTATACTATACTATAGGGGCTGCTTTATAGTAGGGGTAAGCTTTAGGCGGAGCCTTGTGCAGAGCCTTATATAGAGCTTTAATAGAGCCTTATATAGAGCTTTGGTAGAGCCTTATATAGAGCTTTATATAGAAATATATGCAGAGTCTTATATAGAGCTATATGTAGAGTATAGATATATAGACGTATAGACGTGCAGACGTATAGACGTACGGGTATTCGTGTAGGCGATTAATTAATTAATTAATTATATGGACGTTTATAGAGCCGTGTATAGAGCCATACGTAGAGCCGTTTATAGAGAAGTTTATATAGGCGTTTAATTAATAGATTAATTATTATAGGCGTTTATATAGGTAATTGTGTAGACAATTATAGAGCCTTCCTAGTATATTAGTGCTGCGTATTAGTAGAGCTTTAGAGCTCTATATTAAGCTTTAAGCGGAGCTCTAAGTAGAACTTTAAGCTTAAGAGAAAGACCCCCTTAGACCCCCCTATGCATTATATACTCTATTTACTATATAGCTAAAGCTCTTATAGAGGCTTTAATAGAGCTTTTAGTAGAGCTTTTATAGAGCTTTGTAAGCGTTTAATTAATTAATCATATAGACGTATATTAAGCCGTTTATAGAGCCGTTTATAGAGCTATTTATAGAGATAATTTTATAGCAATTAATTATATAGGTGGTTATACGGCCGATTATAGAACCTTCCTAGTATATTAGTGCTGCGTGTTAGTAGAGCTTTAGAGCTCCGTATTAAGCTTTAAGTAGAGTTTCGGGTAGAGCTTTAAGCTTAAGGGGGAGACCCCCTTAGACCCCCCCTGCGCACTACGTGCTCTATTTACCGCGTGGGTAGAGCTCTTGTAGAGGCTTTGGTAGAGCGTTTTGTAGAGCTTTTATAGAGCTCTGCGTAAAGCTTCGGTAGAGCCTCGCATAGAGCTTCGGTAGAGCTTTATCTAGAGCTTTAGTAGAGCTTTGTGTAAAGCTCCAGTAGAGCTTCGTGTAGAGCTTTGGTAGAGCTTCGTGTAGAGCTTCGTGCAGAGCTTCGGTAGAGCTTTGTGTAGAGCCTCGGTAGAGCTTCGGTAGAGCTTTGTGTAGAGCTTTAGTAGAGCTTCGGTAGAGCTTCGTGTAGAGCTTTAGTAGAGCTTCGTGCAGAGCCTTGTGCAGAGCCACATGTAGGCGTTCGCACGGGCGATTAACTGCAGAGACGTTTGTAGAGACGATTGTATAGGTAATTGCATGGAAGTTTGATTGATCGTTCGTACGGGCGTTCGTGTAGGCGATTAATTGATTGATTAATTGTATAGACGTGTAGAGCCATTTGTAGAGACGTTTATACGGGCGATCGTATAGACGTTTGTAGAGCCATTTATGGAGCCGTTTATGTAGATAATTATTGAGCCTTCCTAGTATATTATTGCTGCGTGTTAGTAGAGCTCTAGAGCTCCGTATTAAGCTTTAAGTAGAGTTTTAAGTATAGCTTTGAGCTTAAGGGGAAGACCCCCTTAGACCCCCCTGCGCACTGCGTGCTGGGCGGAGCTATTATAGAGGCTTTAGTAGAGTGTTTGTAGAGCTTTTGCAGAGCTTTATATGGAGGTTTGTGTAGAGCTTTTGTAGAGCTTTTGCAGAGCTTTTGTAGAGCGTTGTAGAGCTTTGGTAGAGCTTCGTGCAGAGCTTCGGTAGAGCTTCGTGCAGAGCCTTGTGCAGAGCCACATGCAGGCGTTCGTACAGGCGTTCGTACAGGCGTTCGTGCAGGCGTTCGTGCAGACGTCTGCGCAGACGTTTGTAGAGACATTTGTACGGACGATTATAGAGCCGTCGTAGAGGCGTTTGTAGACGTTCGTAGAGACGTTCGTAGAGACGATTGTGAGACTTCCTAGTATATTAATGCTGCGTGTTAGTAGAGCTTTGGAGCTCGGTAAAGGGCTTCGAGCAGGGCTTCGAGCAGAGCTTCAAGGGGGAGACCCCCTTGGACCCCCCTGCGCACTATGTGCTCTATTTTACTGCGTGGCTAGTATACCGGGTGGGCAGAGGTGTTGCAAAGCCTTTGGTAGAGCTTTTGGCAGAGTTTTGGCAGAGCTTTGGCAGAGCTTTGTACGGAGCTTCGTGCAGAGCTTTGGTAGAGCTTAGTGTTTTAAAGTTCGTCACGTGGATTCTGCCACAACTTACCGCTGCATCTTTTTTGAACCAATTAGAAGCTAGCTTGGCAAAGTTTGAAATCTGGGACCCGAAAATATAGACCACTCGTACCTCGGGTCAATAAAATAAATATTGTTACTATTATTACATTTATTGCTATTAGGGTATTAAAATCCTAAAGGCCTCCTACAGAGGTACAGCGGTAAAGTAATCGCATAGCGCTAAGGGGCCCCCCGGCCACCTCTCACTTTACCTAATTAGGTAATATCGAGCCTGGAACCCAAAAGACAGCGCAAGACGCGTCGACATCGACTCCCTAACGTTTCTCTACTAGAGTTAATGCTCTATTATCTCTTAAAATGTCTTCCGCTCTAGATACCGTTCCACTTCCTCTTCTAGAGCCTTTTGGGCCTAGGCCACACCCTCCAATTCGACCCCTATGGGAGCTTAATTTTGATCAATACTACCTAATTAGGTAAAGTGAGAGGTGGCCAGGGGGTCCTTTGCTAGCGCTATGCGATTGGCTCTAAGTAGGCTCTAAGCAGGCTCTGAGCAGGCTCCTAGTAGGACTTTAATTTTCCTAAGTACCATCGGGTCCCCGCTATATTCCCGATAGCCTCTACACGTGCCTTTGCATACCCCTTGTACACCTAAATGCCACCTTTGCCCTTCCTTCCTTACATCCTCCCTGCTTAGGGAGGCACCAGAACGGTAGCCAGAGGACTGTCACCAGAACCAGACGACCGTCGCCAGAACCAGACGACCGTTACCAGAGCCAGACGACCGTTACCAGAGCTAGACGACCGTTACCAGAACTAGACGACCGTCGCTAGAACCAGACGACCGTCGCCAGAACCAGACGATAACGACTAGCCAGCGAACACTATAAACGATTCGATTAATTGATCGAATTAAGGTAGCATAGACAGGTAGGTATAAACAGGGAGATGCTGACGGGTAGGCAGATGCAGACAGGTAGGNAGATACAGACAGGTAAGCAGATGCAGACAGGCAAGCAGATGCAGACAGGTAGGCAGATGCTGACGGGTAGGCAGATATAGACAGGTAGGCAGATGCAAACAGGTAGGCGATGCAGACAGGTAGGCGATGCAGATAGGTAGGCAATGCAGACAGGTAGGCAATGCAGGTAGGTAGGCAATGTAGACAGGTAGGTAATGCAGACAGGTAGGCAATGTAGATAGGTAGGCAATGCAGACAGGTAGGCGATGCAGGCAGGTAGGTAGATAGGCAGGTAGGTAAGTNAATAGGTAGATAGGTAGAAGAGAACCATCGCTATATTATATTAAATTATCTAAAATAATAATATTTATTTTGCTAGCCTTATAAATAGCTTTAAAATAGCTTTTATTTATTTAAAATATGCTATTAGTATAAAAGAGGTAAATATAATTATGGTTGCCAAATGCGCAGATTGCTGGCAGGTTGCGCGCAGGCTGCGCGCAGGCTGCGTGTCAAAAAAACACGACATAGGCTAGTCGGTCGAGTTGCCAAATGATCTCAACTGCGCGCCAATTGCGTCAACCACCAACCATTGAGGCCATTGAAAGGGTACCATATTTTGCCGATGTAGTTATAAAAAATTATATTAACAAGTACCTTAATAAAGGATTTATTTGTCCTAGCATATTACTAGCAGCCACCCCTATCCTTCTTGCTAAGAAGCTAGAAGGAGGTATTTAATTCTACGTTAACTATAGAGGACTTAACGCTATTACGATTAAAAACTAATACCTAGTACCGCTTATACGTAAGACCCTTAAGCGGCTTAGTTAAGCTAAAATCTATACTAAGCTTAATATTATTACCGCCTTTAACTATTTCTAAATATAGGAAGGTAATAAATAGAAAACCGTATTCGTATTACGCTTTAGCCAATTTAAATATACTATTATACCCTTTAGCGTAAATAACGGCCTAGGTACCTTTTAAAGCTATATTAATAATACCTTATAGGACTACCTTAATAACTTCTACTCTACATACCTAGACGATATACTTATTTATAGCAATAACCCCTTTAAGTATACCGAACATATTTAAAAGGCCCTATAGCGCCTTAGGGACGTAGGACTTTATATTAATTTAAAGAAATATAAATTCTTAGTTATAGAAGTAAAATACCTTAAACTAATTATTACTACTAAGGGTGTCCGTATAGACCTTAAGAAGGTATATATAATTATTAAATAATAAGCTCTTAACTATATTAAGGATATATAAGCCTTCTTTAGTTTTGCTAACTTCTATCAGAAATTTATATATAACTTCTTAAGCATAGTAGCACTACTTATAGCAATAATATAAACAAAGGGCCTTTCTATAAAAGGAAGAAAAACGTACCTATACTTTACCTAGACGCCTAAATACAAGAAGGCGTTTTAAGACCTTAAAAATGCCTTTACTAAAGCACCTATCCTAGCTTACTTTACACTAAAATAATAACTTTACCTTAAAACCGACTCCTTAGACCACGTTAATATAGGCGTTCTTTCCTAAATATGTAATAACGGTCTCCTTTACCTAGTCGCATTTTACTTATCTAAGCTTATACTATAGGGGTATAACTATAAAATCTATAATAAAGAACTCCTTATAATTATATAAGCGTTTAAAGAATTCTAACTAAAACTCTCCTTAGTAGAGTTTAACTAGCTAACTAAAGTCCTTACGGACTATTGTAATCTTAAGTACTTTATAACTATAAAGTAGCTAAACTAACGCTAAGTATATTAGAACGAGTTCCTCTCTAATCTTAACTTTAAAATTATATATAGACTAGGAGTATAAGGTACTAAACCTAATAGCCTAATACGCCGCTCGTAAGACCTTCCTTAGTCTAAAAATAACCCCTATAATTAATTCTAATAACAGATAATTTTAAAAGCATAAAATTTAGCCTTAGGTATACTACCTATAATAGAGCTAACTATACCCTAGCTTTATACCATAAAACTAAAGTTACCTCCTAAAATTAATAAGCTTATTACTATAGTATATAACGCCTCTGTTAACCTATTACTATATTAACTTATTACTATAAAGACCGCTAGCGCCTATACGCTACCTATTAACCTTTAAAGTTTAGGCTAGATTAATATAGCAGCCTTAAAAGTAAAAGAAAATAGGCTCTATTATAGAGGCCGCCTATTTATCCCTAACTTAAAAAATTTATAACGGCAACTAATCTAAAAGCCTATAACCTCTAATTAAGCGGCTACTTAGGTAGAGGAGGAACCTATAAGCTTTTTAGCCGATACTACTTCTAGCCAAAAATAATAGACTTAGTTAAATGCTTTATAGGCGCCTATTACAATTATAAGCGCGCTAAGGCCTTTAATATAAAGTACTAAGGATTACTGCACCCTTTATTAGTACCTATATAATAATAAGCAGATATCGCTATAGATTTCATTATTAACCTACTACCCTATAAATAATACGGCCGTACCTATAAAAACATCCTTATAATAATATACTAACTTATAAAAGAGCGCCACTACGTCCTAACTAAAGGCGTAGCCGTTAGCGACGTTACTAACGCCTTTCTCTGCGAAGTTTACTAACTATATAGGTTACCTAACTTAATTACATTTAACTAAGGCATATAATTTAACTCTAATATATAGAGACGAATCTACTAACGCCTTAGTATCTCTATTAAGATATTTATATTCTTTTACTATAAAACTGCTAAGTAACCGGAAAACGCTAATACTAGTATAAAAGCATACCCACGATAGGTAGTCGCCTATAGTTAAGATAACTAGATAGATTACCTTCTACTAGGTAAATTTACAGCGAATAACTACGTCTTAACTACTATAGGACTTACCCCGTTTTTTATAAATAAGGGTTATTACCCCTAATCCGGTATAGAGCCACTAAAACCTATTAATAAGAAACTGCTATATAAAAAACGCCTTAAAATACTACTTACTAACTAGTATATAGACCGTATAAAAAATCTACTTAACTACTATAAGGGAGAAATGGCCTAGGCTTAAGTAAAGTAGGCCTACTTTACTAACCGTTATAAAACGCCACTACTAGAGATACGTGTTAGCGACTAGGTATAGCTAAATATACGTAATATCTCTACGTAGAGGCCTATAAAGTTACTTAATTATAAGAACCTTAGCCCCTATCTAATTAAACGAGTTATTAATAGGGAAGCTATATATAAGCTAGAACTCCTACCTACCCTAGCTACCCGTAGGATATAGCCCGTATTTTACCTATAGCTATTACACCTCTATTAGCCTAACCCCTTATTAGGGCAGATATAACCTAAACCCCTACTAGTACTAATCTAAGATAAGAATAAAGATAAGAACTATAAGGAGTGGACCGTTAAACAAATTATTAACTCTAAATACTTTAGTAAAGGTAGAGGACAACGGCTTTACTATAGAGCTATATACACAAAATTTAATATAAATTAGCCAGAATGGCAACTATAAGAAGACTTTAAAAATATAAAGGATTTAATTAGCGACTTTTACTACGCGAACCTATAGAAACTAGGCCTAAGTAGAAACTTTATACCTAATCCTTTATAGAAGCCCTTATAGAGTTAAACCGTTATACATTACCACGTAAGGGTAAATTACCATTAAATTACCGTTAGATTATAGTAAAGTATAATTATATAACTAGAATATTGTTAAGATATCTAAGAACTTTAACTAGCGGTTAAAGTTATCTAATTAGTTAGATTTTTAGATGCCAAGCCCTATTATATAACATTGTTTTAAGCCTTTAGCAATACCCCCCTTTTCTTCTTTTCTATACTATAAGTGTCCCTTTTATATATATATAGTAACTATAGCGTCGCCGAAGCTCCGCCTCTATAAGAGGGGGGGTAGTGTTATAAAACCCTACCGCAGGGGCCTCTATAGGAGAGCCCCGTGCTCTTACAACACCTCGCGTATAGCTTATATCAGCTACGCGTAGGTATATCACCTCCTTACGCCCTCGACCCTTATGATTGATCGCGTAACGTCTTATAGACTCCTTAAATATATACGCTTTGTAGCCACTGCCCCTATCCCGTAACAGCTTCTAATAAGTTTTTTAGTAATCCTTATATCTTTTTTTTAGTTACGTTTTTTCCTTACTAAGGTTTTTTAGTAGTTTAAAGTAGGGGTTAGATAGATAGATAATATATAGTAGTATACTAACATCTCTCCAAATCCCTTCTGGGACAAGCCTTTATAATCTCCCTATACCGTAAGGTAATGGCAATTAGGGGCCGATTATAAGAAGGGGGGGTAATATAAGGGATATTATTGCAGCTACTTTGGGTTGCCCTTAGGACAACCCCCGGACGCCCCTTAGATAGTCGCTAGTTATATACTAAAGGCACGTGCCTGTAGTATATAGTCTCTACAATCCTAAAGGCCTTACCTCCTTAAGGATTCGTCTCTCTTACCAATCTATTCTATTTTATAATCGTGTCCTTATAGCCCCCTATCTTTAAAGTCCCTTTATAAAAGGCACTAAAAGCAAATTCCTTTACTATTTAAACAAGACTATATAAGCCGTTAAGGGTAGTAAGTAAATACTAAATAGCTTAAGTAATAAATAGAAGACTAGTAGATAGTAGATAATGACCCAATCCTTCTAATAAAGCCTTTAATGCTATGCTAATAATATTATATATTCTTATAGCTAGCGGCGCTTTATATAGGAGCTTATACGAAGGCTCTACGGGTAAGATTTAGGCGAATTAGGCGTCTTTTAGTTGCTATACTATACCAAGACTTTTTATAGGGACTATATATACTATCTTAATAATTTAAGCATTTTAAATATTCCGGAACTAGCCCGAGTTAATTTAATTCAATGATTTTAGAGCGCCAAGAAATTCAATTCAACTCCGAGGTTAGTGGAAGACTTGAAAGGCTTACTGCCATGCCTGCACAGGGTGCCCAGGAAATAAATATGGCAATTGTCATCTCAACTACAGCTTGGATGTTTTTTTCCACTTCCTCGGGCAAATAAGGTGATTATTCTGAGGTAGTCACGTCTTAAATGTAAAGAAATTCGCTTATCGATGTCTAATGTATGTTGCTTGAACTGGAGCGACGACGTTGTTGTAGAAATGCCGTCTGAACGTGGAAAATTCGAAGTTTTTGGTGATATCGCGTCCAGGAAACTCGCATCTCAGACAGCGTTGGACGGCGTAACCATAGGAATCTCCTGCCTGGTTATAAACCTCGTCTATTTTGCTCTCCGCGATTTTGAAATCGTCGAGTATAGTGGTTGCAGTACTTCCTGTATCACCCTGCTGTCGAAACTCTTCGAACGACCTGTTAATACAAAGCTCAATGAGGAGAATCCCAAGAGCGAAGAGAGTCCTGTTTCGAATTTGATTGCTGTTGAAACGGTCGGCGGGAGTCAGTGTTGACGATGTGGCGTGCGTCTCAAATAGGTAAGATATGTAAGGATTTCGGGAAAAATGTTGTTCCCTGCCAGCGGCTGTGTTCTCAAGAAACACGTTGACTTGGTCTCCATCCCAATTGTCATCTAGCCACGGAGTACAGCTAAAATGAAGAATTGCCCAAGCTAAGGCGGCAGCGAGACCGTACCGCTTTTTAGCCGATAAGTCTAGGTGCGGCGGAAGTTGGTGCGGCGGGAGTTGGTGCTGCAGGAGTTGATGAGTTGGAATGGGCTGCACGGGAAAGAGCGACTTCAATGGCATGATTTTTACAATGTTGGAGTTGGTATTTGATGCGCAGCTGAGATGAAACTTTCTTTTTTGCCCTTGGTCTGGGTCTGGCAAATAACCCAGGTTTACGGATGCCCTAAAATCCTTCCGCACCCCAACGCAAAGGCATGAGATCTTATCGTTGGCTGAACGGGGAGTTGGTATGGTAGATTGCACCGCTTGAAGAATTAGTCAGCTATCGCACTCTCTGGTCAAGACAGCTACAATAAACCCACCAGGATAAGGGGGTACCGTAACTGTGACTTGTTTCGACTTCTTATTTTGTCGTCGGCCAAACAGACCCGATAGCTTGTTCTTTCCTGAACCTGTCAGTGGCATCGGTGGTGGTGCTCTGGATGATTGCGGAGATAGAACCGGCTGAGCGACGGGTGTAACGTTGCCCGAATCTGTTTTCTCTATCTTAATTTGAAGTTTTCGCCAGCAGTACTTTGCAGCCGCTGTTTGAGTAGAGGTATCCTGGAAAGAAAGAGCGATATCGAAGACTGACGGGAGAGTGGGCTTTTCTGGCTGCCAATCTAGATCAATGGCTGCGTGATGTGAGCATAGACACATGCAATTCCAGCCGTCTTTGAGAACTCCATGGATAGCTCGGACATTTTCGCGAATTGAATCGCAGTGCTTGGGGTTGAATCGTGCTTGGAGCTCCTGAACTTTAGTATCTTCGTCTTCTGCTGGTACCTCTGGTCTCTCAAAACAGTTTTTCAATGCTGTGTTCCAGTATTGCAGTTGGTCGATGAGAGCCTTGCGTTCTTCGGTGCTGAAGCTGCGCTTCACGCGGCGCCACTCCCACTGAGCTCGTTCGGGTGGGTCACTTGTCCATAATGGCTGTATAAGAAATTAGATTTCGATCCAAGACAAGAATGATATTTGCAGCGGCATGCGGAACAGGGAGTTACATTAATGAAAAGAGTAAGTAGTGTGAATTCGAAATATCATACTCTGCCATCCATGTCGATTCCCAATTTGTCTAGGAGGCCCTTGGTAATTTCATCCATATGTTTAATAATTGATAGAAATTCCCTATAATGGTTTGGGTACTTTTCTTCGAGACATTCTCGTAATTCATTAACGCTCGGTTGGTTTAGTCCAATTAAGCGAAGGGTAATATGTAATTGCTGTTGTTGCACGAATATGTTATCTCGGAGTGTTGACAGTGTCATATCGTACTTCCAGTAGTTTTTCACAGGGTCGTGGTACTTCTCAAGGGCCCACAAAGCAATTGGGATCCCTCCCAATACCAGACCAGCGATGACGTCAGCCATGGCTTCGATGTACGCACCCGACAGTGTGTCAAGAGTTTCCTGGGAGCTCAAGAGGCGCAAAGTAGATATATGATGGACAGACGAGTCTAGTTGAGGAAATGGTGCTGCTAACAAAAAGCATAACCTGTGAGCGCTGGTGACGTGTCAGCCTTCAGGAGCTCAACCCAAAGCTCATGCATATACGTGGCGAGCTCCCATCTATACACTGCGAGCGGTTTTCCACTCACATTATCGCATCTGCAAAACCTACTTAAATGAACGAAATTACGAAGCCACGATAGGTTGGAAGGTTTGACTCGACATTGATCACGCAAGCCATTGGAATAAGCTACAATAGCAGCTCAGAGGTCCTATGTTTGGCACTACCTCTTTAGCTATGTGGTCTGTTGGTTGCCTAATTTGCTTTTCAAATGCTGACAGTCCATTTACCTTTTAAGCCCTATCACTTTCTGAGCGCATCAAGCTTTTTTTGCGGACACTGATTCCTCATTCATCTGAAGATTCGCCTGCTGCATTGCTGAAAAATTATGTAGCTGCCTCAGCCTGATCCTCACCGTCATTAGTGCTGAAGTATCAACCACCAGTCATACTGCAACCTAGCTTCATCGATGTCTGCCTTTTCTCTACGCCTGAAATATACTGTTTAACAGATAGTGAAATTATGACGCCTTTTCAGCTTCGAGAATAGTCTATTTAATTGGTGGATTGTTATTCGAAATCTATATCTACTTTAGTATTCGTCGTTACGATGGCTGAGGCATCATCAACCTCATCGAAAGAGTCCCTTTCAACAGTCTTTACAGACTGCCTTACGTACTATAGGAAGCTGCTGCTTACTCTCAATGCAGAGAATTGCCGCGTGGTCCGGTTGGAACAGGTAGACGTCACTCACATTCAAGATGAATTCGGAAGAGTCAAGATTTGGGGCGACCAAACCAAAGCCACCCTTCTGCCAAGAGCTCGCGGTTCCTTAGACGATACATTGAGAAATAATCCTGACCTCCAAGACACTGTCCGAGGGGTTCTTAAACGGTTAAGGTGGTGTCTCGACCAAGGTAGGTCATTTAGTATAAAGTACACCATCTCCCACTCGTTGACTCGATCGCAGCAATTCCTATCGTAGGAAGAAAGTACGATGACCTAAAAGAATCTGATCAGGATTCCATTGCTAGCATGAGCGCTGATTCTGATTCCGAAGTTGAAGACGACGCAAATCACGAGCATCCTAAAGACTCAAAGATCGCTTGGCTCATGCAACAGGCCTTTGAGCAAATCCAATCGCTTTTCCATCTTTCTTCCCTTCTTCGCCGTCCTAGTTTAACGGGCAAGTATATTCGTTCCGTCAATCGTAACGCTAGAGTAAATCCAGAAAAACAGGAGTCATCTTTAGCCTTCTGTCTCAGTAGATTTGATTGCAAACACGTCCTCGAGAAAGTACGACAATGGAATGGCCTTGCCAAAAGCGCTAAAGATATATCGTACGAGGATGAAGAGCCTGTATCTTCGGATCAAATTCAGGGCCGCACAGATCTTGACATCGACTGCTGCGAAGATGTCACAGCTCTCTGTCAGAGGCTCGCAAATGCGAATACCCGACGTCGTGAACAGCTTCAGTACTGGACTGACCACCCAGACAACCTCACAGCTCGCGAAACCATCTCCGCTCCACCGACACTGGATGTTCTGATGAAAGAAACTCCTGTGCTGGAGGCTAATCGAGCCGGCGAGCCGCAAAGCCAGGTGCCCACTATCCAGCCGTCCGATCGAAATCATTTGAGGCAGAACGATGAAGCAAGGTCGTCGTTGTCGAAGCAGAGTTTTTCTACTGTTGCGAAGTCGGCCATATTTGAGACAAAAACGCAGTCCGGCCGTCCACGTACAGTATACGCGCCATCAACTGCAGTTAAGGGACGACAAAACCGCGTTCCGAATGCGCCCACTCCGAAGGGTAGCTTCTTTTTCCTTTGCCCTTATTGTGGTATGAAGCTCATCAGCTGTGAAATGGAGGACAGACAGACCTGGAAGTAGGTTCTAGAAAAAGCCTTCTCTGCTTCACTACACTAATATAGTTTCTAGACGACACGTCTTTAGAGATCTCAGGCCCTATATTTGTACCTATCCAGAATGCCAAACCCCTGAAAAGCTCTACGTCACTCGGCACGACTGGATATATCACGAAATGCAGATGCATCGACGCCAATTTGTCTGCGGTGACTGTAATGAGAATCATCTAACGAGAGATTCAATGGAAACACATCTCAAGGCCCATCATCACGGGCTATTTTCCGAATCCCAACTTCCAATCGTCCTTGACATGTGTGACCGGCCTATTGACGACAGTGAGCAATCGCTTTGCATCCTTTGTGGCGAAGAGATGTCCCTCTCAAAGCTGCAAAGCCATCTCGCCATGCATTTGGAGGACATTGCCTTATTTGTGTTACCTAGCAGTGTCGAAGACGGGGAGGCGGACGGAGGTTCCAAGATGACCAATCAGGCCGCGAAGCTAAAATCCGAAGTAGAGAGGGACGGTGATGAACTTTCATCCGTTAGCAGCGTTCATTTTTCTGATTCCGGAAGTGAACCCGGTTATAAGCAGACCTCTACGGATTTTCAAAAGCTGTTAACTATGAAACAACCGGAATTTAATTTTAAAGTAACGCTTTGGAAGAAACATGACTTAAGCGGGGAAGACAGTCCTATAACGGTAATGTACAACATTTTAAAAATTTTACAGGGCCATTCGAATAATGTCCACGCCGTCGCCTTCTCGCCGGACGGCAAGCTGGTCGCGTCGGCATCGTCCGATCGCACCGTCAGGCTCTGGGACGCGGCCACGGGAGCGGCGCTGCGGACGCTCGAGGGCCATTTGGATGAGATTAACGCCGTCGCCTTCTCGCCGGACGGCAAGCTTGTCGCGTCGGCATCGTACGATCACACCGTCAGGCTCTGGGATGCGGCCACGGGAGCGGCGCTGCAGACGCTCGAGGGGCATGCGGGTGTGGTTTACGCCGTCGCCTTCTCGCCGGACGGCAAGCCGGTCGCGTCGGCATCGTCCGATCGCACCGTCAGGCTCTGGGACGCGGCCACGGGAGCGGCGCTGCAGACGCTCGAGGGCCATTCGGATCTGGTCTACGCCGTCGCCTTCTCGCCGGACGGCAAGCTGGTCGCGTCGGCATCGGACGATCGCACCGTCAGGCTCTGGGACGTGGCCACGGGAGCGGCGCTGCAGACGCTCGAGGGCCATTCGGATAATGTCAACGCCGTCATCTTCTCGCCGGACGGTAAGCTAGTCGCGTCAGCATCGTCCGATCGCACCGTCAGGCTCTGGGACGCGGCCACGGGAGCGGCGCTGCAGCCGCTCAGGGGCCATGCGGATGATGTCTGGGCCGTCGCCTTCTCACCAGACGGCAAGCTAATCGCGTCGGCATCGTCCGATCGCACCGTCAGGCTCTGGAAAGCGGCCACGGGAGCGGCGCTGCAGACGCTCGAGGGCCATTCGGATGATGTCAATGCCGTCGTCTTCTCGCCGGACGGTAAGCTGGTCGCGTCCGCATCGTCCGATCGCACCGTCAGGCTCTGGAAAGCGGCAGACGTTTAAGGTTGATATAACGTATGTGATGGGGTTATGAAGGTGACCCTAGTTATGAAGGTTTTGAACATCAAAATACTCAAAAATACAAATTTGGTCGCAAATAACCAGTAAACCCCATTTAAAATCACTGCATCATTATTAGGGAGCATTGAAACCATAAATATATATAATAGAGTCTATTCAAAGTCGATTTTTAGTGTTTTAAAGTTCAACTAACCACCGGCGGCTGCAGAGGACTCTTCTGCCTGCTTGTGGACCTCATCCGCGGTTAATTACATAGGCTGTAAAATACGCACCCGTGCTTGCGCATACGCTAGTTCAAAACTTCCTGACTTTTGTTAGGGACCTCCATAGAGCAAGATTATTGCTAGCAATTACTGCCTTGCTGGAGTAATACAATATTAATTAATATGGGTAACTTAGGAAGACTAATTTGCCTTAAAGCTACTGGCGGAAAGTAACTGGATTAACCTTATGGGCCTTCGCACAGGTCGTGCAGGCTTCAGCGCCTTTATAAAGGCTTATTGTTCGCCAGGCTATTAAAGCTGCTTATAAACAATCTTCTGTATCTAGAGCACACGGCCAGCAAGACATAGCTTTGGTAATATGGAGTTCTGTATAGGGAAGTAAGGAGAAAAGTTAGGACAATGATAGCCATACACCCCCTAAATAATACGCGTACACCCCCCAATTAATACGCATACACCCCCCACCTTATTTAGTTTAGATGATTCCCCATTGAGTTAGATGCTTCCTTATTAAGTTAGAATATCACGTGTGTTTGACTTGTTTGCGCCTGCATCGCGAAAATCAAAGTGCGCGCCACGCAAGTTTTATAACTGCAACATCACGATTAAGTATTGATATTAGTTATAGTATAAGTAGTAGGGTCTAAATTTGGATCGCGGCTGAGTCGATTAATTGGATTGCGCAGTGTTTTATGAGGCGTCGCGCAAACTGATTTAGGTACTGCCACTGCTTCATGCCCACGCGCCCACGCGCCCACGCGCGCGCCCGTGGGACCCAAATCAACATCTCTGTTTCGCACCTAAGGGCCTGCAATTGTAGAGCGTCGCGGCGGTCGGCCAATTAACCCTACGACCGGCTCTACAATTGCAAATCGCGTCGACAGATCTACTCGTAGAGAGCCCTTAGCATTTGAGCGAAATACTAGCTCGCACTTTGATTTTCGTGATGCAGGCGCAAACAAGTCAAACGCACGTGATATTCTAACTTAATAAGGAAGCATCTAACTTAATGGGGAAGCATCTAAACTAAAGGTCGCCACTAATCGCACACCCCCTAAATGATATTCGTACACCCCCCAATTGATATTCATACACCCCCTACCTTATTTAGTTTAGACACTTCCTTACTAAGTTTAGACGCTTCCTCACTAAGTTAGATCATCACGTGCGTTTAACTTGTTTGCGCTTATATCGCGAAAATCAAAGTACTCGCCATGTAAGTTTTATAACAGCAATATCACGATTAAGTCTTAATTTTAGTTATAGTATAAGTAGTAGAGTCTAAATTTGGATCACGCCTAAGTTAATTAATTAGATTGCGTAGTGCTTTATAAGGCGTCGCACAAACTAATTTAGGTACTGCCACCTCTGCTTCGCGCCCACGCCCGCGCCTACGCCTAGTGGGACCCAAATTAACACCTCTACTTTATATTTAAGAGCCTGTAATTATAGAGCGTCGTAATAGTTAGCTAATTAACTCTATAGCTAGCTCTACAACTGCCAATCGCGTTAACTTGTAGAAAGTCCTTAGCATTTAAGCGAAATACTAGCTATACTATGGGCTCGTACTTTGATTTTCGCGACATAGGCGCAAATAAGTCAAACGCACGTGATAATCTAACTTAGTGAGGAAGCGTCTAAACTTAGTGAGGAAGTGTCTAAACTAAATAAGGTAGGGGGTGTACGAATATCAATTGGGGGGTGTACGAATATCATTTAGGGGGTGTGCGATTAGTGGCGACCAAACTAAATGAGGTGGGGGGTGTATGCGTATCAATTGGGGGGTGTACGCGTATCATTTAGGGGGTGTATGGCTATCATTGTCCAAAAGTTAATAGGTTAATGTTCAAAGCGGCAGTATATTTTAGGTAATATTCTAGCCTAAATAAGAAGGCGGTAATGTAAACCTTTTATAACTAGGGTTACCTTTATAACCCCATCACATACGTTAGCAATTAGCGGCCTGTGTTTTCTTAAAGTTAAATAATCTAGCCTTAGGTATAAGGGCTAGCTAGGGGCTGGCCTGGGGCTGGCCCGGGGCTGGCCCGGGGCTGGCCCGGGGTCATTTTAGCTGCATCCGCTGATCTGCTCATGTACACTTCTTTACGCTAGCCCCGGGCCCCATTAGCAACATTAGCAACATTAGCAACATTAGCAATATTAGCAATATTAGTAATATTAATAATTTTAATTTTAAAAATTATAATATATCTTTTTACTATAATAGTTATAATATTTTCTATAACTGTAATATTTATATGAGAATAATAATGGGTTTTAAATTTTAAAATTTGGTTATTAAGCAATTAATTAAAATAAGTGGAAAGCCTCTTGCAGAGGCTCCAAATCGTCAATTGGCGATATTCCTGACGATTTACCGGCCGTGTACTGATTTCCTAACTAGGCCTAGCACCCGCCTACCCGCCTGCCTGCCTACCTACCTGCTTGCCTACCTGCCTGCCTACTTGCCTGCCTACCTGCCTGCCTACCTGCCTATACCTACCTATCTGTGCCTACCTGTGTATGCCTACCTGTCTGTGCCTACCGTCTATATCTGTCTATGGTATCTAATTCAATTTGATTCGGTAGCGGGCTGATATCGAGGCTCTGGTTCGATTCGATCGATCGATTAAGTCGTTCGTGGTGTTGCTGACTGGTTGTTCGAACGATCGTCGTCTGGTCCTGATGACGGTCGTCCTGATGACGGTCGTCTNGTTCTGGCGACGGTCGTCTGGTTCTGGCGACGGTCGTCTGGTCCTGACGACAGTCGTCTGGTTCTGATGACGGTCATCTAGTTCTGGCGACGGTCGTCTGGTTCTGGCCACAGTCATCTGCTAGCTGCCGTTGTAGTGCCTCCCTAGGTAGAGAGGATGGAAGGAAGGGTAAAAAATAAGTGGTATTTAGGTGTATAAGGGGTATATAAAGACATATAGAGGTTGCTGGGAATCTAGTGGGGACCCGATAGCACTATAGGTCGCTGTTAGGACGATTGATATAACCAGGAAAATTAAAGTCCTACTAGGAGCCTGCTAGGAAGCCTGCTAGGAGCCTACTAGGAGGCCTTTAGGATTTTAATACCCTAATAGCAATAAACATAATAATAGTAATAATATTAATTTTATTGCTATAAGCTAGCATAATGCTAGTGTATAGCTCTAGGGCCTAGCTAATATAGCAGAAAGCTGGCGTAGAGCTCTAGAGGGTTAGCTAATATGGCGGAAAGCTAGCGTAGAGCTCTTAGGGGTTAGCTAATATGGCGGAAAGCTAGCGTATAGCCCTTGGGGGTCAGCTAATATGGCGGAGAGCTAGCCCCGGGCCCCAAAAACACTTTTAGCGAAACTAAATTTCGTACGCCACCCCCCGTTTTCCTGACGTAGTCCATGTACCGATTGTAAGAAAAGAATAAGGACTGTCTATTGAATGTGGCTCTAAGAGCCTCTATATATACATAAGAAAGGTATAGGAAATAAGAACGAGAAGGGGGGAGGGGGTAGGTGACCGAGTCAATGACTAAGTCAATTGGTAGGTAGCTAAGTCGGTGACAAGACAACCTAACTTAGGTCGATATACCCCCCCAGCTAATTAACTGGTAGGTGATTAGCTGGATATACCTAAATAGGAAATATCTACGGTGTTAAACTAAATAGAGACCATTTAAATAAAGAACTTAATAAGGAAATTGGGCAAATAGGTTAAATAGTATAATTAAATCCAACTATAATAGGGTCTTAATATTAATTAGATTTAGTTATTAAATAAAGCTCTTATACTTTTACCTTAATAGGGCCTTTATAAGACTGTTAGCTATTATATTAATAGTAGGAACCCACTTAATTATAATTAAGCTCTTTTAAACTCAGCGAAGCTAATACTAGTAAATATCTAAGTAAGAAAGCTTTATGTTTAATTAAGGTCCGTTCTTAATAAGTAGTTAAATTATTTATTAATTATCGCAGCCAATTATATACTCTTAATTTATATAAAGTTATATAGCTTCTACGTTTAATAGAGCCTTAAGCTTAGCTTTAGTACTTAATATTATAATAGTCTTCTGCTTAGTGGAGCACTTATTAATTACTTCCCTAAATAGTAAAAATATAAAGCCTTTAGTGCTTTTCTAACTAATAGAATTATTGCTAAATATAATATTGCTTATATAGACAACGACCTAACTTCTAATATTCCTACTTAAGTATTTAATCGCTAGGGTTCTTATTTAATATAGGTATATAATCGCTTAATTAACTATAACTTTATATAGGGGCAATAGATTATAAAGAAATTCTATAAGCTTACTTAAGGCGTAAGCAATATTAGGTTATATAATATAAGTAGCGTAAAGTAGTAACTTAACCTTCCTTTAATATATATAGACCTACTACTTAAAAGCCTACTGTAAATTAGGCAAGAGATTATCTATACTTATTAGCGTATATACTAAATAAAAATCTTTTAAATAGAAGGTATTAGCGATCTTATTAATATAGGAATCTTAGTAGAGCTAAAGCTTTTATTAAGGTTAATTATAGAAGATTCTAATTCCTAAGAACTAGGTTAGTTCTGCTAGGGTTTTAATCTTATATTTCTTTATTAGCTCTTCCTTAAAAGTTAAAGCTTTAGTAGGTCTTTTATACAGTAGACTACTATAATATTATTAACGTAGAAGAATATAATTAGCTAGTTGTTATAAAATAGGCATAATTATCTATTAACTACCATTAGACTTAGGGATATTAAAGTAGTTAAGAACTTATTAAGCTAAAGTAGTAGTAATTATTAGAGGCCTTATAAAGCTCTTTAAAGGAGTAGATACATTAAAAGTTGTCTAAATTTTTAATATAGACTATTTTATTAATAAGGTTATTAGTAAAAATATTAACTATATTATACTATTAAGTCTCTAAATTATATATAGTAATAATTACTATTATAGCTCTAAATATTTTAGTTGTAAGAGTTACTCTATATATATCCTTTTTACTAAGTTATTATAAGTTATCTTATATATAAAGACAGGCTTTAAATTTAACTAGATATCTATTAGTATTAAACTTATAAATAAATGTTACAAACACTTTAAGTACGATGTTACGACTACTTGGAGAGGAGTTAGAGGAAGCTAGTTAGTTAATATAAGTACGGTCTAGGATAAAACCCGTGGAACCATGTGACGAGGAATGGTAAGCGAGTTATATAATATTATACGCAGTATACGCAGTATACGCGGTGTACGCCTACGTACAATATGTATAACACGTATATTATATATAAGGAGGATTTTATAGGAGTACGGTTGTGTATTTAAGGACCCTTAGTCCCTACCTAGATAGTTCCTTCCTTATAGTGATTCTTAGAATACAGTTAGAGTTAATCTGTTAGGTAACCACTCCACTAGTTATTATTTACGTTGTTAACTTACCTATAATACCTATATACCTAGCCTATTAACGAGTTTACCGTAGTTCCTACTATAAGGCTCCGTTATATAATCACTACCACGGTTACGGTTTTAGTAAGTTAAATAACATGCCACTAAAAGCAGCCACTACGACGCCATTGACGGCGGCAACTATGTTAGGATTAGGTAACAACGCCAGTATAGCAGATACTAATTTACAATAACCTATAATAGTAGGACAGCTATAAGCGATAGTTAACTAGTTAACGGGAGATAACGTAGTATTTAAAAATAGGATTAATAGAATAGGAGCAGTAAAGGTTAAGTTACTATTAATTAAAAGATTTTTAGGGGAGAGATTAAAGCTTAAAGGATTCCTTACGCAAATATACTTTAAGGTTGCGTAAGAGGGAGCGAAACTAGTAATAACTATAGATTAAGTAGCATACGCAGGATTATTCTTATTAGGAAGAGCACTTAAATAGTTTAAGCCTTACCTTATAGAGATATAAGTAAATAGAATAATAATAACAAACTAAGAGGTATAGTTTATATTTTTAAGTTAGGGAGGGTTTGTAGAGCAACTTATATAAATGTTTAGAGATCTAAAGGCAACGACTATAGCAGAAAGAAAACTCCAAGATATTATGCAACGAACCTTAGTAATTAAGTATACTATATAGTTCTAAATACTAGCAATATAAGTTAAGTAGAATAATAAGGCGCTTATAGCATAGTATAAATAGGGACTTAAGGCTAAAGTCTAGAATATAATTATTCTAATAGAAGATACGGACACCTTAAGGGAACTAATAGATTAAGTAATAAAGATTAATAATAGGATNTACTAAAGGGAANAGGCTAANAANGGCTAGNATAGAGTTCTATAGTTATATAAGANNTAGAGTACGNAATAACCTAAGCTAAATTAGAAAATATAGTATGGCGTAAAGCTAATAGACCTAAGTAGTACTAAAGAAACCTATAAGAGATAAAGTAAGAAACTATAGAAATCTAGAGGTTAAGGATTAAGTGATTATAGGACTAAGGAGCATAGGCTAAACCAAAGATCTTAGTAATAGAAGATGTTTAAGCGGACTTTATAATAAAAGTAATAGTTTAAAGAGGGAGCTTATATAAATTGCAGAAAATAGGGTTATTTCGCTAGAGACTATAGAAGTAGTTAGAGTTATTATATAGTAAAGGGAACTAGACTAGTAGTATATAATATAGATATATAGAGGGATAATAGTATACTGCAAGAAATAAAAGAATATTTAATTAGAAGTTTTGCGTTTTGTTATAATAACATATACTAAATTTATAAAGACGCTAAGTATAGTGTAAGCTATTAGCTATAAGAGCTAGAGTTAAGAGGACTTAAAGGAACTAAAGAGTTAGATAAAGAATAAGATTAACTCTATAAGCTAGATTAAGATATTATAGTAACATACGGATAATAATTAGTAATAATAATAATAAAGTTAAAGGACTTATTAATTAATAGTAATAAGGATAGTAAAGGAACTAACTAGGGGTATCTAAACCTTAATAATAGTAGTAGATTTAATTTACCGTCCGACCCGGTCCCCCTAATGGGTCCACGCAGACTAATTCCTATAGGAAAAGCTTATATTATACTGAGAAAACCCATTTTTAGGTGAACAAAAAACCTCCAAGGGAAACGTGAGAGGTAATACTTCTAGATAGCATCCGTACTACATTAACGGGAGGAGAAAAACACCATTAGGTTGCTACTTTGAGACTCCCCTTACGCGGGAGTGTCTAAAATGCCTGTCTTGCCCTTATCTGCCATTTGAACCATTTTTGCTACGTCTGTGTATTGCCTATATAAAGTTATATGCCTATCCCTAGCTCCTTTTCTAAGTCTCCTGTAAATATCTCCTGATAATAATAACGCTTGCGCTCCGCCCGGGCCTATATACTAAGGTCTCTTATCCATTCCTTTATTAAAAGGTTTCTATAACGGGGTGTATATGACTTAGTATCGCTTTTGCCCTAAGTCCTAACCCTAGGCCCTTACACCTATTTATAAGGTATAAGAGGACGCTCTAGTATTTAATAGGGGTGACTAGTCCCTATAACTAGATACCTAGGTTACCAGGTAATGTTAAAATGGGGGGCTTCTGCTACGCTTAGGGCGCGGATTGTTTGCGTATATATGTAGTTGCTGTGCGGTGTATATAGTATTTGTAGGAGGGAGGGGGTACGCCGGAGGGATGATTGCTTGTTGATTTGAATGACCGAACGTGTACGATAGACGTAGTAGCTGTGTTCAAACTTTTTGCTGGGGCTCACCCCCCAGTGAAAATTTTTCGCACTACTACCACCACGTCGCTGCGCAGGCGCTACGCAGCCGTATATACGTCTCTGCGTTTGCTCTGGTAGTCTATTAACACGATCTAAATGGAACATCAATAGTAGCTGCCAGGTTCCCGGGCTCTACCGCGTGGAGGTGCAGAGGCCGATTTTATTGAGCCCAAACCTTAATAATATAATAAAAGTAGAAACTAAGACCGCTATAGAGCAAGGTTTGGTAATAGGTATTATAATACCATTAAATACAGCATCTATTACTTTATAAGACGGAAGGAGTAATATTTAGAGACAATTAAGCAAGTAGATAACTACTAGTGCTAGCTTACCACTTAATAAAGGTAAAAGGCTAAAGGCTTAAGATTCTTAAAATAAGATAAGAGACAACTAAGATTCTTAAGATAAGATAAGGTATACTTAAGGACCTATAATAGACGAAAACCAATAGGATAGAGTAATAGCTTAGTTTAGCAATATATAAATAAGCTTAGGACGAAGTTTCCTAAAGGTATAAGACTCTTAAGACGAAATAAGTAAGATTTAGGACTCTTAAGACAAGATAAGGATACTAGTAAAGCCTAGTTAGACTAAGGCTAAAGCGCAGCTTAAGAAAGAAGTAAGCTTAGGGTTAAAGAATCTAAGGGGTTAAGAATTTGGAGTACGAATAAGGACACCCATAAGAAAAAAGTAAGAGACTTCGCTATAGATTAGGGAATTTATAGTATAAACAGCAGTTAAATTAGGAGATAGATATATAGACCTAGAAGACTTACTAGGTAAATATAGTATTTAACCTAAAGATTAAAAAGTTAATATAGCGATTAAGAAGTAAGAGAACTTTAAGGATCTAATTATAAGATGTAAATAATAAGAAACTATAGACAAGTTTAGAGCAAGAATTATTGCATAATAAGAAAAGAAACTAGATATAAGATCTAGTATACTAGGTTGTATAAGGGATAGAGCACCTATACAAAGAATTACTAATAGGCTAAGAATAGGTATACTAAGAGCTAAGTGGCTTACTAAACTAGAAAATAAAGAGGATTTAGGGATTTCTACTAGGTTTAAAGAATAATATATAAAAGGCTATTATAACGTAGTAATAAGAAGATACTTCTTTATAGACAGACCGTATATACTCTAGCAGCTGTACTAAAAGTGGTATAGGCAATAATATAATAATAAGTAGGAAGATTTCTATATATGGTTAAATAAAAAAGTTATCTAAAACTACCTAATTATAGAAAAAGCGATAAATTATATTAAGGGAGCCTTAATTATAATATTAAAGGATCTAGAGGAATAATTAGAGGACTAGAGAAGCGAGAGGCGCGTCTTAGTACCTATAAATAAAGTTATAACGTTTAGATTAGTGTAATAGAGGTTTAAACTTAAAGATAAAGATAAGTTAAGAGTTAACCTAAAGCACCTAGTATACTATACGCTATTATAGATTGTATGTATAGACTATATATATAAGATATATAAAAATCCAAAGGAAAAAAACCGGAAATACCCTATAAGGATATACTGGATAATAGATAAACAATAGTATAGAAATGCTAAGTATATATATAGCTGGCATCTAGCAGAAGTCCAAGAGGAAGAAGATTTAATACTTTAACTAGAAAGATTCCTTATAGAAGAATGCTTAAATAGATAATAATAGTGGGAATATCTAGAGAATACCTATTTATGGTATATTAAAGATAAAAAGTAAACTAGGCATTAGCTAAAGAATAAGCTAAGTATAATAGGATTAAGTAGCTAATAGTTAGGAAAAGTAGAGGCCTATAGGACTAAAGGAAACTAGTGGTAAAACCTTAGACCCTTAAAGGAATTTAAGAACAATACCTAAACCTAAGAGTTAATTAGCAAGATTAATAGTTTAAAGCGTTAGTAGATAGTGAAGTAATATAAAACTATATCTTACTAGCAGTAGTTAAAAGGATAGGGCTACTATATAGGTAAAAAGAGCACCCTTATCTATTAGTAACAATTTTAGGAGATCTAATAGCCTATAGAGGAGGCATTATTAATCTTAAAATAGGACTAATTTAGATAACCATTAAAGGGAGATAAGTTAAGATGTCTTTTAATATATTACTATTAGGGAATAATAAGGCAGTATTAGGAATGCCTTAGTTATAGGAATATAATTTAAAGATTAATTAGGTTATAGGTTAGATTAATATTAGAGATATATAACGACGTAAGATATAATAATAAACTAAGTTAGTATGGTACTAAGTTAAAGCAATATATAAGGAGACTAATTAAGAATTAAGCTATGTACTAAAGAGATACTATAAGTATAGTAAGAAGCTATAGTTATTAAAAAGTAAAAAGTTATTAGATTATATAGTATAGGTATTATAGGACGGGGGCAGTGGCTATAAAGCGTATGTATTCGAGGAGTCTATAAGACGTTGCGCAATCAATCGTAAGGGTCGAGGGCGTAAGGAGGTGATATACTTACGCGTAGCTAATATAAGCTGTACGCGAGGTATACGCGAGAGCACGGGGCTCTCCTATAGAGGCCCCTGCGGTAGGGTTCCGTAACACTACCCCCCCTCTTATAGAGGCGGAGCTCCGGCGACGCTATAGTTACAATATATATATAGAAGAGACACTTAAGGTATAAAAAAGAAGAAAAAGGGGGGTATCGCTAAAGGCTTAAAATGATATTATGTAATAGGGCTTAGCATCTAAGAATCTAACTAATTAGATAACTTTAACCGCTGGTTAAAGTTCCTGGACATCTTAACGATATTCCGGTCTTATAATTATACTTTACCGCAATTTAACGGCAATTTAACGGCAATTTGCCCTTATATAGTAATGTATAACGGTTTAACTCTATAAGGGCTCCTATAGGGAATTAGGTATAAAGTCTCTGCTTAGGCCCAGTTTCTATAGGTTCGCGTAATAAAAGTCGCTAATTAAATCCTTTACATTTTTAAAGTCTTCCTATAATTACTATTCTGGCTAATCTATGTCGAATCCTATGTATATAGCTCTATAGTAGAGCCGTCGTCCTCTACCTTTGCTAAAGTATTTAGAGTTAATAATTCGTTTAACAGTCCACTCCTTATAGTTCTTATCTTCGTTCTTATCTTAGATTAGTACTAGTAAGGGTTTAGGCTATATCTACCCTAGTAAGGGGTTAGGCTAATAGAGGTGTAGTAGCTATAGGTAAAATACGGGCTATATCCCGTGGGTGGCTAGGGTAGGTGGGAGTTCTAGCTTATATGCGGCTCCCCTATTAATAACTTGTTTAATTAAATAAAGGCCGAGGTTCTTATAATTAAGTGACTTTATAGGCCTCTACGTAGAGATATTATATGCATCTAGCTATACCTAGTCGCCAATACGCATCTCCAGTGGTGGCGTTTTATAACAGTTGGCGAAGTAGGCCTACTTTGCTTAAGCCTAGGCCATTTCTCCCTTACAGTAGTTAAGTAGATTTTTTATACGGTCTGTATACTGGTCGGCAAGTAGTATCTTAAGGCGTTTTCTATATAGCAGTTTCTTATTAATAGGTTCTAGTAGCTCTATGCTGGATTAGGGGTAATAACCCTTATTCGCGAAGAACGGGGTAAGTCCTATAGTGGTTAAGACGTAGTTATTTACTGCGAATTCACCTAGTAGGAAGTAATTTACCCAGTTATCTTAACTATAGGCGACTACCTGCCGTAGGTACGCTTTTATGCTGGCATTAGCGTTTTTTAGTTACCCAGCAGTTTTATAGTAAAAGGATATAGATATCTTAACGGAGATACTAAGGCGTTAGTAGATTCGTCTCTATATATCGGAGTTAAATTATATGCCTTGGTCGGATGTAATTAAGTTAGGTAACCTATATAGTCGGTAAACTTTATAGAGGAAGGCGTTAGTAATATCGCTAACGGCTACGCCTTTAGTTAGGACGTAGTGGCGCTCTTTTATAAGTTGGTATATTATTATAAGGATNTTCTTATAGGTACGGCNNTATNNTTTANANGGTNNTAGGTTAANAANNAAATNTATAGNGATATCTGCCTATNNTTATATAGGTACTNGTAGAGGGTATAGTAGTCCTTAGTACTTTATATTAAAGGCCTTAGCGCGCTTATAACCGTAACAGGCGCCTATAAAGCGTTTAACTAAGTCTATTATTTTTGGCCAGAAGTAGTATCGGCTAAAAAGCTCGTAGGTTCCTCCTCTACTTAGGTAGCCACTTAATTAGAGGTCGTGGGCCATTTGGATTAGTTGCTGTTATAAATTTTCTAAGTTAGGGATAAATAGGCGGCCTCTATAATAGAGCCTGTTCTCTTTTACTTTTAAGGCTGCTATATTAATCTGGCCTAAGCTTTAGAGGTTAGTAGGTAGTGTACGGGCGCTAGCGGTCTTTGCGGTAATAAGTTAATACAATAATAGGTTAACAGAGGCGTTATATGCCGTAGTAATAAGCTTATTAATTTCGGGAGGTAACTCTAGTTCTGTGGTATAAATCTGGGGTATAGTTAGCTCTATTATAGGTAATATACCTAGGGCCAAATTTCGTGCTTTTAGGATCGTCTATTATTGGAACTAATTGTAGGGGTTATCTTTAGACTAAGGAAGGTCTTATAAGCGGCGTATTAGGCTATTAGGTTTAGTACCTTATACTCCTAGTCTATATACAATTTTAAAGTTAAAACTAAAAAGAAACTTGTTCTAATGTGCTTAGCGTTAGTTTAGCTACTTTATAGTTATAAAGTACTTAAGGTTGCGATGGTCCGTAAGGACTTTAGTTAGCTAGTTGGGCTCTACTAAGGAGAGTTCTGGTTAGAATTCTTTAAACACTTATATAATTATAAGGAGTTCTTTATTATAGATCTTATAGTTACACTCTTATAGTATAAGCTTAGACGAGTAGAATATAACTGGGTAAAGGAGACCGTCGTCGCCTATTTAGGAGAGGACGCCTATATTAACGTAGTCTAAGGAGTTAGTTTTAAGGTAGAGTTGTTATCCTAGTATAAAGTAAGCTAGGACAGGTGCTTTAGTAAAGGCATTTTTAAGGTCTTAGAACGCCTTCTCGCATTTAGGCGTCTAGGTAAAGCGTAGGTACGTTTTTCTTCCTTTTATAAAAAGGCCCTTTGTTCGCATTATTGCTATAAGTAGTACTACTACGCCTAAGAAGTTGTATATAAATTTCCGATAGAAGTTAGTGAAACTAAGGAAGGCTTATACATCCTTAATGTAGTTAGGGGCTTACTATTTAGTAATTATGCGTACCTTCTCGGGGTCTATATAGACACCTTTAGTAGTAACAATTAGTCTAAGGTATTTTACTTCTATAACTAAGAATTCGCATTTCTTTAAATTAATATAAAGTCCTACGTCCCTAAGGCGCTATAGGACCTTTTAAATATATTTAGTATACTTAGAGGGGTTATCGCTATAAATAAGTATATCGTCCAGGTACGCAGAGTAGAAGTCGTTAAGGTAGTCCCGTAAGGCGTTATTAATATAGCTTTAGAAGGTGCCTAGGCCGTTATATACGCTAAAGGGCATAACAGTATATTTAAATTGGCTAAAGCGTAATGCGAATGCGGTTTTCTATTCGTTACCTTCCCGTATTTAAAGATAGTTAAAGGCGGCAATAATATTAAGCTTAGTATAGATTTTAGCTTAACTAAGCCGCTTAAGGGTCTTACGTATAAGCGGTACTGGGTATTAGTTTTTAATCGTAATAGCGTTAAGTCCTCTATAGTTAACATAGAATTGGATACCTCCTCTTAGCTTCTTAGCGAGAAGGATAGGGGTAGCTGCTAGTAATATACTAGGACGAATAAATCCTTTATTAAGGTGCTCGTTAATATACTTTTTTATAACTAAAAGCTTATCTTTTAATATTAGGTAAGGTCTCTTATAAGGTAGCATTTTTCCTTATTTAATGTTAATGGTATAGTTATTAGGTTAATATGGGGGGAGTATATCTACGCTTTTTTATAAGCACATATCGGTAAAGTCATGGTACCTCTTAGGGAGGAGCTTACGGAGTTCTTCGTTAGTAAGTCCTTTTTTAAGCTTTATAAACTTCTTAAAGTCTAAAGGTAAAAGTCCATAGAGTTCCATAGGGGCGTTATCTTCTAAAAGGTTAACTATATCTATCCTATTACTATAAAGGACGTAGTCCTATTATTTATTAAGCTTATATAGTCGTAATCAGGAAGCTACAGCAACGGTCTAGCCTTTTTTACATACTATACGGTAGAAGGCCAGGGCACTTATATAGTAGCAGTTAATTATAAGTAGGGTAATAAGGGGTTCCTTAGGTTAATATCCTAGGGAGTAAATAGAGGCGGCTAGGCTATACCCTAGGCAAGTCTCTCTATAGTATTTAGAGTTAAAGATTACTTCTCTCTTCTTCTAGTTAATAGCGGGGTTGTGTTATTTAAGCCAGTTTATTCTAAGGATAATAGGGTAGTTAGCAAGTAGTATAATATAGGCCCAGAGTTCTTCCTAGTGCCCATTTATATCTAGGTGGAGTTATACTATATAGGTAATCTTTTATGCGGTATAATTACCATTAGCGAGTTATAGGGCGCGGGCTTTAGTAAGGGGTAAGGTAGGTAGGTTATAAGTACGTACAAATTAGGTATCTATAAATTTATTAGTAGCTCCACAATTAATTATAGAACGGCTTTTATATTATTTTTTAGCAGTAGTTCCTATTATAGGTAAAACTATTTATTTCCGTCTATTTATCTTTATAGAGTTATCTATTAAGCAAGCCAATATATAGATCCCTCCGTTGTTAGGGCGTCCCAACCCGCGACTTAGGGCTAGAACTTAGCGTTTTCCGTTTCCGTATCCGACTCTACCGCTATTACTACATCTTCGTCTTATATAGTAGTAGCGCATAGCAACGTATTTAGTGTTTAGGGTATTAGGTTAAATATTAGGCGGCGGCTACTAAACCTAGCCATTAGGCAGTTTAGGTTATCGCAATAATAGCCTTCTTAACGGCATCTATAGCAGCGTCCTAGTTTCCGGAGTAGCTTGCGCTCTCCATCTAGGAGTTTCTATGGGAAGGTTAGTATAAAGAAATTAATATTAGTTCTAGTAGTACTTAAGGTAGTAGGCATTAGTAGCTTAGTATATATAGGTTTAGTAGGCCTAGGGGGCTTCTATAGAGAGGTCTTTAGGTAAAAGTTAGTAGTAGTAATCTAATTTAGTCGTCGTTTAATCTTCTGTAGAGCTGCTACTATATTATAAACATTATTATAGTTATAGCTGGCGGCTACGTAACTAAGGCAATAAGTAACTTTTTTAAGGAGGTCCTCCTAGTCTTTAGTATTATCTTAGGTGAGGGCTCTAGTGTATTCCTAGAATTTAATATAGAATTCATTAAATAATTTAGTAGGGCTTATCTTTAGGGCACGTAGTTTAGCTCGGTTAGTGGCCAATAGGTTATAGTTACGGTATATTAGGTTAAGATTGTTAAGGACTTCTTAGTGGGACTACTACTTCCGGGGGCTACTAGTTTCCTATTAGGCGAAGAGTCTGTTAAATAGTATACCCTTTATTTATCCAATAATATAGCCGATCTTAGTGTCTTCTATAGGAAAAAGGCAGGCGCTCTAAGTTAGTTTCTCGCGGATTTATATCTTCCAGTGGCTGTATTTCTTATAGTTTCCCTAGAAGACTAGGGGATTAGGGTAGCATATATTAGACCCTACGGTAGCAGTTTAAGTCCAATTATTATGGCTTTTATTATTGCTGCTTTAGTAGGGGTTCCTGTTAGGTAAAGCTACTTAGCGCTAGCCCTTTATTAAGTGTTAAGTAGGTAAAGTTGCCGGGGGCGTAGAGACTTAGGTGGCGTTATATATAGTAGAGAGGTATCTAGCGTTATTACGAATATGCTCATTAAGCTAAGATTATAGGTATTTAATTATGCCTTCTCTTTTAGTGACTATAGCAATTAGTACAATCTTAGCCTTCTTTAACTATTGGACGTCGCGTTTAGACACGCGGAGGTTATCTTTAGTTTCTTAACGTATGTTATTAGCGAGCGCCTTATAAGCTTATAGGTCTTAGATAATATTATAATCTTAGGTAGCACGCATCTTGGCTTATATAAGCTTTAGGTAATAGTTCTATAGAAGGCGGTAGTATTTATTAGGGTCTTATGCTACCATTTTTGCAAACGTCTCGGCGTCTTATATTTTAATTTTAATAGATAGTAGCCCTTCCGTTTGCTTGTCCGTAGTTATATAGTTAATAAAAGATAAGACATTATCAGTGTCCGTCTCCTTAGGGGTTAAGGCTAGGGCTAATAAATCGAATTCTCCTGGGATTAATTGGCGTCGTAGGTTAGGTATAGGTATTAGATTATTCTTTAGGTTTAATATAGTAGCTAGTAAGGGATATCGTCTTACTATCATGGGTTCCTTAAAAGTATAAAGTGAGGTAATTCGTAGACACGCTGCTTCTGGCAGCGCCTGCAGTATTATAAAGACGTAGAATTAGTCGTAGGCTAAGCGTCGGTAGTAAAAAAGGCGTAACGTAATGTTATGGGACGGGGGCAGTGGCTATAAAGCGTATGTATTCGAGGAGTCTACAAGACGTTACGCGATCGATCGTAAGGGTCGAGGGCGTAAGGAGGTGATATACCTACGCGTAGCTGACATAAGCTGTACGCGAGGTGTACGCGAGAGCACGGGGCTCTCCTATAGAGGCCCCTGCGGTGGGGTTCCGTAATAATAGGACTATAAAATAGAGCTAGAACTAGGAACGAGTTTAAGGTTCTACCCAACTTATAAGTTAATAGAAAAAGAGTTATAGGCACTTAAGGAGTTTGTCTAGGAAAATCTTTAAAAAGGATATATTAGACCATTATAGTTATTAGCAGGATATCCAGTACTATTCGTACCAAAGAAGAATGGAAAACTTAGGCTATACATTAACTATAGATAGTTAAATAGCATTACTAGAAAGGATAGGTATCCTTTACCCTTAATTAGTGAAATTTAAGACAGGATTAGTAATGCGTAAATCTTTATAAAGATAGATCTAAGATAGGCGTACCATTAGATTAGAATTAAGGAAGGCGATAAATAAAAGGCAGCCTTTAGGTTAAAGGAAGGACTATATAAACTACTAGTTATACAATTCGGGCTTATAAATGCACTAGCAACGTTTTAAAAACGTATTAATAATATATTAAGAGAATACTTGGATGAATTTGTTATAGTATACCTTAATAATAATATTATCTACTTAATAAGTAAGGAAGAATATGGAGAATATATTAAATGGGTCTTAAAAAGACTATAAGAAGAATAGATGCTAGTAGTAATTAAGAAATGCGAATTCTTTACTAAGAAGATAAATTTTATTAGATTTATTATTAAACTAGGCTAACTTAGTATAGATCCAAAGAAGATTAAGGCTATAGTAAATTAGAAAATGTAATATAGTCAAGGTTATTTCTAGGGTTCTATAACTACTGCAAAAGGGTTATAGCTTAATAGTTAAAGGATATTAAGCTACTTACAAAATTAATAAAGAAGGAAGAACTATAGGTATAGGGAGAGGAATAAAAGGAACTATTTAAGAAAGTTAAATAGTTGTTTACCTAGGAGCTAGTTCTTAAAATCTATTAACTATAGTTAGAGATAGTGGTTAAGACGGATATATTAGATTATGCATTAAGAGCGTACTTCTTATAGAAATATAAAGATAGATAGCACCTAGTGGCATACTATAGTTAAAAGATAATACCACTAGAACTAAACTATGACATCTATAATAAGGAGTTATTAGGTATAGTTATAGCACTAAAAAAATTAAGATTATTCTTATAAGGTATAAAAAAACTATTTATAGTTAAAATGAATTATAAGAACCTAACGGGGTTCCTAATAATAAAAGAACTTAATTATAGATAGGTTAGATAGGCGGAGATGCTTACAGAATACTATTTTAAGATTTAGTATACTAAGGGTATAGAGAATACACAAGCAGACGCTCTAAGTAGAAAGGCTAAACTATAAAATAATAAAAAGCTATTAGGGGCTTTATTGCAAAGGGATATAGACAGATTAATTAGGTATAATTATCTAAAGATCGCAGTAATATAAGAAGAAAAGACCTATAAATTACTAGAAAGTAATTAGATATAAAAAATCCTAGACGTATAAATAGAGGATTTAGACTTAGAGTAGTACAAAAATTAAAAAGTAATATATGTACTAAGATCTATTGCAAAGGAGTTTATTAAGTTATTTTATAAGGGACTAACTTAAGGACACAACGGAGCTATAGGCTTAGTGNTAAGACTTTAAGAGGAGTATATTATTAATAGAATCTAGGGACTAGCTAGGTAAGTTATAAAAGAATATTTAGATTGCTAAAGGAATAAATTAATAAGGCATAAGCTATATAAAGAGCTATAACCTATTAAAATACTAGAGAGACTATGGGAGGTTATATTATGGGACTTTATTATTAAGTTACTAAAGTTAAGAGATCCTATTACTAGGTAAGATTACAACGCAATCTTAGTAATAGTAGATAAGCTTATAAAGTAGGGATACTTTATAGCATATTTAGAAGAAATATTAGCGGAAGATATCGCTAAAATCTATATTAAAGAAGTATTTATAAGATATAGAGCACTAAGTAAGATTATATTAGACAGAGATTTAAGATTTATAGTAGTATTCTAGGAAGTGTTCTTAGTAGAGTAAGGAGTTTAAGCAGCAACTTCTACCGTATATTATCTATAGATAGACGGTTAAACGGAAAGATTAAATTAGACACTAGAATAATATCTAAGGCATTATATTAATTATGCATAGAATAATTAATAATAATTCATTGCTTAACGTCCGATTTGGATCCCTATTGGGCCCACGCGGACTACTCCTTATATACATATGGGGAGAAAACTCTATTTAAGAAAACCCCGTGATCTATCTCCCCGCCTTTTAAGACTCGCCTATAAGGCGCCTGCGAGTCGCCTATAGTGCTCCTACTTCCTTACTTTTTAACCTCCTTAGAAACCACTGCTGCCGTAATAAGCCTACGGACGCGCTAGTATCGTAAACTTTACTCTACTACTGTAGAGTTATTAGGGGGCACCCGTTGCTCGCCCCTCTGCCCTCTATTGCTATTTCCTTTATAACCCGGAACTGGTTTAGTATATTTTAGCTAATAAGCTACTAAGTAACCGCCTTAAGGCCTTTTTGTATTAAGAGCAGTGTATTATAGTTCTCTATACTAGCTACTAAGAGTATTACTTCTTAGTTGGTATGTAAGGGGCATAACAGTATTATATATTTTAGTGTCTATCTTAGCTAGCTACATTCGCACCTTAGGCTACCTACTAGGACACCTACCTAGTAAAGCCAGTCTTTTAGTTCTATTATTTCTGTTCTTAAGAGTGTTGCCATTATATTTTCTGCCTTTATTAGGCCTTCTCGGAGCCCTAAAGTATTTACCCCCTATAGCGTTAACCATACTACGGCTTAGGTTCCTCTTGCCTTAGTTAGCCTCTATACCTTTAACTCTTATATACCTCTCTAGCGTTGGTCTAGTCAGTGTTATATTATGGTAGATAGTTTCCTAGCGTTTTTTTATGCTCTACTTTAGCCCCTTTCTCTTTCTTGCTGTTGTCTTTACTAGCCTTTTATACGTCTCCCTTCCTCCTCTATATAGGCCTGGGCCCTAAAGCAGCACCATTTTTCTTTAGCTTTCTTTACCTATTTCTCTAATATATCTTCCCTACTTTAGGGTTATTGGTTTGTTCTCCTATAGGGCACCCTAAGGTCCCTCTATAGTTTATTTAGGCGTGTTTTGATATACTTTATAATATTAGAGTTACGTTTATTTTATATCCTTTATATTGCGGCGGCTTTAATATATAGTTATAGGGGGGGAATATTGGCTTCCCTTTTAAGCAGTGCTGTAGCCGTTCGCTTATATCCGCCTATTATACTTTAGAGGTAGGCTGTTTAGACCTTTTGGAGTGGTTTAAGGAGCGACTTAGGGGGGCCTTTCTTAGATTCTCTAGTGGCCTAAATACTGGACCTATACGTCATGGTTAGCCGGACAACTGCTATATATAGTAGGCGTAACCTCTGGAAGCATGGACCCTATATAGAATTAACGATTCTAGATAATGTAATATACTATACTTGGCCCTTATGGGCCGCTTGGGCCGCATATACGCTCTACTGGAGCTTGCTATCTACCTATACTCCTAGTACCCTTAGGCCCTGAACTAGTTAACCCCTAAAGCCTTAGATATAAATTATATACTAAAGATCTGTAGATTAATTGCGTTTTCTTATAAAATGGATTAGCTAGTACTTCTCTGGTAAGAATTAGACTCTATATCGTCTTGCCCATTCTATATATATATTATAAGCTTTCTCTAGTGTTCTGCAATTCTCTGCGGCTATTAGCCCGTATATAATTAGATTTATATTATTAATAAAGCCTATCCCCTAGGTCGCCCCTTCCTTAAAGGAGTCTAGTAGGTTGCTTATAAAGAAAAGGAAGAGTATAGGTAAGAGGGGTGATCCTTATAGTATTCCTGTTGTAACTATAATAGGGGGGCTCTGGTATCTGCTAAAGACTAGTAATATCTCTTTCTAACCTATAAACCCTTAGACAAATTATATAATCCATTTTAAGAAGCCTTTTGCCATAAGGATATATAAGAGACGCTTATAGGGTATATTATTATAGGCGCCACTAATATCTAAGCTAAGCATTAATACTATAAGGTCCCTTCGCATTGCCTATGCAGATTTAATAGTGGTAGCGAGTAGCGTAAGTGCTGATAGTGTTAAGCGGTTCTTTCTTGCCCCTATTTGGCTTTATAGTAGTAGGGCGTATTCCTTAGCCGTGTCTGCTATATAGTCCGCTATTACCCTTTCTAAGATCTTACTAAGGGTGTTTTCTAAGGCAATAGGGCGGTAGCTTCCTGGGATTAAGTAATCTGCTTTACCTTCTTTTTATAGAATAACCGTCGTTATAGATCTTCCGAGTCGCGGGTAGTAACCTATAGTAAAGCACGCTCTAGCTATATCTGTAAGCCAAGATACTATAAGTAGTCTATAGGTCTTTAAGGCCTCATTTAGAATCCTATCTGGTCCTAGTACTATGTTATTTAAAAGGCGGCTAATAGTTTTAGCCATTTCCTCTATTATTATGTCGCTGTTAACCCGTAGGCGAGTTACCGGTATATTACCCGTAATATCACTAAGGTCTGCTAGAGCCGGTTAGGGGAAAAACCTTTCTATAAGGATCTTTACCTTTTCATTGTTGTTATTAGTAGCCTGTAATTCCCCTGCTCTTTAAAGGGGCGGTAGGTAAGGGTCTTCTACTAGGCGCCCTACTTTTTTCTTTACCTATTTTGCTATAGCTTAAAGGCCCTTATTATAGGGGAGGCTTAGGTTAGAAGTGTACTTATTTATAAACCATCTCTAGTTATTTCTTGCCTTTTTTTTTAGGGTATTCTTTAACTGGTTTCTTATGTCTTTATATTATCTTTTGTCTTTAGGGTTGTGGCTGCTTATATATTTTCTTTTTGCTTGTTATTAGCTGGCGATAAGAACCGCGTATTATGCGGACTATGCGTGTCGCGCGTAGGGGCCCGGTTTTAAGACTAGGCAGTACTCTTCTAGCTTGTTTTTAATTACTGCCTAGATCTTTTTTAGTCTTTAGTTGATTTCCTTAGGGGTAGCTAATAAGCCTTACTTATTTGGTACTGGGTGGATTTTTTCTAGGCCTTAAAGTTGTTATTTAACTATATTAAGGAAGCTATCTATCTTAAGCTTTCTTATTGCGTATCTTTTACTATTTAGTTACGCCTTAATATCTAGATCTAGCTATATTTGGATGGGGATATGGTCTAAAGTGAGTACCTATTCTTCTTTAGGGTTATATCTTTTAAGTCTCTAGTATAGGCCTTCGTCTATAAATGTAAGATTAATTGTATTTTTGGCGGTGCCTCGTTACTATGTAATTGCTCCTAGGGGGGTGGCTAGCTTAAGGCCCTAGATGTCTATAGCTCTTAGTAGGCACTCTACCTATTGTTTAGCAGCAATATAGATACCCCCCTATCGCGGGTAGTAGAGGTTTATATCTCCTAATAGGATAGACTCTATGCCTTTGGTTTCTAGCAAGCTTATTACTAATATAATGTTCTCTATTTATAGGACCCCTTCGACCCTAGGGTTATATATATTAATAATCTATACTAGTCCCCTATATATCTAGATTGTTATAACTGCAATATCTAGGTTAACTACTTGCTATAACTATAAGGATAGGCTAATAGCTTTGCTAATTATAAAGCACACGCGCGTGGCTGCTTTTGGTTTATATAGGAGCTGGAATCCTTAGGGGCAGTATGTTAATTATATATAGGTATTATAGTACGGCTCTTATATAGCGAGGATATGGTATTTCTCTAGGTCTAGGCTGTCTAGTAAGGGCCTAGCGAGACGGTGGTTTGTATTGCCGCAGTTATATTGTATAATAGATAGGTAGCGGACCCCTAGTGAGGGTTCTTCGCCTCTCCTTTATTCCTTGCTTCTTCTGTTTTTACTTTCTCTAGGATATTTAGAACTTCTGTCTCTTATGTCTACACCCTAGTTACTACTTATTTTATATAGAGCTTTCTATTCCCGTATCTTATATTCCTACTAGCGCTTTTATATCTAAATCTGTTATTGTCTCTGGTTCTTCCCCTATTCTTACTAGTTAGCTATATACCCTTTAAAAGTCGGCTATAAATGTTATATTTGCCGTGTTAAGTCTAATTCTTAATTATCCTAGTTTTAAGCTTGCTGTAGCTAACTATAAGGGTCTTCCTATAGGGCGTCCTCTCCCTTATATCCCTATATAGTCTAGTAATATCGCGCGGCGTCGCTTCTGGCCCGTTAAGGCTTAGGATGGCTGGCCTAGCCCCCTAGTATTAAAGGTAGGAAACGCTAGAAAGGCACCTACGCCCCCCTAGCTTATCGCCTATTGTTTCCATTTATATAACCTAGCGTGTAGTTGTTCCCGTAGCTATTAAGCCCTTACCTTCTATCTCCTATATTTAATACAGTCTTCTCTTTTCTACGCCTTATATGTGCTTTAGTGGCAGTTTACGTATTTTATTTAGTTTTAATTTAAGCAGTGTCTTATGTTGTAGGGGCCTATATAGTGGCCGCAATACACCTATACTGCGCATATGGATTAGGTATGTCCCTATTATACGTAGCGATAATATTATTCTAGGCGGAGTTTATAGTTATAGAGCCTTATATTATATATAAGGCCATTTATAATAATACTTTTTTAGATAAGGAGTTTTTGCATTTTTAGTGTATATGTGCTAATAATAAGGGAGCTATACGTTTAACCGGTATCTCCCTAGCGAGTCTCTGGCGACTCTTATATCCTCTTATTATTCTTATTATATACTTAGTTTGCATTTTCGTGTTAAAGCTATTAGATTTGGGTAATCTTAAGACCTAGTATAAGGCGTTCCGTTTATTTTACTATCTTATATATAGTTGCTGTATTATCCGCCTAGCGTCCCTTTTTTACCCTAAGGCTTAGGGGGACCGCTGGGACTTTAACTGGGTAATCTTTATGGAGTACTTTTATGCTAATACGTTCTCCTAACCTGTCCCCTACCTTTACGGCTTATTTCTTTACCTATTAGTCCCTTAGGGTAACTCTAATATCTCCGCTCTTAAGGTGTTGGACTATAATAGCGTTGTAAACCTCTTTACGAATCTCTATAAGGACTTCTATTTCTAATTATCCCCTAAGCCCCTTTACTTTTTCTATATTTAGTTATATTATAATTATATACCCGGATATTATTTTTAGGGGGGTAGGTTCCCTATACTATAGAAGCGCAGCTATAACGGCCTAGGTGCGGTTCGCCGGTAAGGGGGGGTTTTATTTATTTTTAATTTTGCTTAGCCGTTAGAGGATTTAATTAAGGGTTTACTAGAGGGGCGCCTAAGGTTCGCTAAACTAGCGGAGCTATTCTGCTAGCTGTATTAGTTCGTTATAGCTGACGGTTACTCCCCTATAGCTATAGATACTAGACGCGTCCAATAGGCTTTATATTTTGTTAGATGCCTTCTTAATAGGGGTCTTCCCGCTTTATGGTGTGGTATTCGCCCGTTTTTATTGTGGAGGGCTATTGCTAGGCGTGGTTCTGGTGGACGCGCGCGAGTGCAAACCACCGTCGTTCGACGTGTGCCTCCCCTGCGATGCGTGCATCTCAGGGGGATTCTCTGGGTGTTTTTCAGGGTTCTTTTGGTTGGTTTTGGTCTTTTTAGGCCAGGTGCAGCAAGAGCTCCAGATCGTTTTTAGCGGAATATAAAGGAACTAATAAACTAGTTCCTGCATAGAATAATTAGGTATTGCTATTACTAGTTATATAGTTTATATATAATATAACACTACAAGAAGAAATAGGCACGTTACTATTTAAGGCGAATTACGGATATAAGCTAAGGACCTTATTATCGCCACATTAAGTAAAGAAGATAAGTAGTATAGCTAAGTAAAGAATAAAGAGTTTAATAAATCTTTATATAGACCTTACGGAAATAGCTAAGGCGGTATAGCAAAGGATGAAAAAGTATTATAATGCTAAGAGATCTAAGGGACTAGATCTTAAGAAGGGAGATAAAGTATACCTACTATATAAAAATTTTAAGAGTTAACTACTAAGCAAGAAGTTAGACTACGTTAGACTAGGACCTTTTAAAATTATATAAAAAATTTTATTAGTTATATTTAAGTTAAACCTACTAGCTAGGATAAAGATCTACCCTATATAGTATATCGCAATACTAGAGCCAGTATATAAGAGTATTAAGCCACCGGTTTATAAAGCAGATATATATAGAGGATAAAAGGAAAATAAATAGTAAGTTTTAAAGATTGTTAGTTATAAGGACGTAGACAATAAAATATAGTATAAAGTAAAGTAGATAGGCTATAATAAGACTACTTAGGAACTACTAAAGAACCTAAAAAACGCTATAGAAAAGGTATAGGAGTATTAAAAGAGAAAAGGTTAGGTAATATTAATAAAGAGGAATTACTAAAGAATAAGTCACCTAAGGGGGACCTAGGAAGAGTGACTGCTAAACTACTTAGAGTTATTTCCTTCTCTGTTAGAAGAAAATCCGTTTTTTTATTACTAAGTTCCTATAAACCTTATTAAATAAGTTTCCACTCCTTTAAATAAACCTTCTTGCGAACTTTCTTAAGATAAATTAACTAAGTAAATGTAGCAAGACGAGAATCGAGAGCCCGTTATTAAGCATTAGTAGCCTCCTTTTTAGTGTTATATAAATAATAAAGTTCCGCCAAGGTAACAAATAGTTTATTATTAAGCTTTGTAGCGGCAGATTAAATATAAGACCCTATAATAAATTACTTAGGGAACTTAGAGACTATTAAGAGTTATAGGACACGTATACTTAGTGTTAGAAGTAGAGCAAACATCATAGGACGATTAAACGTTTGCTTTAGTGCACTCCGCATAAAAAGAGAGTTATTAAGACAATGGACTCGCTATCGCGATATATACTAACCCTGCCTTTAAATAATAAGAATACGGAGATAGTATAATCTTACTAAGTAACAGTATTACAGCAATAGTGCGGGTATAACGTTGCGCTTATAAGGAAAAAGAGGCTTTAGGTATTATAAGTAATAATATTAACTAAATTAATTAGACGGATATTATACCTCTAGTAAACGACTTAGAGATACTAGATATCTTTAAGGATAAAGATAAAGAGGAGGGAGATAGTGTTATGAACGCTTTAAGTATAATATTATAACTACTTAAAGAGGAGTTAGAGGAAGCTAGTTAGTTAATATAAGTATGGTCTAAGATAGAACCTATAGAACTATATAATAAGGAATAGTAAGCGAGTTATATAATGTTATACGCAGTATACGCAGTATATACAGTGTATGCCTATATATAACACGTATAACACGTATATTATATATAAGGAGGATTTTATAGGAGTATAGTTGTGTATTTAAGGACCCTTAATCCCTACCTAGATAGTTCCTTCCTTATAGTAATTCTTAGAATATAATTAGAGTTAATCTGTTAGGCAACCACTCTACCAGTTATTATTTACGTTATTGACTTATCTGCAATACTTATATACCTAGCCCATTAACGAGTCTACCATAGTTCCTGCTATAAGGCTCCATTATAATAAACACCTAGATAATAGGTAAAACGTTAAGCAATACTATCCGTTTAATAGTCTTAAATATCCCTTACTGCTTAAAATTAGGGCACTGCTAACCGCACACCCCCTAATTACTGCACGTATACCCCCGAATTACTACGCGTATACCCCCCACTAAACAAGCTTAGATCCTTTCACTTTAAGTTAAAATATTATATGTGTTTGACTTATTTACACCCAAATCGCGAAAATCAAAGTGTCAAAATATAACACCTGTAAGATCGTCCTAAGTTAACTAGTAGGAGTACTCTACGAGGCGCTATAAGAACTAGATTAGTTGCTACTACCTCTATTTAATGTCTATAGATTACCTCTACGGGTATACCCGCGCCCGTTACACCTGCGCCCACGCTCGCCCGCAGGTAGTGCAGCTAGTATTTCGCTCAAATACTAAGAGCTCCCGCTAAGTAGAGTTATCAATGCGATTCGTAGAGCTAGATGTAGAGCTAGCTAGCCGCGCGACCGCGACCGCAACGACGCTCTACAATTGCAGGCTCTTAGTATAGGCGCGTGGTATTGTTTTCGCGATTTAGGTGTAAATAAGTCAAATACACGTAATATTTTAACTTAAAGTGGAAGGATCTAAGCTTATTTAGTGGGGGGTGTATGCGTAGTAATTAGGGGGTGTGCAGTTAGTAGGGCCCTAAAATTATTATATTTCTTATTAGCGGCTTCTATAAAGCTATCTTTATATAAGTAAGCTTAAAGCTTTTTTTTTTAGCTATAATATTAGGATTTTTTTTAGGCACGTTGTTGCAGGTTGCGGCAATTTGCTGTAAACTGTGCGATTTACGTGGTCGTATATGGTCGTTAGCGATTCGCGCAAACCGCGCGTTTTGTAACAAAATTATAGTATCTACTAGTAAATTGCAGCAAAACGCTTAACTACTAAACTAATGCTAGCTTTTTGCTACCCTATAAATAAATAGCGCGTAAACTATACGAACTATACAAACTATATAAACTATATAAACTATACGAACTATACGAACTATATAAACTATATAAACTATATAAACTATATAAACTATATAAACTATATAAACTATATAATAAAACTATATAAATATATAAACTATATAAAACTATATAAACTATATAAACTATATAAACTATATAAACTATATAAACTATATAAACTGTACAAATTATAACTATATAAATTATTATTATATTATATAATAACTAAATTATTATATATTTCTATAGATTGCTATAATATACTTTTAAATATATTTATATTATAACTATATAAAATATAGAGCTATCTACTTTAGGCGTTAAGAGGGAAGCCTCTCGTAGAGGCTCTAAATCGTTTACCTGCCTGCCTACCTGCCTGCCTACCTACCTACCTACCTATCTACCTGCCTATCTGCCTGCCTACCTACCTACCTACCTACCTACCTATTTACCTGCCTACCTACCTACTTACCTACCTACCTACCTACCTACCTACCTATCTACCTACCTGCCTGCCTACTTACCTACCTATCTATCTATTTGTCTGTCTCTCTATACCTACCTGTTTATACCTACCTATCTATACCTACCTGTCTGTACCTACCTGTCTGTGCCTACCTGTCTATATTACCTTAATTCAATTAATTGATTGAATCGTTTATCGTGTTCGCTGGCTGGTCGTTTAAATGGTTGTCGTGTGGCTCTAGCAGCGGTTGTATAGCTCTGGTGACGGTCGTCTAGCTTTGACGACGGTCATCTGGCTCTAGCGACGGTCATCTGGCTCTGGCGACGGTCGTCTAGCTCTGACGACGATCGTCTAACTCTGACGACGGTTGTCCAGCTCTGGCGACGTTTATCTGGCTCTAGCGACGGTCATCTGGCTCTGGCGACGGTCGTCTAGCTCTGACGACGGTCGTCTAGCTCTGGCGACGGTTATCTGGCGATGGCGACGGTTATCTAGCTCTGACGACGATCGTCTGGCTCTGACGACGGTTGTCCAGCTCTGACGACGGTTATCCAGCTCTGACGACGGTCGTCCAGCTCTGGCGACAGTTATTTGGCTCTGGCGACGGCCGTCTGGCTCTGGCGACGGTCGTGCTAGCTGTTGTTCTGGTGTCTTCCTTAGTAGGGAGGATGTAAGAAAGGGTAAAAAATAAGGTGGCTACCTAGGTGTATATAGGGGGTATACTTAGCAGAGGCACGTGTAGAGGCTATTGGGAATATAGTGGGGACCTAATAGTAATATGTCGCGTATATATAGAAAGGCTTTATATAGAGCTTCGTGTAGAGCCTTTATATATAGAGCTTCGCGTAAAGCCTTATATAGAGCCTTGTATAGAGCTTTACGCAGAGCCTTATATAGAGCCTCTATATATAAAGCTTTATATAGAGCTTCGTAGAGCTTTATATAAAGCTTTGTGTAGAGCCTTATATAGAGCCTCGTATAGAGCCTCGTATAAAGCTTCGTATAAAGCTTTATATAGAGCTTTGTATAGAGCTTCGTGTAGAGCTTTACGTAAAGCTTTATATAGAGCTTCGCGTAGAGCTTTACGTAGAGCTTTATATAGAGCTTTATACAGAGCCTTATATAGAGCCTCTATACGTAGAGCTTTATATAAAGCCTTATATAGAGCCTTATATAAAGCTTTATATAGAGCTTTATATAGAGCTTTATATAGAGCTTTATATAGAGCTTTATATAAAGCCTTATATAGAGCCTTTATACGCAGAGCTTTATATAAAGCCTTGTGTAGAGCCTTATATAAAGCTTTATATAAAGCTTCGTGCAGAGCTTCGTATAGGGCTTTTGTAGTATTTTTATTGCAGCCGAAAATTAGGGTTTAGCAATTTGCGGCGATTTGCACGAGTAGCCTATGTATTTATAGTAAATCGCTGCAAGTTGCCGCAAATTGCTAAAATTGCGACTTACACAGGTTTTCCAGACCCCGATTTTCGCTTGCAACAACGTGCCTAAAAAAAATTTCCTAATAAAGGTAGTAATTAAAGCTTATTATAGTATAATTGCTTTTAGTAATATCTATTTTTAGTAGTAAAGGCTCTATAGAAGGTAGAAGGGTATTTAATTGCTTAATATCTATTAGGTAAACTACTTAATGTATTAAAAGCTTTTTAGTTTTTTTATATTTTATAATATTAACATCGCCTATACCGCTATAGATCTTCTATTTTAGATGGGCTTCTTCTTTAAAAATAAGTTTAAATTAAGGTCTTTAATTAATTAAGGAACTTAACAGCGTTATATTAGTAGTATTTAACTAAGGTTTTAATGTCTTAGCTAGGGTAGAGAGGCTAGGTATAAAGTTGTCCTTTAAGGCTTATAGGCTAATTACGTTATTATCTTAATCTATTGCTTAATCTTAATTTTTATTAGTATCTACCTATTAACTTCTACTAATATTGGCCTTGTCCTCCTTATCTAACATCTTATATTCCTTATTTAACGTCTTATTAAACTTTTTCTAAAACGTCCTATTAATATTTAATATATTAATTACCTCTAAAATTTAATTAGCGCGTTTTTAGAGCAGATTTATATAATTTAGCTAACTATTATTATAAAGTAATTACTTATTAAACGTTACGTCTCTTATTTAAATTACCTTTTTTCGCTAGGTATATAGACCCTAAAGATATTTATTAACTAGTACCTTACTAGGTATCTAATATAAGCCCTTAGCTTAAGCTTTTATATATATAGAATATTATATTTAAGTGGGTAAGCTTTATAGCTATATTCGGCTTTAATAGCAAGAGCCCTATTACTAACTAAAGCATTTTAAAAGGTATTATATAGCTAAGCTAGGCGTTTAGTATCTAATTAATTAAATATACTATAGCTTTAATAACCTCTAGCTAGAGCTCTTCTAGTAATTAAGCCTTAATCCATATATATTAAGACTTAATAATAATTACCCCTTTAGAACGTTTAGTAAAACTACTTTAAGACTTTATATATAGGGCTAACTGCTTTAGTAATATTCCTTTTTAGGTCCGTTAAGTGTTAAACTCGCCACTTAGAAATATTTCGCCATTAATTCAAATTATTACGATCTTTAGGTTATATTAACGTTCTATCCTATTTAAATATTATATAATTGCTTATATTGTTAATGACTTATAGGTAAAGATCTTAACCTTATTTAAATATAGAAATTTACTATTAAAATATATTGTCTAGATATAACTATTATATGCTATAATCTCTAGAAATAAGTTAATATATACTTAGTAGAAGGGCCTAGTTGCCTTACTAGTAGGTATTCTTCTTAATATAATTTTATAAGCCTTGCTAACAGTATAGGTCTTATAGTTAATCATTGCTAAACCTTAAAGTTTTATGCCCCCTACTTCCTAAGATAGATACTTAATTGTGTTAGGTCCTATATAGCCTATCTACTACTTCCTAATTAAAAAAGGGGTCTTATAATTAGATTATAAATAAGGCCTTACTTAGGGTCCCTAATTATAGCTTATTATACTCTAGAGTTAATTAATTATAATAGCGCTTATAATAGGCGAATATCTTATAATTATATAGTAGGTTCCTTTTATTATCCCATTATATATTCTTCTTATTAAACTTTCTTAAGTAGGCTAAATTTATATAAAAGGCTAGTATATATACTATATTAGCTAAGAAAATCTTTTTAGAACCTAATAGCGTTTAGATAATAATTACTACCATCTTTATACCTTTAATTAGGTCTATACCCGTCCCAATATATATAAAGTCTTTACTTAATTAAAGCTTATTAACAAATCTTAATTAATTATTAATAACGTAAATAGTGGTTTCGTTATTAAGAATTACGCTATTATATAGCTTATAGTCAGTGCCTACTTTATAAGCGCCTATTTAATATATATAAAAGGTACTATTATCTTCCTTTTAGCTTCTATCTAGGCTCTATATAACTTCATTAGGAAAAAATTTAGCAGCATTTAGCTAGCATTTTCAGCATTTCGCAGCATTTTGTAGTATTTAAAACAGACTATACGCATTAAGCAGCATCTAGGCAGCTATATATATATTATATATATATAATTTATCTTTAGATAGTTAATTAGATATAGTATATTATATAATAATTTTTTTATAAATTATATAAGTTATTCTACTTCTAAAAAAAGTTTTTATTTTTTTTAAATTTTTTTAGAAGTAGAATAACTTATATAATTTATAAGTAATTTATAAAAAAATTATTATATAATATACTATATCTAATTAACTATTAGGAATAAAGGTAAGTGGTCACTATATAAGGCAAATTGCCATTACAGGTAGCAAGTTGCCGTTACGTGCGGCAAGTTGCCGTCACGTATCGCCGCGGCAGTAGCGTGGCGAGGAGCCTTAAGCTCCTCGCCCTCCCTAACATATATAAGAACAATAATTATTATACTATCTACGAACCGTAGCTACGTAATATCCCCTTATATAACCAACACTAATTAGTAGTTAACTTTACTATTATACTACAAAACAGCTAGGTATTCTACTAAGAAGAGACAAGCTACTATACTAGTACTACTTATGCTAAAGGAAGCTGTCTTTTAAGGTTAAAACTAGTCCTAAACCTTAAATAGAACTCTTCTATAAATCTAAGGATCTAAAGGCTAAAACTAGTCCTAAGCCTTTCTAAGATTATGGATTCTTACGTCTATTACGCAGAATAACACGCTTTATAAGTCTTTATAATTTAAGGCTAAAACTAGTCTTAAGCCCTATAACTATAAATATACGTTATAAACGCGTACTAAATAATAAACGCGTACTAAATAATAAATATATATTATAAACGCGTACTAAATAACAATCACTATACTAATAATACTTCCCTCCCTCTAAAAACATGGCTACGCCTACCTTAAATAACTAGAAAGACTCCTTACTACTAGGGGTAGCTAAGTACGCGAAACTTATTAATAAAAATTAGAACGAATTTGCCTTTAATATAATAACTTATACCGCAAAATAAGTTAACGGCTTTCTCCTATACTATATTATATTCTACTAAAATAAATATTATACCAACTTATAACTATAAAAGTATTTTAGGGAGGATTTTATAAAATAGACTGCTAATACCTAGGTACTTAGCAACATTAATATTGTTTAGGACTTTTAAGACTTCCTCTATAAGAATAGGGTATACGTTACTAAGAATGGTAACCTAATTACTAATAATATTTAGGCCGTTATTACTAGTATAGAAGAACTAATATAGACGAAAGCTAAGATTATATATTAACTATAGAAACCTAAAAATAACCTATATTCTTTAGAAGGCAACTTTAATTTATATTAAAACCCCTAAAACGCTAACCCCCTACTTAAAGCTGCTCTCCTACCTAGAGGTACTCTCCTACTTAGAGTTGCTTTGCCTTTACCTCCTCCACTCTAACTAACTAGTAAGCCTTTACTATAAGAAGTTATAAATTTAATAAAGGTATATTTGGATAAAGAGAAGAAGTTTAAAGGAGAATTATATAATATACTTAGAGTAAAACTATAAGTCTTTTATAACTGTTGTAATAAGGTTAAAATTTAATACTACTAGTACTATTACGCTTTCTCTGTTATATTAAAGGGACGGGCGGTAATATTTTATTATAACTATATTATAGGTAAAAACTATAACTTTAATGCAATACTTTAGCTTATTAGAGCCTACTTTAAGACTAATAAAAATTGCTAACTTTATATATCTAAATAGCGGGAGACTACGTTCTAGAGAGTTATTACTTCTAACCTAATAAAGACTTATTTAGAGTGCCTTTAGCTGCTCTTTAATAGACTTTAAAAAATCTAATATAGCCTTACTAAAACTTACTAAAATAAGAATAGCCTAAGGGACTAGGTTATCTTAGTATACCGTAGCGTTTTTAAGTGTAACTTAGCGCTATATAAACCTATAAATATATTTAAAGGAGTATATACTAAGCTATACTCCGCTATAAGTACTATAATATAAATATAAGAATCTTAATAGTTTTATACTAAAAACCCTACCTAACTAAGTATTCCTAACTAATATAATTATAACTAGACTAATTAAATATATAGTGGCCGCGGTAGGGAATATAGAAGAGGGTATAATTAATGTTAACTATAAGGTAATTATAGAGGTTCTTATAGAGGTTTATTTTAAAGTAATTGCTAAAAGAAAAGCTATGTTTATAAGAAGCCAAATTACTAGTTAACTAGATACTCCCTTAATAAGTAAAAAGAGGCATATAATAAGTTCCGTTAGAGTATAAGAAATATTAGAAATTATAAGGTTACTATGGCCTACTTCTAAAGCTTTCTAGTTTAATATAAAGGCGTAAAAGATTTTAAGGGTAAGGTTAATAAGACCGAACAGCTTCTTATAGATATAGAAATTAAGGACTACTTACCTAACTAATACTTTACTAGGTATAGTAAGGTAAATAGCATATAAACCGTTGCTGTCCTTAATAACCAATCTACGCTCTATTCTATTATAAAGTTAGATATCTTTAATAAGCTAAAGGAGAGCTCCGCGTTTTCCTTTAACGATAGATACTTAGTAAATATCTTCTATAGTATTATACTAGATACTAAAGCCGCAGAAGTATCTATAGTAGGAGAACCTTAAGTTTAAGCCCTTTAGTAGCTTAATAGCTCTATTTAGATTAACTATTTAACAGCAGGCTAGTATACAATTTATTTTAGTAAAGGTACTATAATCTCTCTCGGCATAATTAGGGTTTAAACCCCCTTAGGGTATATTAGTTTTTACGTTATTCCTATAAATACTTTATTTCTATTTTGCATTAAAGATATAAATAAGTTAGGCGTTAGGCTTAATAACCTTAAGAATATACTTATTTAGGGAGATAATTAGGTACCTATTATACGCAAGTAGGGTTACCCCTAGTTACTCCTTTATTAATTAGAAAAGAGTATTGCTTAAAGCTACTTAACTAAGTTAGAATTACGCCAACTGCACTATCGTTTTAGCCACCCATCTGTTTATTAATTGCTTAGGGTTCTTTAGTAAGTAGGCTATAAAGTTAAGGTTAAGGCAATTAAGCATCTTATAAAGTATTACTATTACTACTAAATAAACTAGAAGTCCCTTGGCTGATTTAAGTTTACCCTTAAGGATAACTACAACTTTAACTTTTGTATTATTATTAACGTTATATATCTTAGCGGTAAGCTAGTGCTCTAAATTATTAACTTCTTAACCTCCTTCTAAGCTACGCGTTTCTTAAAAGATATATTAGCTAAAAATATATAGGAGACCCTTTAGTTGTGCTAGATTAATATCTATTTAGGACCCCCTAATTAAATCGTCTATAATATAGGAAAGAACTTCTTATTTATAGAGTTTTAATAATAGATAAAGGTAATAGCAATTAAGGTTAAGGAAGTCCCTATTAAGGTATATAATAGTATTAGAAAAGTAGAATAATATTACGCGCTATTACGCTGCGTATATAAGATTATCTCTTTAGAACTAAAGGATGCTAATAAAGAACTTACCTTATAAATAGCTATTAAAGCTATTAATAATTCCGCTAGCCCAGATGGACTTATACCTATATTACTAGTCTTTAGCGCCTACCCTTAAATAACTAATAATTCTCTACTATCTCCCTCTATTATATAACGAGCCGAGGCTATTTATAAGGCAATAAAGAAGGTATAACATCTCTACGCTATACGCTAGGTTAATAATATACTAGGAATAAGAAATAGCCCAAATACCTTAACTATACTTAATCTGCTACTCTAGTTTAAGGTACGCGTATAGCGTAAAAAGGGAGGATAGTTAGGCCCACACCAACTTATTATAATTAATAGTTAAACTTATACTATTTAGATGCTTTATAGACCTACTTAATTCTATTTAACTATTATTAAGCCTTACTATAAAAATAATAATTTTAAGCCTTTATAGGATGCCCTAGAAGATGCCCTAAAAGAGAGCTATAATTAATATACTCTAGAAGGCGACTATAATCCCAATATAATTGTAGTAGATACGTTATAACTATAACGCGGTAGAGGTCGCCTAAAGGAATTATAAAATTGCTAATATCTTATTAATTTTAAAGAACAATTTATTGCTGCTATTAAAAATAGAGTTAAGTTATTAATGGCCTTTATAACAGCTAAGGAGAAGGCTAACTTTAAACTTATAAAACAGCTCTAAAAGGAAGGTTATATTATAACTCTAGGAGCTCCTTTCTAAGTATCCAATAAGTAGGAGATCAATAGTCTTATTATAAGAGGAGTCTTTAAATTTAAGAAGTATAACCCTACTAAGTTTAATAGAGTTTATATCTTTAAGTTAAGAATAGTTAATAAGATTAAGGGTAAAGCTACCAACGCCCTATTTAAGAAATTAAGGCTTATTATCTAAGGCTACAATAATAATAGTAAGGAGGTAATTCTTACGCAGTCTCCTATAATTTAACAAGCTAGTTAGCGAGTTATTATTACGCTAGCTCCCTCCTTAATAAAGAATAGAATGGCAGTTTATTTATAAGATATTACTTAAGCCTATACCTAATTAGAGACGCACCTTTAGCGCTTAATATTAGCATACCTTCTAGAGCAAATTCGCTACCAGTATCCTAAAGATATAATTATGGTTGTGCTTAAGCCATTATATAGGATTATAGAGGCAGGAACTCATTAGTAGGCTACCTACAGTAAGCACCATAAAGAGAAGCTTTTAATAACTACTTCTATATTTAATCCCTGCTTCCTTATTATAACTATAGGAACTCTATTTAGAATTATTGGCATATAAACTAATAATATAATTATCTTAGGAGACAACTAATTCTTAGCTCTTAAAGAGGACGAGCTAGTAAAGGTAAATCTTATAGTAAAGCTAAAGGAAAAGCTTAGTTTAACAATACTATTACTCTTTAATAGATGCATTCTCTTCCTAAATAAGGATTCTATTACTCTACGCCAGAAGGGTTAAGGTAAGAAGATTAATATTATTAATACTAATTCTCTAAAGCAAGAATATATGGAGTAACGCGCTTATAAAGCTTATATTACTTCTATCTATTAACCTAAGGCTTTATTTAATCTCTCTATTGCTACCTAATACTAGGAACTAACTAAGGATAATATTTTTACCCTAAATAAGCGTCTTTTCTAGTAAATAAACTATCTTAATTAGGGACTACTCTATATACCTATTAATCTTCCTACCACTAAGCTCTTTATATTTATTAATAGATTATTTATAAATAATAAAGATTTTAGCTCCTAGTTAGGATATAAGATTATTATTATAAACAAATTTACTAGAGAGAATAACTTTATAATCTATAGTAATCTTATCTGTTAGAGCTTAACTAAGGGTAAGCATGTTACCTAAGGTGTTTTAGCGTTAGAGATATATAGAATAGTTAGTGGAGTTAATATAGTAATTGCAATTAGAACTACCCTAAAGATAATTATAGATTAACTCGAACTTTCTATTATCCCTATAATTATATATACCAACTTATATTCCCTCTATAAGTATTTAGTTAAGCTTAGTACTATAAAGGAAAAGCGCCTTATAATTAATATTATGGCACTTTAATAATCCTATAAGCCTTAAAAACTCTTTAAGATTTAATAGATTAATAGCTAAGATAACTTAGTAAATATAATAATAAAGGCAAACCTAAATAAGGCACTAGAGACGTTTATTAATATAAATACTCTATATATATAAGTTAAAGGTTAGGTTAAAAGGGAGTCCCTAGAAATTTCTTAGTTATGTAAGGTCTTAAGATATCTAGGAACTTTAACCGGCGGTTAAAGTTATCTAATTAGTTAGATTCTCTTACCAAGATTATTTTTAAAGGGGGGAGTATAACATTCTATAGACCTTAACTTAACCCAGCTAATTAGGATTTTCCATCCCCGGGATAGAAAATCGCTATTAGCTCGCTTACTACTAGCGCCTTAGCGGCCCTCTAAATAAGATATCTACCTATAACTCCTAAGTAAGAAAGCACCACGTGCTAAGAGGTAAATTTTAGGATAGCGAGACTTATATTATAATAGCAATAGTAAATAAGAAGGATTAATATTTGCTACGCTAGTTAAGCGGTATATATATATATAGATAGCAACTATAAAAGAAGAGTTGCTAGTGTTAGGAATAAAGGTAAGTGGTTACTATATAAGGCAAATTGCCATTACGGGTGGCAAGTTGCCGTTACGTGCGGTAAGTTGCCGTCATATATCGCCGCGGTAGTAGCGTAGCGAGGAGCCTTAAGCTCCTCGCCCTCCCTAATATATATAAGAACAATAATTATCATACTATCTACGAACCGTAGCTACGTGATATCCCCTTATATAACCAACATTAACTATCTGGGGATGAATTATATATATATAATATATATATAGCTGCCTAGATGCTGCTTAATGCGTATAGTCTGTTTTAAATGCTGCAAAATGCTATGAAATGCTGCTAAATTTTTTCCTAATATTCCTTTTCTAAAAACTGCTTCCTAACTTTCTTAAGTATTTACTTATACTATTTTAGAGCAATAGTAATTTTTTCTTAACCTTTTTAGCCGTATCTTTATCTAATTTCTAGTCCTTTAATTAAACTAACTTATTAATATATAGACAATCCGCCCGACGTACGACTACCTGGCTCGCAGCCAGGCCCGAAACTAGCCTTACTCAGCCAGTCAACGTGGACGCGCCCTAGGCGTACGACAGGACACCCTTAGGCTTGCACTAGCTCTAAGACCGAGAGGATACGGTAAGGGCGTAGGGAACCTCTTTTTATAAGAACTTGTTAAGGTTAACACGTTACAGATACTTCGTACGAAACTTATTAAGGCCCTAAGGCCACCACAAAGAACTTGTTAAGGCCCTGCCCAGAGAACTCGTTAAGGCCCCTCTACGAGGGCCTATCTGGTATCCGGTACACCCAGGTAACTTAGAAGAGGGTCTTAATAGGCGTGGTGCGCGCGACCTGGACGACAGCGACGCGATAGCGACGCGACGGCGACGCGACGGCGACTAGACGGCTTAACGAGGTGGAAACACGGGTAAAGCTCTAGGCAGCGGAAACACAGGCCAGCTTCGACGGCCCTATGGCGTACAACTTAGTCGACTTACAGTTGACCTATAGTTGACTTATAGGTGACTTATAGGAGGGTCTTAATAGGCGTAGTGTATATAACCTAATGTATATATATAGGGGAGGCTATAGGGGAAATATAGGCTAGTTGGACGAGGTCTTAATAGTTAGAGATATAGGCCAGCTTATAAAAAGGGGGGACACAAGCTTAGTTGGTAGGAGAGGGGGGAGTAGGTTGTCTGGTGCGGGACCTAGTGTCTCTACGGCCCCTCTCCTACAAGATACGGTCGGCCTATTATAAGGAGACTCTTATAGGCAACGCGAAACGGGAACCTCCCGCGGGGTGTAGTGCGTAGTAGCTACTGCTGGCTCTAAGGACCTTACCCCTTAGCTAGGCTCTAACCCTTAGTACACCTAGTAGGCAGGTAGGATTACGTCCTAGCTAGAGAGACTACTACGTGGCTTAAGAGAATAGATGCGCGTATTGGTATATTAATAGACGGAACCGTTCGTCTCTAGGGCGGTACGCCGGTGAGATATACTTAAGGAGTAAACAGGAGTTACTTAGGCAGGAAGGTTTTGGCTAGGCCTAACTATAGAAAGTACGCCTAAGTCTACATTGCAGGATATAGCCACGACGCCTTTGCAGGACTACGCCAGTAGGCGCGTAAGACGGGAGTTGCAACCCCTGGAAATGGCAGCTTATGCCTATACCGGCGGAAATAATAGAAAAGGCGTGAAACCAAAGGCTATGGAAGGCTTCTAAGCTATATAAAAGCGTACCAACTTTAGGAGGAGACTCTTATACAGACTGCTGGGGGGTAAACTAGTACTTGGGCTAATAACCCGTTATAAAATATCTAAAAGAATGGTGAAATTCCCTATATAAGTAGTGGTGGCAGCTAACTGCTTGCAGACTAGGACTAAAGCACTAAAAAACTAGGGTAGAGGCTTAGATAAGTAGGCATGTTAAACTCTACTATATTACTAGCTAATATATAACTACCTAACTGCAAAATGCAGCCACGACACCTTTATAGGATTACGCCAGTAGGCATATAAGACGGGAGTTACAACCCCTAGAAAAGGTAGCTTATACCTATACCGGCGGAAATAATAGAAAAGGTGTAAAACTAGAGGCTATAGAAGGCTCCTAAGCCGTGCGAAAGCGTACTAACTCTAGGAGGAGACTCTTATATAGACCGCGGGGGGGCGGACTAGTACTTAGGCCAATAACCCATTATAAAATATCTAAAAGAACTGGTAAAACCCCCCATTAAGGTGGTGGCAGCTAACTGCTTATAGAAAGCCCCTAGGCCTTTAGGCCTAGGTTTAGGATAAATACTAGAAAACTAGGGTAGAGGCCTAGATAAGTAGGCACGTTAAACTCTACTATATAACTACCTGACCGCACCTAGGCCGCCGTAGCTGCGCTTCCACAATATAGGGAACTTACCCCCCTAAAGACAATATCCGGGCATATAATTACAATATAACTAAACATAGAAAAAGCAGAGGGGCTTAGGGGATAATTAGAAATAGAAGTCCTTACGGAGATTTACAAAGAGGTCTATAACGCTATCGTAGTCCAACACCTTAGGAGTGGAGATATTAGAGTCACCTTAAGGGACTAATAGGTAGAGGAACAAGCTATAAGGGCAGGGGACAGGCTAGGAGAACGTATTGGCATAAAAGTGCTCCGCGAAGATTACCTAGTCGAAGTCTTAGCGGTTCCCCTAAGCCTTAGGGTAGAAAAGGGACGCTAGGCGGACAATATAGCAACTATATATAAGATAGTAAAACAAATAGAACGCCTTATACTAGGACTTGAGATTACCCAAATCTAATAGCTATAATAGGAAAATGCAAACTAAGTATATAACGAAAATAATAAAAGAATATAAGGGTTGCTAGAGACTTACTAGGGAGGCGCCGGTTAAACGCATGGCTCCCTTATTATTAGTATATATACACCAGGAATGCAAAAACTCCTTATCTAAAAAGGTATTATTATAAATGGCCTTATATATAATATAAGGCTCTATAACTATAGACTCCGCCTAGAATAATACTATCGCTATATATAATAGGGACACACCTAATCTACATACGCAGTATAGGTATGCTGCGGCCACTATACAGGCCCCCATAATATAAGATATTGCTTAAATTAAGACTAAATAAAATGTGTAAACTGCTACTAAAGCATATATAAGGCGTAGAAAAGAGAAGACTGCATTAAATACAGAAGATGGAAGGTAAGGGCTTAATAGCTATAGGAACAACTGCACGCTAGGTTATATAAATAGAAATAATAGGCGATAAGCTAGGGGGGTATAGGTGCCTTTCCAGCGTTTCCTACCTTTAATACTAGGGGGCTAGGCCAGCTATCCTAAGCCTTAACGGGCTAGAAGTGACGCTATGTAATATTACTAGACCGTATAAGGATATAAGGGTTATAGGGAATATAAGGGAGAGGACGCCCTATAGGAAGACCCTTATAGATAGCTATAGCAAGCTTAAAACTAGGACAATTAAGAATTAGACTTAACGCGGTAAATATAACATTTATAGCTGACTCTTAAAGGGTATATAGCTAACTAGTAAGAACAGGGGAAGAACTAGAGACAATAATAGATTTAGATATAAAAGCGCTAGTAGAAACACAAGATACGGAAATAGAAAGCTCTATATAAAATAAGTAGTAACTAGGGTGTAGATATAAGAGATAGAAGTTCTAAATATCCTAGAAAAAATGGAAATAGAAGAAGCGAGGAATAAAGGAGAGGCGAAGGACCCTTACTAGGGGTTCGCCACCTATCTATTATACAGTACAACTATAGTAATACAAACCACTGTCTTATAAGGCCCTTACTAGATAGCCTAGACCTAGAGAAATACTATATCCTTACTATACAAGAGCCGTATTACAATGCCTATATATAATTAATATACTACCCCTAAGGATTCCAGCTCCTATACGAACTAAAAGCAGCCATATATATATGCTTTATAATTAGCAAGGTTATCAGCCTATCCTTATAGTTATAGTAGGCAGTTAACCTAGATATTATAGTAATAATAATCCAGATATATAGGGGACCGGTATAGATTATTAATATATATAACCCTAGGGTTAAAGGGGTCCCATAAATAGAGAATATTATATTAGTAATAAGCTTACTAGAAACTAAAGGCATAGAGTCTATCCTATTAGGAGATATAAACCTCTACTACCTATAGTAGGGGGGTATCCATATTACTATTAAATAATAGGTAGAGTGCCTACTAAGAGCTATAAACACTGGGGGCCTTAAGCTGGCCACCCCCCTAGGAGCAATTATATGGCAATAAGGCACTACTAAAAGCACAATTAACCTTATATTTATGGACGAAGGCCTATACTAGAGACTTAAAAGGTACAAACCTAAAGAAGAATAGGCACTCGCCTTAAACTATATCCCTATCTAAATATAGCTAGATCTAGATATTAAGGCGTAACTAAATAGCAAAAGATATGTAATAAGAAAGCTTAAAATAGATAGCTTCCTTAATATAGTTAAATAATAACTTTAAGACCTAGAAGAAATCCACCTAATACTAAACAAGCAAGGCTTATTAGCTACCCCTAAGGAAATCGACCGAAGACTAAAAAGGATTTAGGCAGCAATTAAAAACGGGCTAAAAGAGCACTACCCGGTCTCAAAACTGGGCCCCTATACGTAATACGCATAGTCCGCACAATATATAATTCTTATCGCCAGCCAATAATAAGCAAGAAGAAAATATATAAGTAGCTATAATCCTAAAAACGAGAGACAATATAAAGACACAAGAAACCAGCTAAAAAATACCCTAAAAAAAGAAGTAAGGAATAGCTAAAGACGGTTTATAAATAAGCATACTATTAACCCGAGCCTCCCCTATAATAAAGGTCTTTGGAGGATAGCGAAATAGGTAAAGAAAAAGGCGGGACATCTAGTAAAAGACCTATACCTTCCGCCCCTGCGAAAACTAGATAAATTACTAGCTATAAGCGATAATAATAAGAAGGTAAAGATCCTTATAAAAAGATTTTTCCCTTAACCAGCTTTAGCAGACCTTAGTAATATTACGGGTAAAGCACCAGTAACTTGCCTAAGGGTTAATAGTAATATAACAACTAAAGAAATAGCTAGAACTATTAACCGCCTTTTAAATAATATAGTACTAGGACCAAATAAAATCCTAAATAAAGCCCCAAAGACCTATAGACTACTAATAGCACCTTAGCTTACAGATATAGCTAGAGTATACTTTATAATAGGCTACTACCCAAGACTCGGAAGAGCTATAATAACGTTTATCCTATATAAAAAAGGTAAAGCAGACTACTTACTCCTAGGAAGCTACCGCCCTATTACCTTAGAAAATACCCTTAGTAAGATCTTAAAAAGGGTAATAGCGGACTATATAGCAGACACAGCTAAGAAACACGCCCTATTACTATAAAGCTAAATAGGGGCAAGAAAGAACCGCTTAACACTATTAGCACTTACGCTACTCACTACCACCATCAAATCTGCATAGGCGATGCGAAGGGACTTTGTAGTATTAATACTCAGCCTAGATATTAGTGGCGCCTATAATAATATACCCCACAAGCATCTCTTATATATCCTTAGGGCAAAAGGCTTCCTAGAATAGATTATATAATTTGTTTAAGGGTTTACGGGTTAAAAAGAAATATTACTAGTCTTTAGTAGATACTAAAGCCCCCCTATTACAGTTGCAACAGGAATACTATAAAGATTACCCCTCTCGCCTATACTCTTCCTTTTCTTTATAAGCAACCTACTTAACTCCTTTAAAAAAGGGGCAACCTAGGGGATAGGCTTTATTAATAATACAAACCTAATTATATATGGGCTAATAGCCGTAAAGAATTACAGAACACTAGAGAAAGTATATAACACCTATATAGAATAGGCAAGACGATATAGAGTCCAATTCTTACTAAAGAAATACTAGCTAATCTATTTTATAAGAAAACGTAACCAATCTGCAGATCTTTAGTATATAATTTACATCTAAGGCTTTAGGGGTCAACTAGTTTAGGGCCTAAGAGTATTAGGAGTATAGGTAGACAGTAAGCTCCGGTAGAGCGTATATATAGTATAAGCGGCCTATAAGGGCTAAGCACAGTATATTGTATTATCTAGGATTGTTAATTCTATATAGGGTCCATACTTCTAGAGGTTACGCCTACTATATATAGTAGTTATCTGGCTAACTATAACATATAGGTCTAGTATCTGGGCCATTAGAGAATCTAAGAAAGGCCCCCCTAAATCGCTCCTTAAACCACTCTAAAAGGTCTAAATAGCCTACCTCTAGAGTATAACAGGCAGATATAAGCGAACGGCTATAGCTCTACTTAAGAAGGAAGCTAATATTCCCCCCCTATAACTATATATTGAAGCCGCTATAATATAAAGGGCGTAAAAGGAACGCAACTTTAATGTTATAAAGTATATTAAGACACGCTTAAATAAACTATAGAGGGACCTTAGGGCGCCTTATAGGAGAACAAACTAATAACCCTAAAGTAGGGAAGATATATTAGAGAAACAGGTAAAGAAAGCAAAAGAAGAATAGTGCTATTTTAGGGCCTAGGCCTATATAAAGGAGGAAGGGAAACGCGTAAGAGGCCAGTAAGGATAACAGCAAAAGAGAAAAAGGAGCTAAAGTAGAGTATAAAAGAACGCTAGGAAACTATCTACCGTAATATAATACTGGCTGAACTAACGCTAGAGAGGTATATAGGAGTTAAAGGTATAGAGGCTAACTAAGGCAAAAGGAACCTAAGCTATAGCATAGTTAACACTATAGGGGGTAAACACCCTAGGGCTCTAAAAAGGCCTAATAAAGGCAAAAAATATAATAGCAACGCTCTTAAGAACAGGAATAATAGGACTAAAAGACTAGCTCTACTAGGTAGGTGTCCTAGTAAATAGCCTAAAATGCAAATATAGCTAGCCAAGACAGACACCAAAATACGTAATACTATTATACCCCTTACGTACTAACTAAGAAGTAATACTCTTAGTAGCTAGCATAGAGAACTATAAGACACTACTTTTAATATAAAAAGGCCTTAAGGCGGTTACCTAGTGGCTTATTAGCTAAAATATACTAAACTAGTTCTAGGTTATAAAGGAAATAATAATAAAGGGTAAGGGGGCAAGCAACGGGCGCCCCCTAATAACTCTATAGTAGTAGAGTAAAGTATATAATACTAGTGCGTCTATAGGCTAGTTACGGCAGCAGTAGTTCCTAAGGAGGTTAAAAAGTAAGGTAGTAGGAGCACTATAGGTGACTTGCAGGCGCTTTATAGGCGCCTTGTAGGCGAGTTCTAAGAGGTAGGGAGATGGATTACGGGGTTTTCTCAAGTTGAGTCTTTCTTAAGTTGAGTTTTCTCCCCACATGTAAATAAGGAGTAGTCCGCGTGGGCCCAATAGGGATCTAAATCGGACGTTAAGTAATGAATTATTATTAATATATAGACAATCCTAGAACTAGTAAATAGCTCTATAGTAGTACATTAGGGTATTTTTCTTTCGTACTGTTTTAGAAGGGGTTATAATAGTAGCCTTATCTTTAAGAGCCTTGTTCTTAGGAGCCTTATTAATTAGCTTACCCTAAAAGCTTACTATATTAGTACTAAGCTAAGCTCTATTCTCCTACTAGGTAGTCTTTAATTATTAATAGTTTTAATATATAGATATTATATAATTACTAGTCTAGTTATATTTATTAAATTTAACCCTCCTAATTTAGTAATACTGACTTTACTACTAGCAGAAAGTCTCTAATTACTTAGTCGCCTTATACGTCCAATAGTATAATCTTTTAATAGTTGTTATATATCTTCTCCTACTACTATAACTAGGTCTTAACGTTCTAGTTTTTTAGGCCCTTTTTAACCTTAGCGTATTAAGCAGATAAGTAGAGCTAATATATAGTATTAGTAGGTGCAACCTCTCCTTAAGAGTTACCAGTATACTATATACTAAGTTAATACCTAGTATATAGATGTTTAGATATCTAGCTACTATACTAGTAATATAGCTTTATAAAGAAGTTAAAGCTACTTTCTACTTCTTATACTTTTTCTTTACTATCTTATATCTCTTATAGAGAATTTAAGGCTTATTCTTCTCGTCCTTAGAGAGAGCTATATAGGAGGTTACTCCTAGCTTTATATCTTAAGGCCTAGGAAAGACTAGTTTAATTAGTTAGGGTAACTTATCCCGTTTAGTTAAGGGGCTAATATATTCCTATACGTCTCTTATTTAGGCTTAGAGCCTAATAAGGTTAATCTATTCGTCTTAATTAGCTTAGCTTAATAATATTACCGTCATAGTAATAGCCTAGGTAGATAGTTAAAATATTATTTTAAAAGGTGCTTATAGAAGGGTTAAAGGATTTAGTAATAAATAGTAATTTAATAAGGGGTATAATTAATTAAATTAATTAGTTAAATAGGGGCAATACGACAAGCAACTCGGGCTTTAACTATTAATTAGTAATCCGTGCACTAATTATAAAAAAAGAATAAGGACTCTATCTATTGAATATGGCTCTAAGAGCCTCTATATATACATAAGAAAGGCATAGGAAATGAGAACGAGAAGGGGGGAGGAGGGTGGCAATAGAAATAAGGGGTAGGTAACTAAGTCAATAATTAAGTCTAGTGGTCGCATGAATGAATATATTTATAAGGAATTAAGAATATATTTATAAGGAATTAAGAATATATTTATAAATATATTTATCAAATAAATTAAATATTTTAAAGCCCTTTTCAAAGCTTTAGTAGTTATAGGGAGCGTACTTAAAAGCAACTAAGTATAAGGTTTTAGGTATATATACTTATAAGTACGCCGATCATTCTTATATATATATAGAGCTCGGTTATTTTAACTTTTCTTATAATAAAGCTTAAGGTAAACACTCTATTACAATATTAATTTTATACCCACGTCTTCGCTCTAATAGCCCATTATTTATTAAATTCTATAGTACTTAATACTAATAGCGTGTCTAGTTCTTAATCTAAGTTATCCAAGCTTAATAGTACCCAGTTTAATAACCTTAAGCTCAACGAAGAATCCGACGCGTTATCCTCTACTAAAACTACCCCAACTAATAAGAAACACAAGCTCTAAGCTATAAACACATAGTCCTTTACACGCAAACCTTATCTAAATAAAGATATAAAGAATAAGAACGGTAGGCGCTATTAGTACTATAACTAACACATCTATTTCCGCGAAGTAATTACTACTAATATTTAAGCTTATTTGGAAAGAAAATATAGGATTATTATTAAGGAACAGGACTTAATTATTAAGACAACTATAAAGCAGAGGCTTAAAGGTTTGTTTTAAAAGTAGGGCGACCTATACGTTTAAAAGGTAAAGGACTAGAAGGAATAAATATTAAAGGAGTATATAAAACTGGAAGCTGTCCGCGAGGCCCTTACCTAACTAATTATTATTTAAAACGTTCTATTTAAAGCAGTATCTTAGCCAGAGCCTTAAGCTTTTTTTCTTTTAGTTAATTATACCTATAAGGACGTCCTAGTTAATTCTAGTAGAATAGTACTAAAGCTTATTAAAGAATCCTTTCTACTTAACCAAGCCGTCCTTAAGTAGAAACTTAAGTCCTCCCTTACTCTAATCTACCTCTTGCTTAATATATAGATATTACCAAATAGAAAGACGTTTATAGCTATCTGCGCCCACTTTATTAACAATATTGGCAAGCTTATAAAGGCCCTATTAGCTTTACCGTTTCTTCCTAGAATATATAGAGGTAATAAGCAGGTTAAAGTCCTTTAGTAGGTACTCTAGGAGTATAATATCCTTAATAAAATTAAGTACTATATTAGTGATAATTACGGCTTAAATAATAAGCTTCTTTGTCGACTTTCTATAAAGCTCAAAGAGGGTGGAATTAAGGCTTAATTTAACGCTAAACAGTACCGAATTTGCTGCTATGGCCATGTCCTTAATATCGCCGCATAAGCCTTTTTTTCTTTAAGGATAATTAAGCATTTAATAATGCCTTTAATGAAGCTCGGATAAAGCTAGAATAAGATATAAAGCTTAAAGAGGATTAGATTAAAGAGATCTTAGCAAAGAGATTTAGAAAAGGAGTAGCTAACTAGTTTACCTATTAAACTCTTAGTCTCCCTAGCAAAATATATAACGTTATCGCCTACATTTAAAGCTCTAACGCCTATTATAACCACTTTATTACTATTGCCCTTTGCGTAATACCTATAGATAATAATACGCGGTAGAACTTATAGTATAAAATAATACTAGTAGCGCTAGAGCTAAGGGACGCTATTAAAGCGTACTAGAAGGAGTATGTAAAGGGGTTTAATAAGGGGGATCTCCTTAATGCAGCTAACTAGCAGACTCTTAATAATATTAAAGACTTCCTTTAACCCTTTAAGCATATTATAAAGGAGATGGAAGGTAATATAGTAATACTTAATAAGGTACTATTTATAATGGACTTTATAATAAAGCACTTTAAATTATCTTTAGTTATATACGCTACTAACTGTCACGGGAGTCACCTGCGTACGTTCGTCCCGTGACACCTATGCACATACCACTACTACCCCTATATCTTCGACCACGTTTTCTAACCTGTTCCTGTTCTGCATCGAACGTCTTAAACCATCGCGCGTCAATGTACTTAGCATGGTCAATAGCTAGCAATCAAGCTTATTTATAAACTGCTTTGTCGACTCCGTGACACTAATAAAAGATTCTATAATGCCATTACTACTAGCTAATACGCCTTTAATAAATACTACCTTAAGACGGACAGTGTTACCGCGTACGGTATAGCTCTGCTGCTTACTCCTTACCGATAGAAGGCGTATATTTACCGTAACTAAAAGGAAGCATAGAAGGAGCCTATAGTTAATGCTACTTAAAGGCTATAGATAGACTACTATAAGGATAGGTTTAAAGCAGGGCTAAGTATATAGGAAGCTTCTAAACTAATAAAGTAACCTAACGCGTATAATAAATAGGAAAAGAGGCAGGCAGTGATAGTATTAATTAAGGACGAATTTAATTGGTTTATTAACGACCCTTACATTAAGCTTTAAAATAATACCTTCGCGCTAAACTAGTGGCTTAATCCGTCTAACCGCATTAACTATCCAAGCCTCTATCGCATAGCAATTAATATCCTTTTTATGCCCCCTATATTAGCTAAACCAGAGCGGATCTTTTCTAGTACTTAGTGTATAATTTTACGTCAGGAAAACGGGAGAGTAGTAGGGGCTAGCTAGGGGCTGGCCCGGGGCTGGCCTGGGGTCATTTTAGCTAGATCCACTGATCTGCTCATGTACACTTCTTTACGCTAGCCCTGGGCCCCATTAGCAACATTAGCAACATTAGTAACATTAGCAATATTAGCAATATTAGCAATATTAGTAATATTAATAATATTAACCCCAAAAATTATAATATATCTTTTTACTATAATAGTTATAATATTTTCTATAACTGCAATATTTATATAAAAATAATAATAAANTTTAAANTTTAAAATTTGGGTATTAAGCAATTAATTAAAATAAGTGGGAAGCCTCTTGCAAAAGCTCCAAATCGTCAATTGGCGATATTCCTGACGATCCACCGGCCGTGTACTGATTTCCTAACTAGGCCTAGCACCCGCCTACCCGCCTGCCTGCCTACCTACCTGCTTGCCTACCTGCCTGCCTACCTACCTGCCTGCCTACCTGCCTGCCTACCTCTACCTATCTGTACCTACCTGTCTGTGCCTACCTGTGTATGCCTACCTGTCTGTGCCTACCTGTGTATGCCTACCTGTCTGTGCCTACCTGTGTATACCTACCTGTCTGTGCCTACCGTCTATATCTGTCTATGGTATCTAATTCAATTTGATTCGCTAGCGGGCTGATATCGAGGCTCTGGTTCGATTCGATCGATCGATTAAGTTGTTCGTGGTGTTGCTGACTAGTTGTTCGAACGATCGTCGTCTAGTTCTGGCGACGGTCGTCTGGTCCTGATAACAGTCGTCTGGTTCTGATGACAGTCGTCTGGTTCTAATGACAGTCGTCTGGTTCTGATAACAGTCGTCTGGTTCTGATGACAGTCGTCTGGTTCTGACGACGGTCGTCTAGTTCTGATGACGGTCGTCTAGTTCTAACGACGGTCGTCTAGTTCTGGCGACGGTCGTCTAGTTCTGGCGACGGTCGTCTGGTCCTGATGACGGTCGTCCTAATGACAGTCGTTTGGTTCTGACGACGGTCGTCTAGTTCTGGCGACGGTCGTCTGGTTCTGGCGACGGTCGTCTAGTCCTAATAATGGTCGTCCTGATGACGGTCGTCTGGTTCTGGCGACGGTTGTCTAGTTCTGGTGACGGCCGTCTGGTTCTGGCGACGGTCGTCTGGTCCTGATAACGGTCGTCCTGATAACAGTTATCTAGTTCTGGCGACGGTTGTCTGGTTCTAGCAATAATTATCTAGTTCTAGCGATGGTTGTTTAGTTCTGGCGATAGTCGTCTAGTTCTGGCCACAGTCCTCTACTAGCTGCCGTTGTAGTGCCTCCCTAGGTAGAGAGGAAGGAAGGGTGAAAAATAAGTGGTATTTAGGTATACAAGGGGTATGCAAAGACACGTCGAGGCTGCCGGGAATATAGTAGGGACCCGATAGCACTGTGGGCCGCTGTTAGGACGATTGAGATAACTAGGAAAATCAAAGTCCTACTAGGAGCCTGCTAGGAAGCCTACTAGGAGCCTACTAGGAGGCCTTTAGGATTTTAATACCCTAATAGCAATAAACGTAATAATAGTAATAATATTTATTTTATAGCCATAAGCTAGCATAATACTAGCGTATAGCTCTAGGGCCTAGCTAATATGGTAGAAAGCTGGCGTAGAGCTCTAGGGGGTCAGCTAATATAGCGGAAAGCTAGCGTAGAGCTCTAGGGGGTCAGCTAATATGGCGGAAAGCTAGCGTATAGCCCTAGGGGGTCAGCTAATATGGCGGAGAGCTAGTCCTGGGCCCTAAAAACACTTTTAGCGAAACTAAATTTTGTGCGCTACCCCCCGTTTTCCTGACGTATAGCAACGGATAAAGCTTAGGCTAGTGAATATTAAGAGGATTAAGTGCTTAAAGTTGTGGATTTATATAGGGCTAGTGGTAGAATAGAGAAAGGAGCTTATAATGAAGCTTAATATATAGAACGCGTAGGAAGACTTAGGGGGTTAATTAGGAAAGGATTAAATAAAACACTATACTAAGGATTGTAATAAACGCTTTATAAGCATTCCTTATAAATATAAATTAAATATAAGGGTCATATTCTGAATTTATTTATTTATGCGACCACTAACTAAGTTAATGGGTAGGTAGCTAAGTCGGTAACAAGACAACCTAATTTAGGTCGATAATTCTTCTACTTACCTTAGTGTTTTCCAACCTCTATCCCTATCCGCCTCCGTCCTAGCAGAACTTGTTTTATATTAAGGAAGTACTCTAATTTAACCGCCTATACTTTAAAATCCTGTCCTTTAAAATACTTTGCTTTGATATACTTTGCTTTAAAATCCTCTACTTCGAAATTCTCTGCTATAAAATCCTTTTGCTTAGAAATTCTCTACTTTAGAGCTTTTAGCCTAGAAATGCTCGGCCTAGAGATTTCTTGCTTAGGAATTTTTGCCTAGAAATTCCGTCTCTTACACGCCATAATATACTATATCTTTGCTTATTACGGTCTCTTAATATATAGGCATAGATATTTTTAACTATTCACTAGTAAAATCTAGATTAAACCTACTGCCTTATTACTACTAGTAAGTTATATAGGAATATAGGTATACGATTGCAAAGAGGCTGCTATTAACCTAAATTAAGTTATCTTATTACCGACTCAGCTACCTCCTATTAACTTAGTCATTGACTTAGTTATTGACTTAGTTATTGACTCGGTTACCTACCCCTTGTTTTTATTACCACCCCCCTTTCCCCCTTACCCCCTTCTTGTTCTTATCTCCTATACCTTTCCTATATATATATTGAGGCTCTTAAAGCCATATTTAATAGATAGAGTTATTATTCTTTTCTTATAATTAGTGCACAGACTACTAATTAACAGTTATAAGCCTAGGTTGCTTACCGTATTGCCTCTATTTAACTATTTAATTTAATTAATTATACCCCTTATTAAATTACTACTTATTATTTAATTCTTTAACCCTTCTATAAGCATCTTTTTAAAATAACTTCTTAACCACTTACCTAAGCTATTACTATAATGGTAATATTATTAAACTAAGCTAATTAGGACGAATAGATTGACCTTATTAGGCTTTAAGCCTAAATAGGATATATATAGGAATATGTTAACCCCTTAACCAAATAGGGTAAGTTGCCTTAACTAATTAAACTAGTTTTTCCTAGGCCTTAGGATATAAAGCTAAGAATAACCTTCTATATAGCTCTCTTTAAGGACAAAAAGGACGAGCTTTAAATTCTCTATAAGAGATATAAGATAGTAAAGAAGGAGTATAAGAAGTAGAAGGCAGCCTCGGCTTCTTTATAAAGCTATATTACTAGTATAGTAGCCAGATATCTAAACACCTATATACTAGGTATTGACTCGGTATATAATATACTAGTAACTCTTAAGGAAAGGGTTGCCCCTATTAATACTGTATATTAGCTCTACCTATCCACTTAATACGCTAAGGTTAAAAAGGGCCTAAAGAACTAGAACTTTAAAGCCTAGTTATAGTAGTAGGAAAAGGCGTATAATAACTATTAACAGATTAAACTGTCGGACGTATAAGGCGACTAAGTAATTAGAGACTTTCTACTCGTGGTAAAGCTAGTATTACTAAATTGGGCCGTAATGTAAAGGGTTAAATTTAATAAATATAACTGGGCCAGTAACTATATAATATCTATATATCGACTAGTTGATATATATTAAAACTATTAATAATTAGAGACTGCCCAGCAGAAAAATAAAGCTTAGCTTAGTGCCAATATAGTACGCTTTTAGGGTAAGCCAATTAATAAGGCTCCTAAGGATAAGGCCTCTACTACCTCTTTCAGAACGGTACGGAAGAAAGATAGCCCGATATATTACTATAGAGCTATTTACTAGTTCCAAGATTGTCCTTATATTAATAAGTCGGTTTAATTAAAGGATTAGAAATTAGATAAAGCTATAACTAAGAAGGTTAAGGAAAAGATTGCTAACGCCCTAAAATGGTATAAGCGAACATTAGAGAAGGTTAGGAAGTAGTTTTTAGAAAAGGAAGCTATACGGAACCTAGATAGAAGTTAGAAGGAAGACAATAGTACCTTTTATATATATTAAATAGGCGCCTATAAGCAGGCACTAACTATAAGCTATATAATAGCGTAATTCTTAATAATGGAACTACTATACACGTTATTAATAATCGATTAAGATTTATTAACAAGCTTTAACTAAGTAAGGACTTTATATATAATAGGACGGGCATAGATCCGATTAAGGGCGCAAAAATAACAGCAATTACTATCTAAACGCTATTAGGTTCCAGAAAGATCTTCTTAACTAATATAGTATTTATACTAGCCTTTTATACAAATTTAGCCTACTTAAGAAAGTTTAATAAGAAGAATATATATTAGGACAATAAAAGGAACCTACTATATAAAACAATTATAAGACGTTTATATATTGCGAGCGCCATTGTAATTAATCGACTTTGGAGTATAATAAGCTATAATTAGGGACCCTAAGCAAGGCCTTATTCGCAATTTAATTACAAAAACCCCTTCCTAATTAGGAAGTAGTAGGCAAACTCTAGTATAAAAAACTAGGCTATATAGGACCTAACGCGATTAAGCATCTACCCTAGGAAGTAGGTAGTGCGAAACTTTAAGGTCTAGCGACAATCGACTATAAGACCTATGCTGTTAGTAAGGCTTACGAAATTATATTAAGAAAAACACCTACTAGTAAGGCAACTGGGCCTTTCTACTAAATATATACCGACTTATTTCTAGAGATTATAGCATATAATAGTTATATCTAGACAATAAATTTCTATAATAAATTTCTATATTTAGATAAGGTTAAGACCTTTACCTATAAGTTATTAATAACGCAAGCAATTATATAATACTTAAATAGGGTAGAACGTTAGTATAACCTAAAGATTATAATAATTTGAATTAATGACGAAATATCTTTAGGTAGCGGGTTTAACACCTAAAGAACCCAAAAAGGAATATTACTAGAGTAGTCGGCCCTATATATAAAGTCTTAAAACGGTTCTACTAAACGTTCTAGGGGGTAATTATTATTAAGTCTTAATATATATGGATTAAGGCTTAATTACTAGAAGAGCTCTAGCTAGAAGGTATTAGGGTTACAGCGTATTTAATTAATTAAACACTAAACGCCTAGCCTGGCTGGATAGTACCTTTTAAGAAGCTTTAGTTAGCACTAGGGCTCTCGCTATTAAAGCTAAATATAACTTACCTATAAGTATACGGCTATAGAGCTTACCCGCTTAAATATAATATCCTATATATATAGAAGCTTAAGCTAAGGGCTTATATTAGATACTTAGTAGGGTACTAATTAACGAATATCTTTAGGGTCTATATACTTAGTAAAAAAGAAGTAATTTAAATAAGAGACGTGACGTTTAATAAGCAATTACTTTATAACAATAGTTAGCCAAATTTCGCAAATCTGCTCTAGAAACGCGTAGATTAAATTTTAGAGGTAATTAATATATTAAATATTAATAGAACGCTTTAGGAAGAGCTTAATGAAATATTAAATAAGACGTTAGATAAAGAGGACAAGGTAGATATTAGTAGAAGTTAATAGGTAGATGCTAATAAAAATAAAAATTAAGTAATAGAGTAGGATAATAATATAATTAGCCTATAAGCCTTAAAGGACAACTTTATACCTAGCCTTTTGTAAAGACGCGAAGAGAATTTAAAGAAGATTTGAAGGAACAATATAAATTCTATTTAAATTTAAGGGTATATAGCTTTCGCTAAGAACAAGACGTTATATAAAGAAGAGAAGGGAATAACGAGAGAATTATATAATTAAATAGTTAGGGGTCTTGGTAGTTAATACGTGCGTATATACACACGCGGTCTTTAATAGACTTTAGTAGAATTTAATTAATCTAGTAGAACTTAGCAGAAGTTAATTAAGCTATTAAAATTTAGCAGAATTTAGTTAAAGCGTTAGAATTTATCTATTAAGTATTTTACTAAGATATTCCTACTATAACTAAGCTAGTCCTGTTATAGTACCCCCCCCTTTAGCCAAAGGTCTAAAATAATTTAATTTTAGTTAAGACTTATTACTTATTACGTTTATATACTTATATTAGGTAGCGGTATAGAGTTTTACCAATTTTATCGTTAAATAGACTAATTAAGATTTTCCATCCCTAGGATAAAAAATTATTATTAGCTTAGTTAAGGTAGTAAGTGGAATTAATATCTTTATAGAGGGTCTTAGTAAGGTAATCTTAACTAATTAAATAACTTTAACCGCTGGTTAAAGTTCTTTAATATCTTATATATTATATAACTATATAATAAATATTATAATATATTTTAAGTTCTTTTTAAATTTAAGCTTCCTGCTATTATATTTTGTATATTTATATTAGGTAGCAGTTATTTACCTTTATATTATATCTATCTAGGTAAAGTAGGCTATAAAGGATAGTCCTTATAGAATTCTTTTACTAGGGAAGGCGTATTAGTCTTAATTTGCTTATAAAGTTCCTAGGTTTATATCTTATATCCTTCCTATTTAATAAGAAGTTTAAATTATTTAGACTATGTCTTCTATTATATATCGTTAATTAAGTTAATAAAGTAAGAACCGTTATATGAGGTATATTGCTAGGGTATATAGTAGGGAGTAGGTAAGCCAAGTATGAATTATAAGGAGAGTTAATGGAAGAGGACGATATAGTAATGAGGGTAGGCAATAGCCTAGTATAGAGACGAACCGATAAGGAGGGAAGGGCTATAAGCCTGAGGAGCTTATAAGGAGGTGCCAAGCCTAGCCTTCGGCTAGGCCTTAGCTACCCCTTAGAGCTCCTAGGCGATGCAGCCGAGTAAGGGACCAAAAGTACCCTTATATTGCCCCCCCCCTTAGTTAAGGCTGGCCCCTAGCCCGTATCCTAATAGATTAATTCTATATATAGAAAGGTAAGCAGTGTAGAAGCCTTGCTTATATAGGGAAATAAAGAAATAGGGGAAAAGGACTAGCTAAGCAGCCTTAATAAAAACCTTAACCTATAGCCAAAACCCAGTAGGAAAAAGGGCCTATTTTAGGTAGGAAAAGAGCGTCTACTAGTAGGGTAAGACTTGACTATATACAATCAGTCTTAGAGACAATCGCCTACAATTAAGTCTCGACAGCTCTATGGCTGACAGCTAGATAGTCTCCGCTTGGAGCCGGCTTAATCGCAAGAATATCCCTTACATTGCCCCCTCCATTACCTTACGGTAGCGGGAGATTATAGAGGGCTCGTCCCGGAAGGGGTTCGGAGAGATATCGGTATTTAACCGTAATAGGGTCTTGTGAGCTTTTAAAGCAAGCTAGAGCTCTTAGAGCAACTAAAGCTTTGCAGAGATAATCGCGTAGGATCTTTAAGCTGCTGCCATATCTTTTGGGCAAGCTATAGCTCTTAATGCAAGCTGGAGCTCTTAGAGCGACCAAAGCCTTGCTAGGGGATCGCGTACGATCTTTGTAAGACGTAGCTCTTTTAGAGACTTTAAACTAACGTCTTAATTACCTTCCCCCGGCCGCGTAATCAGTTTTTGTAAGGAAGTGATGGCCAAATAGCCATACGCGTGTTTCCTTCCTTCTGAATTACACTGTTATTACGGAGTAATATTGGCAATAAGAAGAGATCACGTAGGATCTAAGAGCCAGTGATCTTATTGGACTGGGGTCTAGTTAGAGCTCCAGTGTGGATTCAAATTCGATGTGGATTTGGATTGGGCCTTCTAATTGGTGGATTGGAGTGGATCTTCGTTAATTTAACTCCTGGAGCTCCAGATCTATACCTAATTCGAACTGCGGCTGAGGAGGAATAGAGCACTAAGGAGTCAATGCACAATATAGAGCCAATTAGCAACCCTCGCGACTTTACTACTGACTCGGTGTCTAATAGGTAGTGCATTAGCTATAGAATTTTAGGACACCTAGTTATCCTACTACCGCTACTATCGCCTCTGCTGTTGCGGCTCTATATCTACACTTACTGTTATGGTGTTATATTCGACTTTCCTACCTCCGCAATAGAACGATTTCTCTCGGTGCGCCCACCTCCACTATCTGACGATATTATCCTCGCCCCAAAATCAATTAATTTAAAAGCCGACGACACGAAGGAGGTGGTTAAGTTTAAGCTGTAGGGCAAGAACTATATTCGATATAACGCCTTAACGAAGAAGCCAAAGCATATAAGACAACGTATATCACCTATATGGCTTTAGGGTAAGGATCTGCAGCTAAAGAAAGGCGACAGCTCAATTATATATTACTACTGTTATATTTATAAGAGGTTAAAGAAGCCGTAAAAGCTCTCTATCGTGTCAAGCGGAAGATCTACCGCGTTAACTTACCTTATTAAGGATCATAATATAGACAAGGTTATAGGCTTACTAAAGAAGTATAGCGAGATAGCTCTAACTCAATTAACGATCAAGGATTATCCTGCCAAGAGGTCGCTCATTTGGAGTCGTAATTTTAATACTTTTAAGCAGCTGCTTATACGATGGGTTATATATTATTATATTGCCTTCTTCCAGTTTAAGAATATCTATTTCCGTTAGCTGTTATTCTTTATATACTCTAGGCTTAAGAAGTTCTTACTAAAGGCCTTTAGAATGATTCGTGGGTAGGTAATTAAAGCGTTTAAGATATAGAAGGGTGAATTAAGGAACAAGCTTAAGAACTCCCGTAGTATGATCTTAATATCCTTTAATCTCTAGACGTCGCCAAATATACTTAGGGTCCTTAATATAGTTGCACATTTTATTAATTAAGCTAGCAAGCGTCGCTATATAGTATTGGGCCTGCGCGAAGTTATTAGTAAATATAGCGGTGAGAATATAGCGGCCGTCCTCCTTAATATCTTTAAAGACTATAAGATTCGTGGTAATATTAGGTATTTTATAGCCGATAATACAGAGTCGAATAATACGTGTATTAATATAATACTTTAAGCGCTCTATTTAGGAATGTTAGCAAAGAAAAGGAAGGCCCGTAGGCTCTATTGTTTTAGTTATATTACAAACCTTTACGCCCAGGCCTTTATTATAGGAGTTAATACAGAGAAAGTATATAAAGATTTGGCTGCTACATATCGCGACTAGGATCTTAAGAGGATAGAGCAACTTTAGAAGAAGCGCAGAGCTATTAGATTACTTTATAACCTTATGCAATATATTTAAATAACCCCCTAGCGTTATATGGTATTTAAAAGGATTAAAATTAGAGGTGCTTTGGCTAAGTTTAACGGCTTAGAGGTACGTAATAGAGCTTTAGTGTTAAGATTTTAGTCGCGATTTTATGTATAACGTTAAAAGCTAAAGATTTAATTGGCTTAGCTAAGGATTATTAATTAACCGGAGGAAAATTAAAACCCTTTTCTAAATATTTAATACTAATACCTGCTAGCTTATTTAAAACAATCAAACGCGTTAGAATTCCTTATTTTTAGCTATCTCTTACTCTCTTAATTATAGAGAACGTATTATAAAGTTCTGCTAGGAGTATATACCGGGTTTAGGCGTAAAAGCACTTAGTAAAGATAACCTACTCTCTACGCGTTATTAGCAAGAGCTTAAGCATCTATATAATTACCTTAAAGCTTTTTATAAGGCTACTATTATAATAGAAGGCAAGTATGTAGGCCTTATAGATTACTTCTAAACTCTTAATTGGCTTTTACTAGAGCTTAAAAAAACGCAGCAAAAGTTTACTAAGCTTGCCGTCTAAAAACGTCAAACCGCAGAGTTATAAAACTATAAGCAATTGGCTGCCTGCTCAGAGGCTGCTTAGCAGAAGTATAAGAAGTACTACTATAAGGCAAATAATACCAGCGCCTATTACACAGCGATCGTTCTTAATCTAATACTTAAGATACAGTGGTTTTAAGACAACTAGGGGGAGCACAAAAATAAGAAGGTTTAGATTCTAAAAGTTAAAGCTCTTATAAGAGAGCTCTGGCTTAAATATAAAGGCAAGCTATAAGGCGCGCCCTTAGTAAATATATAAAATTCTATAAAGCCGTCACCAAAGCTAAAGACTTACGCTTCTGCTCGCAATCACAAGCGCCTCAAAACGGTGCACTCCGACGACGTTACTACTACGCCTATTACCATCGCCGACCGTCTTCAGGAATATTTAGAAACGAACTACCTCAGCATAGGCAACTTTAACGATTTTAACGTTATACAATACTGGCTAGATCGCTACGAGAGCCAGCCCAATCTTACTCAGTTTACTCTTAATATACTTATAATACCGCCTATATCAAATAAGTGCGAGCGACTCTTTAGCAGCTGCAAGATCCTCTTAAAGGACCATCACTCTCACTTATAAATAGATATTATTAAGGCCAATAAGTGCCTCCGCCACTAGTATAGGCAGCGTGGTCGATTAAGCGGCCAGTCCATAGTCTAACTAACGCCCAATTAATCGCCCTATTTTTAGCTACCCAATCCAGTCAGTCCATAAGGTTATTCATCTTAATCCGGATTACATCCAATTAAGGCCGGATATTAGGTATAGAAGTAAGTATTAGTAGCAGTATTAAAAGTAGCTGATAACGGTATAGGCCTAGGAGGAAATAAGCTTTAGGATAGATCTAAGAGTTAGTTTATAAGCCCTAAATTAACTTAATTTAATAGTAATACACGCTATTAGAAGCCACTATATTAGAGGCGCGGACAGGAGGCCTTCCGGTAGAGCTATTATAGTAAGATGGCCTTATATGGTCATTCACCCTAAAGTCAGTTTAGTAATGGGCTTAGGGGAGGTACAAAATCGGGCCTAGACCAGCCAAAAGTTGCCCAATTTACGTCTTATATACGCTACTTAAAAGCCCAAGCGTAATAGAATCAATATCACTGCATTAGGTGGTAATTAAGGGGTAGGGGATTAGGTAGTAGTAATTAAGGAGGCATATTACGGGGTGTTATAAGATTTAAGTTATAGGGGAGGCCCATACATATAACCTTAATCCTATTAATCTAATTAGCTAGATTAAGGTTTAAACCGTACGCAGAAAACAACTTTAACTTACCCGCATCATCAACTCCTTTCTCTCACCAACACTACACCATCGCCACATCTAATTTCACTATTCTAAGGCGTAGAAACTACTTTAATATAATCATAATGGCTGCCAGAAAATTTGTTACGCGTTTAAAGCACGCGCTATTATACGCGTGTTATAACAAGAACGCGAACGTGATGCGATTAAAATCACAATATAAAAGGTTAATAACCCTTAAAGAGAACTCTCTACCAAGTCGTTTCTATATCATTAAACTACCTCTTTTACTTCCTCTATCTGTCAATTATTATAGATCGCTTTATTACTCAAGTTCCAACCGCCTCCTACTACTCTATAGGCTCTTCTTATAGCCACGCGTCGTCTTCCAATAGCTCTAGCAGCTTACCAAGCTGCCTTCACAGCAGCCCTCTTAAGAGCACTTACTCTCCTATAGGCTCTACTATTTAAGAAACCGCTGATTATATTATTATAGACTCTCCTCCCAATAATTCCAAAGCAGAAGACTCTGATATTTATTAAGGAAGCAATAAAAAGCAATTTATAAAAAACAACCGTCGAGCAATAACCCGGAAGGACCTTCCATTCAGTTACAAGCCTTCCTTTCTACGCCGCCGGCGCGCCCGGAAGTCATATATATGGGCTTATAGCTATCCAGTTAAGAACCAAGCTAGGCGTAATTACTAGGCCTGCGAGCAGTATACGTTAAGCTCTAGATACTTTATTTATAATACTAATAATCTAACAGCAAGTAATAGGCGTCTTCCAAAAAGCTCAGCATAACTTTATATTTGCTACAAGTGGAACTTCTTATATTATTAAACACCTCCAGAGGCACCACCGTATCAGTCACAACGGTGCTAATCTTACTACTAAGAATCCTTCTACCTCTCCTACCTCTCCTACCTCCAGAACCGCGCCCACAATGTCCTATAACCTAGTTACCCCAATTAATTTAGATAAGGCGCGGAAGCTATTCACTAAGTTTATTATTATAGAAGGAATCACCAGGTGCCAAAGCACAAGCCCTTAGCTGCAGCGCCTTATTAAGCTCTTAAATCCTACCGCAGATAGTATCTACCCTAACTCTTATAATACTAGCCATAAGTGAATTAAGGCATAATACATTAAAGCCTATAAAGCCGTTACTAAGCTTTTATGGAATGCAATTAGTAGGATATATATAAGCTTTAACGCTTAAAATTCACGCAGTAACCTCTGTGTTCTATTAGTGGTGGCCCACTTTACTAACCAGCTCGGCCATCTATAGGCTCTTCCAATTAGCTTGCCTAAAATCTATAGCTCTAAAACTAGTAAGAATATAGTAGCTCTTCTCTCTAGCGTATTCAAACGCTATAATATTACCTATAAGCTTAGCTTCCTCATTACCGACAATACGACCACAAATAATAGAGTCATCAATCTTCTATCTACCCGGTATAGATAGGACGCTAAGCAACACCGCATTAGGTATTCTGGCCATATCCTTAACCTTATAGCAAAGGCAATTATATTTAGCGACGGTATAAGCCTTTTTAAGAGGAGGCTTACAAGCATAAGCGAGGAAGATCAGTACACCAAGTAGAGGAAGAAGAGCTTAATTGGTAAGGTGCATAATATCGTTCAATAGCTGCGAGGCTCGCCCAAACATATACAGGCCTTTAAGGAGCTCCAGAAGTTCTACCCCTCTCTTAAATTAAAGCCAGATAAGTTATTTAAGGCGTATTCACTACCAAGCAATAGGGGAGTTAGGTGGAACTCAACGTTCTTACAGGTAGATACTAGTAAGCAAAGCTTTTATATTATAACTCTAGAAAAAATCGTTGGCAATATTAGCCTCCCACCCGCCTTAATAATCTTCCTAATTCTTATTTTTTTTATTCTCCTATTTTAGAGCATTAAAAGAGGCCTTATATTATGCAGCTCCGCTATTTAGAACCTTCTTATATAATAGTGTTAATACTTAGATAAAGACTGGCAATTTAGCTTTTATATTACGGATTTCCTTACAATACTCTCCTTATCAAATCGTCTATTTTCTTTCCTTAATAAATACGTAGCCATCTTAAAAATATTACTAAGCACCGCATCTTATATGGTTTTAGTATAAACTACAGCCAAATTATATATATGCAAGTACCGTATATCTATTTATTAAATAGCTTCTAATTTTTTCCTACAGTACTGCCACTTCGCAATGCAATTAACATCACCTATTCGCGCCACATAGCTCTATCGCGAGACCGCCTTACAGGCGATAACTGGGCTAAATTAGAACAGTTTTATTTACTACTTTTACCTCTATAGGAAATAACAAAGCAAATTAAGGGTAACGCCAGCGACGGCTCTTATAGAGCTTTATAGGAGGTGCTCCCTATAATAGATTATATTTTAGAGCACCTAGAATCTACTACGAAGGAGCTCCAATATAAGCCAAATAGCTATTTTAAAACTGGTACGAATTTTACTAGTCTATTAAAGCTCAATTACTAACCCCTCTATGTAAAATAGCTGTGGATTTTAGCCACCTTAAGATACGAAGCTACTACTTACGCACCAATCTTACACCTGCTTATCGAGCAGCTGTTATCCTATATCCTACCCTCAAGTTTAAATACTTTAAGGAGAAGTAGGCAGAGAATAAGGCCTAGATTAAGGACTGTAAAACTACAGTAAAGGCCTACTAGGTTAACTATATGCAGCAACATCAAATTGCAGTTATAGCTAAGGAGCAAGCTGCTGCATCTAAATTAATACCTCAACCAACTACACCTAAAGATCCTAAAGAAGAGAAGCTTTTACCATTTAGGCGCTTTTTATAGCTCACAGGTGTTAAAGAGCGAAAGCTTGAAGATAAGTTAGAGAGATATTACGCCTTAAAGCCTAATATAGAAGTTCGCAACCCCATTAAGTGGTAGCTTAATTATCGCGAGGAGTATCCTAACCTTTATATACTAGCTCTAGAGCTTCATTCTTACCCCAGAATAAGCTCCAAATACAAACGGATCTTCAGCAACACTAGTAGGATAGTAACACCCAATCGTAATCGCTTTTCGGCTGCATTGTTAGAAGAGGAAGAGTGCCTAAGGAAGTAGTTAAGAATGGGTGTTCCTGGTGCTTAATTAGGTGTCAGATTTGCTACATTTCATTACTTATTCTACTTGGTAATATAGTAATATTTAGCTTCTTATTTTCTGCTATCATTAGTTTTAAAATCAAGATCTATTCTAACACCATGCCAAGGATCACAATTGAGATTTGGGCTCTAGATCTATAAGCGATCGATATTCTAACGCCGAGCCTCAACTTGAGCCTCACCACCATGCCAAGGATCGCGAGTTCCATTCAAATCGCCCGATTACGGGCGTTTGTAATCGGGCCTTATTAATCTGGCCAATCCAACGGCTCCAATTAAGAGGCCAATCCGTCCATCTAATCCTTAACGATCCAGACGCCGGGCAACTAACCACGCTAAGTATGGGCCTCCGCGCAAGGGCACGTTTAACAATACAGATGTCAGAGTTACAGAGGGAGAGCCTATACCACAAATGGTATCACTAAAGGAGGCCTTAAGGGCTCGAGTTGCTGCGTACCAAAAAGCTATAGAGGAAGCTACAAAGGCGGTAGTAGAAGCGGCGGCAAATGCGGCAGCAAATGCAGCAGCGGAGGCAGCTCCGGAGGAGCCAGGTAGGCCAGGTGAGCCAGTAGTTATAGAGCCAGATGAGGGCGAGAATAAGAGCCACGATGAGGACGCATATGCTGCCTTTGAGGAGTCGATTGAGGTAGAAGATTACAAAGCTTCTTATTTAGAAGCTTTGTGATTTTAGGGTTAATTTAGTACGTTCTTCCTTTCTTACCTTTTCCTTACCCTCTGCCAAGACTTACTATTTATAGTATATAATTAATCTGGAGCCGTATTAGAGTCCTGGAGCTCCACCACCTATTTACTATATGGAGTGGATTTGGGGGTCAAATCCACTCCAACCCAGTCCAATAAGATCACTGCTAAGAGCTGCTGCCATTCTCTTGGGCAAGCTATAGCTCTTAATGCAAGCAGTAGCTTGCGAGATCACATAGGATCTCTGAGCCGAAGCTCTTGAGGTAAGCCGTAGCTTAATGAGAGACAACCGCCTACGGTTTAGTCTCTGCAGCCTTCAGGCTGACAGCCGGAGAGTCTCCGGATCGGGCCGTAGCCCTTGGACGAGCCGTAGCTCTTGATGCAAGCTAGAGCTCTTGGAGCGACCAAAGCCTTGCAAAAAGATGATCGCGTACGATCTTTAAGCCGTAGCTCTTAGACGAGCCGTAGCTCTAAGAGACAACCGCCTACGGTTTAGTCTCGGCAGCCCTTTGGCTGACAATCGGAAACTTTCCGGGTTGGGCCATAGCCCTAATTGCATTTAATCTGAAAGAGAGGGTAGTAGCTGTAGCTTTAAAGACTAGCCGTCAGTTCCTTAGATAGCTATTAAATAGCAATCGGATAGCCTCTAGGGTAGCTACATCTCTTTAAGGACGTTTAACCTTCTAATCTCTGTTGGTGGGACCTCTGTAGTAAGTGAACCGCGGTTGGCTATAGAGTGTTTGCAAGCTTAATCACGTAGGATCCCCCTTAACTCCTGCTAGAAAGCTTTCGGATAGTAATCGAATTACCTTTGGGTTGCCGTCGGGGCAGAGCTACACCGCTGCACTGCTAATCGTATGCAGGTGTACCAATCGCCAGGGGATGATCGCGTACGATCTGGATAGCACCGACCCTTAGCCAGGTAGCTACCGTCTCCCTTGTCTCCTAATCCGTATCTACCACTATAAGCGGATGCGATCTGCCAGACGTCTGCTGGTGTAGCTGCTCTGCAGCATACGCGATCGTCCTAGGTAAGGTAGAGGACCTGATCCGTATTCCAACACCGTTATGCGGATGCGATCTCTAGGCGTCTGCTGGTGTACCTGCTGTGTCGCGGTGAACGCGATCGTCCTAGGTAAAAATGGAGGATCATGAAATTGCTTGAGGGCGAAGCCCTTGGCTTGCTGCAGGCTACTACCCGCAAGGGTATAGGATTGGTTTGAATGTAAGGCACATTACTAGGGTGTATAGTAGGGAGCAGGCAAGCCGAGCATGAATCACAAGAAGAGTCGATGGAAGAGGACGATATGGTAATGAGGGTAGGCAATAGCCTAGTACAGAGGCGCACCGATGAGGAGGGAAGGGCTGTAAGCCTAAGGAGCTTATAAGGAGGTGCCAAGCCTAGCCTTTAGCTAGGCCTTGGCTACCCCTTAGAGCTCCTAGGCGATGCAGCTAAGTAAGGGACCAAAAGTACCCTTACACGTTACCATTATTAACAATTATAAGAGGTAGTGGTAGTACTTTATAAGTTATAGGTTTACCCTTTAAGAATTACAGTAAGTTTACATAAAACGTTAGATATATTTTTATCTTAGTTAGTAGTTTAAGCCTATAAGCGTACGGGCTTAGTATCTTCTTAATTTAGTATAGGCCCGTAAACTTCCAGTTTAGTTTCTTTAAGGGTTATTAAGTCTTTAGGTTTTATATATTTAGGTAAACTATATTACCTTTCTTAAAGTCCTACGCAAGAGCTTGTTCTTTATTTATATACTATTTCTATACTATTTAAGCGTACGCTAATTTACTTTATAATAGTTCCGTTAACTACTTTATTTAATTAGCAAAGTTATACGCGTTAATTAGTTAAATCCTTTTAATTATAGGTCCTATTATATTAATTTTGGGTTATAGTTTAAATCTAAGTTAAGGGTTTTATCCGTAAGTTATATAAAACGGCATTACGCCTATTAATTTATTTCTTATATTATTTACAGTAAACTTAGTTAAAGGTAGCTATATTTCCCAGTTATTTTATAGGTATTATTCTATAATCGCGTTTACAATTTTAGTTTAACTATCTATCTTTAGATAAAATGCAGTTAAGAGTTATATTTATATACTTAATTGCTTATATAGGGCTTACTAGAAGTCTAAAACGAACTAGCTTCTATAGTTAGATATTATTAAATTAGGAAGTCCGTATAGCTTAAAGATATACTTAATAAAACATTTAGCTACTAATATTGTATTTATTAAGTCTATAGGAATTATATATTACATTTTTATAAAATAGTTAATAACTACTATAATATTTATAAACCTATTATTATTAGGTAGGTTAACTATAAAGTTAATTAAGATATCTTACCATCTTTATATTAGAATTGGCAACGGTTAAAGTACTCCTTACTTCTTTATATAAGAGGTCTTTTTATACATATATATTTTATATACTTAAATATATTTTCGTATATAGTTATATATTATAGGCTAGTAATATACTTATTAGATAATCTTATAGGTCTTTATATAGCTAGAATACCCTACTATAGAGAAATTGTATATAAATTTAAGTATCTTAAATTATAAGGGTTTTGAATTTGGAATTACTATTTTCTATTAATAGTATAACTAATTATTACGGATTTTGCATTTAGCGAGTATAATATCCTTATATTACCGTTTCTCTATTTAAATTACTTTTATTATATCTACTATTTAGAGGTTATTCTTATATTTATACTCTATTAATGTAAGAGGCTAGTCTGACCGGAACGTATAATTATCTAATTAATAGTGTAGAATAAGAGTCACAGGTAAGTAGAAGATAAGTTAAGGTAGAACGATCTTTATAAATAAAGGATAAATGCTTTTTAACCTCTTCTATTTAGAGACTAATTGCTAGTTCTTCTCTAGAGGAGAACCAGCTCCCTATATAATCCTTTTAAGACGCTAATAAAACCCTTTGCCCCTTATCTGTCTAACTATATCTTCTAGGACGTAGATAGAACATAGATAAGACCTCCTTTTGTCTTATCTAATATATACCTTCTAAGGAATTCCGTTACAATTACCTCCCCTTTAAGGGTCTTAGTCTTTTAAGACTTCGCCTCTACTAAGCTTTTATAAAGTTCTAGCTAAAACCACTAGGGAAAATTCTTAGTAGAAAGGTACTCTATAATGCGGCTTATAGCTAGTTCTTTACTAGTGTAGAACCTTACTTTATCCTTAGTTCCTCTACTCTTCTCCTACTATAGCTCCTTATAATGCCTTTATAATAAAACTAAAATAATAATAATAAAAATTAGATAGGATTTACCTTTCTTATTATAAGAGTTTGTTATAAGTTAATCTAGAGGTTGTCCTATATAACGCGTCCACAAGCCACTATCCCTATTTACCTAAAATGGGTTCTAATAATAACGTCTTTATTTTAATTTTCTTCTAGTTTATAAGCTGTCGCCTCTTACGCGTCTTTTTATTAATAATACTATTCGTCTTATCTTTTAGTAGACTGTTTCCTCTATATTTCTACTTTTAGCTTCTATATCTCTAGCTATTCTTTTATAACTACTTTATTCTCTTTTTATAATACATCTATAAGTAATAGGATCCCTATTTTATCTCCGTTAATAATACTAACTCCCTATAATATTCTCTTATAATGGCTTAAGGTTATACTGCGCGTCCCCAAACTAGCAGTGATGTTGTTTTAATGCCACCCCAGACTACCTCTATTACTCCTATAGTAATCTCTCTAAAGTGCTACCGTCGTTGCGTTTACGCGCTTACGCTAGACCCGTCCTACGCCTATAAAATACCTTACTTTAGTAAAAATAAATCTAAGTGTTCCTATTACCGCAGTAGGAGAAAAACCTGCGTTCTAGTATTTTCTATTCTATCTTATTCTAAATTTCACTAATTATATTAAATCCCCGCTATCTATACATGTAAGACTCGCAAGCTCTATTACGCTATTTAAGATTTCCGCCTATATCTAAATAGCGATAAATAGGGATAGAAGGTATCCACTCTTACTTATAGGCTTTTTAATTTAATAAGGATTTCCACTACTATAGAGATGTAATAATCTTAGATATATAGTATCTAAAAGCATATATACGAGCAGCTTACCCTTATAAATAATAACATTCGTACTTTTATACGGGCCTTTTTAGCTAGGTAAGTTTCTCTAGTAATACGTTTAGGAACTGTGCTAATTCTCTTAGCTAACGGCTTTTAGATCCCTACTTAGATACTAATTTAGAGCTTAAAGATACTAAGGATAGCAATAAAAGTTTAGATAAACGTTCTCCTCGCTAGTCTCCCGCCTGTACTAGTCCTTTTAATACCCGTTATTTTAAGAAGAATATTAGTAAAAGTGCTAATGCTTCTAGGGATAGAGGAGCCGATAATACCATTAATAATAATATTGAGATAGAAGAGGAGGCTCCTGTTACTATTACTAGTATTTAAGTTATTATCTAGCTCTTTCTTTCTTCTTATAGAATAGCTTTATATAGTGCTTTTTAGGTGCCTTTAGGATGCCCTATTATTAGGAATTAACTTTATACTTTAGGGATGCCTTTATTCTAAGCTTCGGTAACAATTTATATAAAGGTAGTGCACTACTATAATCCCTATATATGATAAACGGGTAGTATTCTTATAGGTGCTTTATAGTTTTTTAAAATTTTTTAATTCTTTATAGACTGTCCTTTTACTCCTCTTTATATTATTAACTCTACTATATATCTCTAGTGCTAGACCAAATACTCTCCTTTTATCCCTAGGGGGTCCTTCTAAATCCCTAAGGCCTTTTCTTATATTACTACTGCTTATTCTTAAATAGCGTCTTCTTTAGATAGTATCCCTAGTAGTTCTCCTATAAATTCTATAGGCTTCCCCTTATAGGGTTTTAGGATCCCTATTATAATAGCGAAACATTTCCGTTCTTAATACCTATGCTTAACCTTATAGTTTTAATTTGCGGGGTCTTCCCTATTATCTTATCTATGGTATATCCAAAACCGTTACCAAATCTTTACCTTTAGTCCTTAGGAAGGTTTTAATTGCCGTATTACATCCCGGCTGAAGGTGCTCTTTAAGTTCCCAACTATTATACGCCTAAGAGTATCCTTTTTATTAAACTAAAAATTCGCGCTTCTTCTAGCGCCATCTTTAGTCTAGAATGTCTTCTATATTCCATTCTAGTTCCCTATTAATTTCGCTAGGTAGTAGTAGTTCTATACTATCTCTTCTCCAGTATAGCTTTAGTAAGGAAATATAAAATATAGAATATATTAGGTATAATTTTAGCAATTTTAATTTATAGGCTTAATTTCCTTTAGTTTTCCTAACTATTTTAAAGGGTCTGAGCTACTGGTAATCCAGATTCTTCTTAATACGTTTTATTTAGATATTTTTTATAAATAGTAAGACTTCGTCTCCTATCTTAAATTCTTTTAGTATATATTTTTTATTATAGTACCTTTTTTATATAGCCTAGGCGTCTAGTAAGTACTTTTTAAGTTCTTCTCTGCGAATTCTTATTTGCTTAATTCTCTTAGACACTACTAGTACCTCCCTTTTAGAAATGATATCCTTAACATTCTAAGGGTTATTTACTTTTACCCCAAACAATGCTTTATAAGGGGTCATTTTTATACTACTATAAATGCTTATATTATATACGTATTGCGCTAGAGCTAACTATAATATCTAATTATCCTATTAATAATTAATATAGCAGCGGAGGTAGTGTTCTAATAACGCATTTAGACGCTCCATTAGCCTATCTATTTATAGGTAGAAGGCAGTACTTATTCTTTACTGTATTTTTAATAAGAGATAGAATGAAGATTAGAATACGTTGTTAAATATAGTATCTCTATTAGACACGATTCCCCTTAGCATACTAAATAAGAGCCACTATTCTAAAAATAGGTCTGCTAGTTCTACTACTATAATCATTATTATAATAGCAAAGTACCCTAAGAACTTTGTATATCTGTTAACGATTACTAAAATAATATTAGCAACCTCTTCTATTCTTATTTTAGTAAGGGGTAAGCCTATTATAAAATCTATTATTAATTCTAATATAGGTCCCTACGGAATAGGAAGCACTAATAACTCGCCGTATAGGCGATATCTAGATATCTATACCCTTTGGTACGTATTATATCTTAATATATAGTCCTTAACCTCTTTAGTTATTCTATCCTAAAAGTATTTCCTTTAAACAGCCTTAAGGGTTCTATTAGCACCGTAGTAACCCCTAAGAGGGTTATTATAGAAAACCTTTAAAATTTCGTCTTAAACTGCTTGGTCCTTTAGGATATATATAGCACCCTTAAAGCGTAATAAACCCTTTTAGTCTTACTACTATAGCTTCTTAGTAACTCCGGCTAAGTTAATCTTTACTATATCTTTCTACCTCTCCCTAAAAATAAAGGCGTCCCTCTATTATACTTAAAGAAGAAAATCTAAAAAGGTTTTATATAGATTACTTACTTCTATTTTACTTACCGCTATTATAAATATAAGGCGTAGCACGAGATGTTTTAAACTATTAGTGCTAGTAGATTCTTCTACTGTTATACAGTGTACTACGCTATAGATAGGCATCTTACCTATCCCCCTTAAATCTGGATACTCGCAGCTAATACGCCGTTAAGTTAAAGGTGCCGCGATACCCCTAGCATATCCCGTAGAATTCTCGCTAATTTTAAGGTACGCTAACTTTATAATATCTGCCTAGCCTATAACCTAGTCCGTAACTATATCCTACGGCTCTATAATTATAGCGCTTCGTAGCTATATTACCGGGACCTCTACCCTACTACGAAATTCTATAGTTTTAGGGAAAGAGTCTTCTTTCTTTTTAAGCAAATTTTGCAATATAGGGATTATTTCCCCTATGCTGTCCTAGATCCTTCCTGTTTTATAATCTAGACGTCTTAATAACCTATTAGCGGGATTTATCTTTCCTAGGCAGTACATAATTTTAAAATTATACTACTGTTCTTTGCAAAAGATCGTGAACTCGCTTAGGGCCGAACGTCGCGCATCTCCTACCCCATTAAAATAATATACCCCTCATAACTCTACTAATATAACTTTATATTTTATAAATAGGGCCTTATTTTATAGCACTTTACTAGAGCTATAAAACTAGCCTCTATTTATATAAATTAGAGCTATATTAGTAGGGCTGTTAGGGGTATTATAGGGTACTGGTTTTTAGGGCGGGGTAAATAAAATTAGTCAGCGTAGAGCCTCAATTTAAGTTTCCACAGCTCTATTAAGACACCCCCTGCAGCTCCACCAATATAGCTTTATATTTTGAAAATAAAGTCTTATTTTATAGCTCTAGAATAAAGCTATAAAATTAGCTACTATTTATATAAATTAGAGCTATGTTAGTAAAGTTATAGGGGGTATATCGTTTTGATGGGTGGGAGATGCGCGACGTTCGGCCCTAAGCGAGTTTATAATCTTTTGCTAAGGACAGTATAATAGTGCCTCTGCCTATCTAGCTTATTAACCGCTTAATACCTTTATAGTTATAAAGTATTCTAGATTATTATAGTCTATAAGGACTTTAATAAGGTAATTGCTTCCTATACAATAATATCGCTAGTGCTTTATTACTGCGACTATTGCAAGTAACTCCTGGTTATATATTATATAACGCTATTCTATAGGGGTTATTTTCCTTAACTAAAACACCACAGGATACTATTCTCCGTCTTTTAATTAAGATATAATTACCCCTAGGGCGAAGCTAGATATATCCGTTTTAAGGTATATATATAGCTCCTAGTAGAAGTATATTAGAATAGGCGCTAACGTAAATAAATCCTTTAACTAGTTTATAGCCTACTTAGCAGCTTCCCTAAATATAAAGGGTTCTAACTTCTTACTATTTTTAGATTCTTTTAGTAGATTAGTAATTAGGAGTATTACTTATAAATAGTAAACAATAAATATTTAGTAGAAGTTCGCTGTGCCTAAGAAAACCTACACTTCTCTAAATATTATAGGGTAGGGCTATTCCCTAATAGTGTCTACCCGACTTTTCTCTATTAACACTCTCTTAACGCTAATAATAAAGCCTAAAAAATTAATGCTAGTAGCATAGAATATACACTTTTTAGGTTTATATAGAGCTTATATTCCTATAGTCTTTTTAGTACTATTCGTATATAGTATATATATGCTTCGTAGTTATTAAAGTAGACTATAATATTATTAAGGTAAACCATATATATCGTGTCTAATAGGCCCAATAATGCCTTATTAATATAGGCCTAAAATATTACCGGTGCGTTAGTAAGCCTAAATGGCATTACTAGGTACTTAAAGTAGCCATACTATGTTTAGAACGCCGTTTTCCACTTATTGCCGGCTTTAATCCGGATTTAATGGTATATATCTTTTAGATCTAATTTTATAAATATCTTTATACCTAATAGTCTATTAATAAGCTCCTCTATTAAGGGTAATAGGTAGCAATTCTTTATAGTAATCTTATTTAGCGCCTAATAGTTAATATAGAGGTAAAGGGTCTTATCCTTCTTAGGTATAAATATAATTAATACCCCTACTAGGCTTATAGAGAGCCAAATCTATCCTCTTTAAAGATTGTCTACTATATATTAACGTAGTACTACTAGCTTATTTTCTAATAGGTTATATAGTAGTCTAAAAGGAGGTTATTTATCCCCTATGTTTATCTTATACTTAACTAATATAGGGTTAGGTAAGGTTTATACAGCTTCTTTACTAGAAATATCCTCTAAGTCTATATATTCCTATAGGATCTCTAATTCCTTAACTATATATAGCCGGACATCTAAAAATAAATATCCCGTATCCCCGTTCTTAGTATTAAAAGTAGTATATATAGTATATACCCACCCTTTTTCTTATATATAGTTTAAGAAAGTCTTTTAATCTTTAACTATAATACGCGGTTAAAACTTCCGATGTTAATATAAGGCTAAAGGCCAATTAATATCTGGATTAACTTAATAAAGCTATAGGTATCCTAAAACAAGGTTATACCCCTTAATTTCTACGGCATAGAAGCGTATCTCCTACGTATCCTATAGACTATTGCGGTTCTAGCTGGCTATAAAAAAGCCTATTCCCCGTAGTATAGAATCTAGTAGCCTCTAATACTTTAAACGGTGCGCGCCTATAAGCCGCTAAGGTCTAAATCTAATTCTTTTACTAGTAATTAAGAAATAAACCCTATAGTTACGCCACTGTCTATAAGGCAGTCTCGCGTTACCTATTTATTATTAACTTAAATAGAAACAGGAATAACTATACGGTAGTTTACTCCCTCCTTCTCTTACTAGCCTAGTATAAGGGAGTAAAGATTTACTAGGCTCTCTCTTTTTCTAATTAATCTAACTCTTATTTCTTCTACTAGTAGAAGCGCTTTATATAGCCCTTTTTACCGCAGTTATAATAAATACGTGACTTTTAGTTTTACTTATTTGGATTAAGTTTTTACCTATTATTATTCTAGGGCTAATTAGCGTTACTCTAGGGCTTTAAAGCCTGCTCGCGTTATTCTTCCGTAAAGTAGTTAGGTTGGAATCTACCCCTATTATTAAAGCTAGGTCTAGTCCTACGCTCTTTATTATTNGNGTCTTATTCCTTTNNCTTNNCNNNATANTCTCTTTTAGNATTTTTAATCCGAGTANCTTTAGANATAAGCTTTTCTTAAGAGGTAGGAATTTCGCCCTTCTCCTATATAGCCTGTTAAATCTTAGGTTATAACTTAGTAAGTAGCTAGTAAAGTTATATAGTGTTATTCTATAGGTCTAAGTAGGGTATATTATCTTCTAGTTCTTCTAAGTAGTTTTATAAACTAGACTATACTCTAGCCTTTTTGCTATTTAGCGTTATAATATCGCTAGTTATAATCTATCCCTTAATTAGTAGGGTTTTAGACCTAATTAACTAACTAGGACTTAAGTTTGCTAAATTTAAGGGGTATAGTAAGTTTCTTCTTATAGCGTGTCTATAAACTCTTAACGGTACTACGCAGGAAGGTAAAAGCAATTAGTGTCTAATTATACTTATTAGAGTAATATTTCGGATCTAGCCGAAACTTAGTTTTATATTAATAGATAAAACGATTATAGTTCCGGAGACTATTACTATAGTACTTATTAGGTTCCTTTATGCGGAATTTAGGTTTTTCTAATATTACCGCGTAGTATAGCGTTACCCCTTTAAGTCCACTTCGTGTCTAGGGTGTCTATACTTCCCCTAATTGTCCTTATAATTGTTCTTAGTAGTTTTAATATACTTATCTTAATTATATCTCTAACTCCTTTATTTTTTATAGGGTCTTATATAACGACCACTCTAATAACTCCCTAGTGGTAATTATTCCTAAGGGTCTTATAAGGTTAGACGGACTAGCCATAGCTTCTTTATAAGAAGAGGAAATGCGCTCCTCTAGGGAGACTCTTTAAGCCTCTTATAGTAGGGGCGTCATTTCGGGGGGTAAGGAGGTATAGCCCGTCATCGTTAATTAATAGCCGTACGTTCCTTCTATAAAGGATTAAAAGTGATTAGAATTATAAGAGGCTAGTTTACCCGGAATATATAATTATCTAATTAATAGTATAGAATAAGAGTTATAGGTAAGTAGAAGATAAGTTAAGGTAGAACGATCTTTATAAATAAAGGATAAATACTTTTTAACCTCTTTTATTTAGAGACTAATTGCTAGTTCTTCTCTAGAGGAGAACTAGCTCCCTATATAATCTTTTTAAAACGCTAGTAAAACCCTTTACCCCTTATCTATCTAACTATGTCTTTTAGGACGTAGATAGAATATAGATAAGACCTCCTTCTGTCTTATCTAATATGTACCTTTTAGGGAATTTTGTTATAATTAATTTATTAATTTTTATATCTTACTTATCAAATTTTCTAATTTATTCCTATTAAGCTCTACGTTTAAAAATATAGGGTATAGTTTCTTAAAGCGTTTAGGGGGCAGTAGAATTTATAATTAATTTATAATCCGTTTATTAGAGGCGTTTATAGGTAAGTCCTATAATTATTATATTAATAAGTTAGGCTTTTAATTAAGTTTATTAGGTTAGTATATAATTTTAAAGTTAAATTATAAAAGGTATTTAGTCTAATAAATTTAGCGTTATATTAATTACTTTATAGTTATAAAGTACTATAAATTTTTATAGTCCGTTAATACGCATATTAGGAATAATAATTCTTTAAGTTTTAAACGCTATTATTTAAAGCATCTAATAATTATAAGCAGTTCCTTATTATATATCTTATAGTTTAATTTAGTAGGGGTAAGTTTCTAAGAGAGAAAGGCTACTAGGCGCAGCTCGCTGTTCTTATTATATTATAATAATACTCCTCCTAATATATAATTAGACAAGTCTATTTTAATAATATATTTAAGGTCTAAATTAAAGTAAATAAGAATTAAAGTAGTTATAAAGCAATATTTTAGGTTGTTAAAAGCTTATTTATATTTAGTAGTCTATTTAAATTATATATATTTTCTTATTAAGTTTACTAATAGCTAAATAATTTTCAAGAAGTAATTAATAAATTAATAGTAAAAATTTGCATATCCTAAAAATCCTTAGATGTTTTATATACTACTAAGACTTTTCTAGTTTATAATTATAGCAATTTTCTTAGGGTCTATTTTAATTCCGTTATAGGATATAATTAGGCCTAAGTATATAACTTTAAACGTATAAAACTTATATTTCTTAATATTATATTATAAGCCCGCGTCTTATAGGCGTTTAAAAACTATTTAGATATACTTCTAATACTTAAAAAGCAAAGATAAATAAATTAAGATATTATTAATATATATAGTAATAAATATATTAAGGAATTCGCGAAGCGTATTATTAATATATTACTAAAATATACTAGGACCGTTCTTTATACTAAATAGCATTACTAGGTATTTAAAAAGTCCCTATTATATATAGAAAGCTATATACTTCTTATCTCCTTTATAAACACGGATTTAATTAAAGGCAGTAACTACGTTAAGCTTTATAAAGTATTATACTTTTACTAAGTAGTTAAGTATTTCTTAAAGTAGAGGAATTAAATATTAGTTTTAAATTATAATTATATTTAGGGCTTAATAATTAATATAAAACCTTAAGCCTACTTTAGGTTTCTTATTAAATAGTATAGGTAAGATAAATAGTAATTAACTAGGGCAAATAAATCTTTTCCCTAGGTGCTCTTTAAGGTATTATTATATTATAAGCAGCTCTTTTTATAATATACCGTATAATAGGCCGAACTTTAGTATTATACTAGGTTTAAGTTCTATCTTAAAATTATACTTATCTTAATACGGGGGTAGTTAGTTTATAAATTATTTCTTAAACGTATTAATTAGATTATAATATTCTTTAGGTATAAGAGGTTAGGGGTTAATATATTACTTTAGTTCTAATACCTTTTTAATATCTTTTAGTGTTATAGTAAAGATCTTATAGTCTTATTTTCTTACTAATAAATTAAAGGATGCGGCTTATATTATATAATTTTTAAAGGGTTTTAATATATTATCTTCGCATTCTTTACCGCGATTAGTAGTTATAACCTTTTTATATTAGTTTAAGGTTTATAGCAAGGGTAATTTATATTATATTAAACTTAAATAGTTATATGCATATTTATAGGGCAGGTAGTATTTTAAATAATAGCTTTAGTAGTAGGTTATATAGAACTTAAGTATTTTTTTTTAACTTAGCTAATTAAAGGGTTATATTATTTTAGCTATCCGTATTTAAGTATTTGTCGGTATCACCCGGGGGGGTACTGCAATTGCAATATAAGGTAACTGGTTCTTGGTTTATTCGTGTCTATCTTTTATCTACTTAAGGAGAGAGAAAGGGGTAGTAAAGGTCGGGCTATCTATCGGGCCGTAGGTAGTCAGGTGACCTACGCTACGCCATACGGCCCCTACCGCATACGCTCCACGTTAGATATTTATAACCTCTATTTATACAGACAGTATTACTTTATAATACTTTAAGGATATTATAAATAGAGAAACGTATTTAAGGTATTTACTTATCTATAATTTTATAAAAGCGTAGTACGTTAGTTTACTATATATTAAGGGTTTACTATTAAAGCCTTATAGGCCTTAGAGCTTATTAAGTTTTTTTTAAATTTAGGCGTTAGGTTTTTGCGTAGTTTATATTAATAGAGCCTATACTAGTAGCTCCGCTATCTATTAGGATTTATACCTCCTTTTATTTTTTAAGTATTTAAATTTTATTAAGTATATTAAGGGAGTTGTATTATATATTAGCGCTAAAAGAGCCTAAAAACTTATACTCTTCTACTTCTTATCCTAAGGCGCAACTTAGCCTTAAGATAATTTGTTTTCCAAATTAATTAAAGGTAAGATACTTTATAGTAACTAAGTATAATTTAAGGACTAAGAGGAACTACGTTAAATCTTTTTAAAAGGGTAAGTTTGGTAATTTCTTTAAATATATCCCCTTTTACTATATATAAAGCATTCTTTATTTACGGCTTATATTTTTTATTTATTAGTTCCTAAGGGTATATAGGATTAAGTAGTATTAAGGTTTATAGGGTTATATATAGGGCTTTTTAGTTTTAAAGACAGATCGCGCTTTAGGGTATATACCGGTTTTATAAAGTTTTAAATATAAGGTATAGTTGGCTTTAAAAAATAAGTCTATTTGTTATATTAAAGGTCCTTATTAATTTATTAACATATTATAGCAATTTAAATAAGTCCTTTAGTAGTTCTTTACCTACTAACTATACTTTAATCCTATCTAAAATAGCTTAATGGAGAGCAGTAACTCTAGCGGCTTTATTCTAATATAGTTTACTAATAAGGCCTAAAAATTTTTTTTAAAAAAAAGCTAGTAAAGTCTTGGTTCCATTATTATAGGGTTTTAAGTTTAGTAATAGCTATATATTCGCGGCTAGTGTTATTATATATTTATTCTAATAGAGAGATAAAGATTTTAAAATTAATAAAGGTACTATTATAAAAGAATAGGTCTATAGTTTATATAGCGTCTTTACTTAAATAAGATATTCTATAGCTAATCTTGCTAGCTTTAATAGGGTATTAGTTATAGTTTATTAAAAGTTTAAAACAGAGCTTAGTTATAAAGGGATATAGGATATTTTAATTTCTATTAAATATTAGAGGGTTAGGGAGCTTTTTAGATTTTATAATAGGTATTAGGTTTATTATAGGTATAGGTTAAGCTACTATTACTAGTTTAGGGTTTATATATAGTTATTTTAATTTTATTTATAGGTGTTACTATTAGGATCTTTAACGTAAGTACTTTAAGGTTACAAAGTTCTTCGCGAATTACTCCTATTAATTACTAGTATTAAGCTTTTAATATCGCTCGCTATTAGGCCAAAGCATCTGTAAAGGACTGTTATATTATAGTTAACTGTTCCCTAACTAGGGCTATAATGCTTATAGTTAACGCGGTAGGTTTAAGTTTGTTTACTATTTTAATAGTAGTTGTTTTAATATAATATAATATAAGGGCGCGAAGAGACTTTAGGGAAGATTTAAAGGAATAATATAAATTCTATCTAAATCTAAGGGTATATAGCTCTCGCTAAGATATTACGGACGCTTTAAGTATAATATTACGACTATTAAGAAGGGGGTTGGAAGAAGCTAGTTAGTTAATATAGGTACGGTCCAGAATGGATCCGGTAGAGCTATATAATAAGAAATAGTAGCTAAGGTTATATAACGTTATACGCAGTATACGCAATATATAAGGGGAACGCATATATAATACGTATAATGCGTATATTATATATAAAGGGGATTTCTTAGTGTAATAAAAGAATAAAAAATTAAAAAGGTTTAATTATAATAATTGTGAAATACAGGAATACGGTTGTGTATTTAAAGGACTATAGTCCCTACTTAGATAGTTCTCTCCTTTACAGTAAATCTTAGAATATAATTAGAGTTAATCTATTAGGCAACCACTCCACTAGTTATTATTACATTATTAACTTCCTATTTACCTATATACCTAGCCTATTAATAAGTCCACCGTAGTTCTTACTATAAGGTTTCGTTATATATTTACTACTAAAGTTATAGTATTAATAAAGTCGAATAATATGCTACTAAAAGTAGTAGCTACAACGGCGTCTACAGCAGCGACTACCTTAGGATTAGGTAATAACACTAGTATAGTAAATACTAACTCGTAACTAGTTACTATTAAATAGCTATAGGAAATAGTTAATTAATTAATAGATAATAATAGGATATTTAAAGAAAGGATTAATAGAATCGGAGTAGCTAAGGTTAAGTTACCCTTAATTAAGCGATTCTTAGGAGAAAAGTTAAAGCTTAAGGGATTTCTTATGTAAATGCACTTTAAGGTTATATAGGAAGGAGTTAAACTAGAAACGCTTATAGATTAAGTCGCTTACGCAGGATTGTTCTTAACGGGAAGAGCACTTAAGTAGTTTAAATTTTATCTTACGGAGGTATAGAAATACGGTATAATAACTATTAACTAGGAGGTATAATATAGTAGTAATTCTTAATTAATGTCTGATACGGATCCTATCTAGGCCTATGCAGACTACTCCGTCATAGGGGGAAAACTTATAATTTATAGGAAGAAAACCCTATAGTTTGGGGGAGGAAAAACCCTATAAGCCACCTTAGTAGGATAAAAAACCCCGGTTTGCCATATTCGTCCGTAGCGGCGGCCCTGCGGGCCTACGGCTACATTCTATCCTCCTTAAATGTTTAAACTCCTTAGGAACCACTGCTTCCTTCTCTAGCTTATCCTAGCTAGGGTTCACTACGTCCTAGCTAGGCCTTGCCGTTTAATTACTATACACTTATAGTTGTATTCCGTATTTTAACCACCCCCTATATGCTATCTCTTATTAACTATTACTATATACGCCATGCCTCCCCCCCCCCCTAAGGCCTATTAAAGGCGTAAGGGGGATTTATCTATAAACCACTATACTAAAAGGCGAGCGGGACGTATATGCCTAAGTATCTTTTATACCTAGGCCCTAGTCACTAGGCCCTCACTAAGGGTTACCACTCCTTAAGAGAAGACAGGAAAACCGTATAGTGTTATCTAGGCTGCTAGGTAGTATTTAATAGTTAATGGTAAGTGACCGTATGCTCTGCGGGCGATTGCCCTAGGGGTTAGAAGGGGCCGTATATTTGCTCGTTGCTTATTTATAATCGCTTATTTATCAATATAAGAGGTTGTTGATGCTCTCTACTAGGGGTTAGGGGATGTTATTGAATGCTATATATCCATATTAGATCGTATAGGTGCCTTAATAGGAGAATAGTGTTGTTATTATTGCTGTAAGGGGCACTCAGTGGTTGTTTTCGAGATCTCACCATCCCATATAAAAACTTTTTACCACCGCCCATAATACCTATAGCTACTACCACTAGGTTATATCGCACGCTATATAACGTCTCTGCGTTGGCTCTAAGTCTAAACTTTAAAGACTTAGGTTCGTAGCCGTCACTACGTACAGGTGCAGAGTCCGTTTTTGACGGCCAGGAGGTATAATATATATTCTTAAGTTAAAATAGGTTCGCGGAATAATTAATGTAGATATTTAGAGACCCGGAGGCAACTATAATAGTAGAAAAAAAACTTTAAAACCTAGTATAAAGGACTTTAGTAATTAAATATACGACGTAGTTTTAAATATTAGCAATATAGGTTAAATAGAATAATAAAGCGCTTATAGTATAGTATAAGTAAGGACTTAAGGTAAAAGTTTAGGATATAATTATTCTAATAGAAGATGCGGATACTTTTAAGGATTTAATTAATTAAGTAATTAAGATTAATAATAGGATCTACTAAAGAGAGTAGACTAAGAAGGGTTAGGATAGAGTTCTATAATTATATAAGGCGCAGAGTACGCATTAATAGAGTTAAAGTTAAAAACTATAATATAGCGCAGAGCTAATAGACCTAAGTAGTACTAAAGAATCTAAAAGATAAAATAAGAAATTATAGAAACCTAGAGGATAAGGATTAAGTAATTAAAGGTCTAAAGAGTAGAGGCTAAACTAGGGATCTTAGCAGTAGAAGACATTTAGGCGGACTTTATAGCAAGAAAAATAGTTTAAAGAAGGGGCTTATATAAATTGCGGAAAATAAAGTTATTACGTTAAAGACTATAAAAGTAGTTAAAGTTACTATATAGTAAAAGGAATAAAACTAATAGACGATATATACGTATATAGGGATAATAATATACTATAAAAAACAAAAGAATGTTTAATTAAAAGTTGTGCGTTTTGTTATAATAATATATACCAAATTTATAAGGACGCTAAGTACGGCGTAAGCTATTAGCTATAAGAGCTAAAATTATTAAAGTTTAGAGGAATTAACGAACCAGTTTATAAATCGGATATTAAGGATAATAAATTTAATATAGGCGAAATATTTAGTAATAATAAGGTAATAAAGGTAGCTTACTAGGAGTATATATATCTTAAAGATGTTATATAGGAAGTAAAGGATAATTCCACTATAGAATAGGGAATATTAGTAGGGATTAAGACCCCGCTAAATACGATATCTATTACTTTATAAGACGTAAGAGAAGTAGAACAGCAAACTACTTCGGCACTTAATAAAGGCAAAAGGCCAAAAGCTTAAGATTCTTAGGAAGAGATAAGAGATAACTAAGATTTTTAAGATAAAATAAGGTAAGCTTAAGGACCTATAACGGACGATAACCGATAGAGTAGAGTAATGGCTTAGTTTAGCAATATACAAATAAGCTTAGGATGAAGTTTCCTAAAGGCATAAGATTCTCAAGACGAGATAAGTGAGATTTAAGACTCTTAAAACAAGATAAGAACACTAAAGAAGCCTAGTTAGACTAAGGCTAGAGTTAAGCTTAAGATAGAAGCCAGCCTAGGATTAAGAATCTTATAGGACTAAGATTTTAGCAACAGAATAAGGACTATTGAAGAAATTGCGAGTAAGGCTTAGTAATAGGATTAAAATATTAATACTAAGATTAAGAAGCAGAATAACTTTAAGGATTTACTTATAAGACGCAAACTAAAAAAGACTAGAGAGGAGTTTAGATAAAAAATCCTCGCATAGTAAGAACAGAAACTAGATAAGAGATTTAGTATATTAGGTTATATAAGGGACAGAGCACCTATATAAAGAATTACTAATAGGCCTAGGGCAGGCATATTAAGAGCTAAGTGGCTTACTAAACTAGAAGATAAAGAGGATCTAGGAATCCCTACTAGATTTAAAGAACAACATATAAAAGGCTGTTACAATATAGTAATAAGAAGATACTTCCTTACAGATAGGCCGTATACACTCTAGTAGCTATACTAAAAGTGGTATAGATAACGATATAACGATAAGTGGGAAGATTTCTATATATAGTTAGATAAATAAGTTATCCAAAACTACCCAATTATAGAGAAGGCTATAACTTATATTAAAGGAGCCTTAATTATAATGTTAAAGGATCTAAAGGAATAATTAAAGGACTAGAGAAGTAAGAGACGCATCTTAGTACCTGCAAATAAAGTTATAACGTTTAGATTTATATAATAAAGGTTTAAACTTAAAGATAAAGACGAGTTAAGAGTTAACCTAAAGCACCTAGTATACTATACGCTATTATAGATTATATACGTAGACGATATATATAAAATATACAAGAATCTAAAAGAAAAGAATTGGAAATACCCTATAAGGATATATTAGGCGCTAGATAAGCAATAGTATAGAAATGCTAAGTATATATATAGCTAGTATCTAACAGAAGTTTAAGAGGAAGGAGACTTAATACTTTAATTAGGAAGACTCCTTACAGAAGAATGCTTAGATGGATAATAATAGTAGGAATGCCTAGAGAATACGTGTCTATAGTATATTAAAGATAAAAAGTAAACTAGGCATTAGTTAAAAAGTAAGCTAAGTATAATAGGATTAAATAGCTAATAGTTAGGAAAAGTAGAGGCCTATAGGACTAGAGGGAGCTAGTGGTAGAGCCTTAGACCCTTAAAGGAATTTAAGGACAACACCTAAATTTATAAGTTAAATAGTAAGATTAGTAGTTTAAAGCGCTAATAGATAGTAGAGCAACGCGAAACTATATCTTACTAGTAGTAGTTAAGAGAATAGGATTACCTTATAGATAGAAGGAATAATCTTACCTATTAGTTATAATTTTAGGAGATCTAATAGCCTATAGAGGAGGGATTATNAATCTTAAAACAGGACCTATTTAGATAACCATTAAAGGGAGANAAATTNAGATGTCTTTTAATATCCTACTATTAGGACGGGATAAGGCAGTATTAGGAATGCCTTAGTTACAGAAATACAATCTAAGGATTAATTAGATTATAGGTTAAGTTAATATTAGAAATACTTAACGCCGTAAAATGTAATAGTAAACTAAGTTAGTATAGTACTAAGTTAGAGCGACATATAAAGAGACTAAGGAAGGCTTAAGTTATATACTAAAGAGATACTATAAGTATGGCAAAAAACTATAGAGCCCAGAAAGTAAGAAGCTAGTAGATTATATAATATAGGACTATAAGATAGAGTTAGAACTAGGAATAAGTCTAAGGTTCTTTCTAACCTATAAGCTTACTAAAGAAGAGGCTAGAGCACTTAAAGAGTTTGTCTAAGAAAACTTACAAAAGGGATATATCAAACTATTATAGTCATTAATGGGTTATCTAGTACTGTTCGTACCAAAGAAGAACAGAAAACTTAAGTTATGTATTAACTATAAACAGTTAAATAGCATCACTTAAAAGGATAGGTATTCTTTACCCTTAATTAGCGAAATTTAGAATTAGATAAGTAACGTATAAATCTTTACAAAGATAGATTTAAGATAGGCGTACTATTAGATTAGAATTAAGGAAGGCAATAAATAAAAGGCAGCCTTTAGATTAAGAGAAGGACTATATAAACCATTAGTAATGCAATTCGGGTTAATAAATACACTAGTAACGTTTTAGAAACAAATTAATAGTGTATTAAGAGAGCACCTTAATAAGTTTGTTATGGTATACCTTAATAATATTATTATCTACTTAATAACTAAGGAAGAATACGGGGAATACATTAAATAGGTTTTAAAGAGACTATAAGAAGAACAGATGCTAGTAGCAATTAAGAAATGCGAGTTCTTTATAAGGAAGACTAATTTCGTTAGATTTATTATTAAACTAGGTTATATTAGTATGGACCTAAAGAAAATTAAAGCTATAGTAAGTTAGTAAGAACTAGAGAATATAACGCAGTTAAGGTTATTCTTAGGGTTTTGTAACTACTATAGGAGGTTTATAGTATAATGGTTAAAGAACATTAAACTATTTACTAGGCTTATAAAGAAAGAGGAACTATAGGTATAGGGAGACAAGTAAATAAAGTTGTTTAAAGAACTTAAGGAACTATTTACCTAGGAACTAATTCTTAAAATCTACTAACTAGGACTAGACACGGTTATAGAGACAGATATATTAGACTACGTACTAGGAGTATACTTGCTATAAAAGCACAAGGACGCATAGCATCTAGTATTATACTATAGTAGAAAGATAACACTACTAGAGTTAAACTATAACGTCTATAATAAGGAGTTATTAGGTATAGTTATAGCACTTAAGGAATAAAGAGCATTCTTATAAGGTATAGAAAAACTATTTATAGTTAAGATGGATTATAAGAACCTAATAGGGTTCCTAATAACAAAAGAACTTAATTATAAATAAGTTAGATAGGCAGAGATGCTTATAGAATACTATTTTAAGATTTAGTATACTAAAGGAACTAAGAATATAAGAGTAGATACACTTAGTAGAAAAGCTAAACTATAAAACGACGAAAAGCTATTAGGAGTAATGCTACGCAGAGATAAGGATAGATAGATTAGATATAACTACCCTAAACTAGTAGTAACTTAAGAGAATAATAAACTAAAAAGAGTCTATAAGACACCAGAAAGCTTTTAGGTATAAAGAATTCTAGAAGTATAGCTAGAAGATCCACAGATAGATATATATATAAATTAAGAAGTAAAGTATATCCTAAAGAGTATAGCAGAGCATTTTATGGGAGATTTCTATAAGGGAATAACTTAAGGACATAATGGAGCAACGGGCTTAGTATTAAGACTTTAAGAAGAATATATTATTAACAGAATCTAAAATATCGCAAGGAAAGTAATAAAAGAGTATTTAGATTGCTAAAGAAATAAACTAATAAGGCATAAGCTATATGGGGGGCTATAACCTATTAAAATACCAAAGAGACTATAGGAGGTTATATTATAGGACTTTATCGTTAAGTTACTAAAGTTAAAAGATCCTATTACCGAATAAGAGCACGACGTAATCTTAGTAATAGTAGATAAGTTAACTAAATAGGGCTACTTTATAGCATGCACAGAAGAAATCTCAGTAAAAGATATCGCTAAAATCTATATTAAAGAAGTATTTATAAGATATAGAGCACTAAGTAAGATTATATTAGATAGAGATCTAAGATTTATAACAGCATTTTAGGAAGTGTTCTTAGCAGAGTAAGGAGTTAGAGCAGTAACTTTTACCATATATTATCCGCAGACAGACGGCTAAATGGAAAGACTAAATTAGACGCTAGAATAGTATCTAAGACATTATATTAATTATATATAGAACAATTGGGTATTGCTATTACCAGTTATATAGTTTATATATAATATAATACTATAGGAAGGAATAGGCATATTACTATTTAAGGCAAATTATAGATATAAGCTAAGAATATTGTTATTACCATAATAAGTAAAAAAGATAAACAGTATAGCTAAAGAAAGAATAAAGACGTTAATAAATCTTTATATAGACCTTATAGAATTAGTAAAGAAAGTATAAGAAAGAATAAAAAGGTACTATAATGCTAAGAGATCTAAGGGACTAGATCTTAAGGAGGGAGATAAAGTATAGCTACTACACAAAATTTTTAAGAGTTAATAACTAAGTAAGAAGTTAGACTATATTAGACTAGGACCTTTTAAAATTATATAAAGGATTTCACCGGTTATATTTAAATTAAACCTACTAGCTAAGATAAAGATCTACCCTATATAGTATATTATAATGCTAGAGCTAGTATATAGTAATATTAAGCCACTAGTTTATAAAGTAGACATATATAAAGGATAAGAGGAAGACAAATAGTAAGTTTTAAAGATTGTTAGTTATAAGGATATTAATAATAAAATATAGTATAAGGTTAAGTAGATAGGCTATAATAAGACCACCTAGGAACTACTAGAGAATTTAAAAAATGCTATAAGAAAGGTATAGGAGTATTAAAAGAAATTAGGTTAGGCAGTATTAATAAAAAAGGATTGCTAAAAAATAAGTTACCTAAGGGGAACTTAAGAGGAGCAGTTACTAAACTACTTAGATTTATTTCCTTCTTAGATAGAAAAAAATCCGTTCTTTCGTTGCTAAGTCCCTGTAAATCTTATTCTATAAGTTTCCACTCCTTAAAATAACCCTTTTTATAAACCTTTTTAAGATAGAGTAACTAAGCAGACGCCGCGATATAGGCTTTTAGGGCCTTCCGCTCTATATTATAAGAATATTCTAACCTAGTAAGGGCTTAAGATAGTTTACTATCTAGCCGCGTAGTAGTAGATTAAATATAAAACCCTAAGATAAATTAGTTAAGGAACTAGACGACTATTAAGAGTAATAAGTTGCGTATATTTAGCATTAGAGATAGAGTAAACGTTATAGGACGAATAAATATTCGCTTTAGTGCACTCTAAGCAAAAGGACGGTTATCGCGAAGATAGACTTGCTAACGCAATATAGACTAACCCCTCTTTTAAACAACGAGAATATGGAGATAGTATAATCTTACTAAGAGATAATATTGCAGTAATAGTACGAGCACGACGTTGCGCCTATAAAGAAGAAGAAGTTTTAGGTATAATAAGTAATAATATTAACTAAATTAATTAGACGGATATTACACCTTTAGTAAACAACTTAGAGATATTAGGAATCTTTAAGGACAAAAATAAAAAGGAGGGAGATAGTATTACGGACGCTTTAAGTACAATATTATAACTACTAGGAAGGGAGTTAGAAGAAGCTAGTTAGTTAATAGGCACGGTCTAGAATGGATCCGGTAGAGCTATATAATAAGAAATAGTAGCTAAGGTTATATAACGTTATATACAGTATACGCAATATATAAGGGGAACGTACGTATAATGTATATAATGCGTATATTATATATAAAGGGGATTTCTTAAGAGTACGGTTATGTATTTAAAGGACCACAGTCCCTACTTAGATAGTTCTCTCCTTTATAGTAAATCTTAGAATACAATTAGAGTTAATCTGTTAGGCAACTACTCCACTAGTTATTATTACGTTATTAACTTCCTATTTACCTATATACCTAGCCCATTAATAAGTCCACCGTAGCTCCTACTATAAGGCTTGTTATATAAGAACAAGACATTACGTAAAGGAGAGAAGGGAATAATAAGAGAATTATATAATTAAATAGTTAGGGGCCTTTAGTAGTTAATATATGCGTATATACGCACGCGGTCTTTAATGGACTTTAGTAGAATTTAATTAATCTAGTAGAACTTAGCAGAAGTCAATTAAGTTATTAAAATTCGGCAGAATTTGGTTAAAGCGTCGGAATTTATCTGTTAAGTGTTTTACTAAGACATTCCTACTATAACTGAGCTAGTTCCGTTACACCTTTTTACCCTAGCTAAGACGCTAGAACCTTAGTTAAATACTACTAGTATAAAGCTATTAAGTTCCTTAATTAATCAAAACCCCTAATTTAAACTTATTTCTAAAGAAGAAGCCTATCTAAAATAGGAGATCTATAGTAATATAGGCGATATTAATATTATAAAAGGTAGAAGAACTAAAACGTCCTTAATGAGTTAAATAGATTACCTAATAGATATTAAGCAATTAGATACCCTTCCTACCTTCTATAAAGCCTTTACTACTAAAAGTAGATATTACTAAAAGTAACTATACTGTAATAAGCTTCTATTACTACCTTATAGCTAAAAGGAGCTTTAAGCTTACTTATATAAAGATAGCTTTACGGAAGCCATAAATAAGAAATATAATAACCTTAAGTAATAAGGGACATTTAAGAACGTTAAACGGATAGTATTGCTTAATATCTTACCTATTACCTAGGTGTTTACTTATAAGTTTAATACTAGTAGATATCTAGTTAAATTTAAAGCCCGTCTTTTTTATTTTTATTTTTATTTTTATTTTTATCCGTTGTATTATACTACGTACAATACTGCGCATGCAGCCTCTAGGCTATAGCGCTATAGTCCTATATACATAAATCCCTTAGGGCAGCTTAATATGTACTAGTAACTATGTCCTAGTAGTTTATAAGCCCCTAAACTAGGGGTTTATAGTTCCTTAGTAAAATACTAAGTTATAAGCAACTACTAGGTAATGAGAAAACGGTAAAAAACTATAAGAAATAAGAAATCCTAACGCCTATCCCTATCCTTTTGTAATTTAATTCTATCCTTTTGCTTACTAATATCTCTTTACTAGAAGCCTAGTAGGAGTTACGTCCTTCTATAGATCCTGCTATTATTAGCCACTTTCTAGTGGCTATCCCTATCCTACTTAGAAATAGAAAAAGCGCCTCTTTTTCTTTTAGTGTACAAAATAGCTTCTTTAGAGAGAGAGAAGAGCTTAGTTTCTTTTACATTTCTCTTCTTTCTTCTCTATATAGGTTGTAGTCTAGTAGTAGGTGCCTAGGGGTTTATAGTGCTCTATATTCCCTAAAGCATCTACTATCTTTATCCTCCCCCCCTATTACTTTAGAGAAGGATTTAAAATAGCCTTTTAGAATATTTATCCTTAGGGGCTTTAAGAGAAAAGGAATAGCTTCCTTTATATATCCTAATATAGTGTTTTCCCTTATTCTTATTCTGCTGCTAGTTGTTTTTCCACTATTCTAGTATCTTTTCTCTTGCTGCTCTCCCTATATAGGCTAGGGAGGTATAAAAAGATTATAGTTTTCTTCTAGAAAGGCCCTTTTTAGCTAGCTTATCTGCTATTTCATTCCTATAGATTTTTAGATAGCTAGGAACCTAGTAAAAGTTAATAGAAATCCCCTTACTAGCTAAATAGGAACAGCTTTACGTAATTTTAAAGACTAGTTCTTGCCCCCCTATAAGAGATTTAAGCTGTAATCTTTTAATAGCTGCTTGGCTATCTATAAAGATATAGACTTATTTCTCTTCTAGTCTTTATTGTTTTAGGTGCTCTAGGGCCCTATAGACTGTATAAAGCTCTGCGTTTATAATTTCCATATAGGGTTCTAGATTCCAGTTTGTTGCATATTTAATCCTATTTCTCTCCCCTATTTTATATATAGCAGCTATATTTAATTTATTGTCTTTAGAGCCATCTATATAGTATAAATCTACTAGGTCCTACTCTAGGGATTCTTATAGATTTTCTACTAGTCTTAAATGTTCTTATATAGCTTCTTCCTTACTACCTTTTAAGATAGAAAAGGATGCGGGACAGGTAGTTATATATTAGCTAGTAATATAGTAAAGTTTAACATACCTGCTTATCTAGGCCTCTACCCCAGTTTTCTAGTGCTTTAGTCCTAAACTATAAGCAGTTAACTGCCACCACCAATTGCACGGGGATTCTCACTAGTTCTTACAGATATCTTATAATAGGGTTGGCCTAAGTACCAGTCCGCCCCCCAGAAGTCTGTATAAGAGTTTCCTCCTAGAGTTAGTACGCTTTTATACGGCTTAGGAGCCTTCTATAGCCTCTAGTTTCACGCCTCTCTTTATTATTTCCGCTAGTATAGGCATAAGCTACCATTTACAGGGGTCGCAACTCCTGTCTTACGCGCCTACTTTTGGCGTAATCCTATAAGGGCGTCGTGGCTATATCCTGTAATATAGTTAGGTATACCTTCTACGGTTAAGGCCTAGCCAAAACCTCTCCTACCTAAGTAACTCCTGTTTGCTTTATAAGCACGTCTTACTAATATACTGTCCTAGCGAAGCAAACGGTTCCGTCTATTAATATACCAACACGTATATCTATTCTCTTAAGCCACATAGTAGTCTCTCCAGCTAAGACGTAATCTTGCCTACCTATTAGGTATACTAAGGGTTAGAGCCTAGCTAAGGGGTAAAGTCCTTAGAGCTAGTAGTAGCTACTACGTACTACGCCTTATAGGAGGTTTTAATTCCCGTTTCGCGTTGCCTATAAAAGTCTTCTTATAATAGGCCGACCGTGTCTTATAGGAGGGGGCTATAGACTAGGTCCCGTGCTAGGTAACCTACTTCTCCCTCTCCTACTAACTAAGCTTATGTCCCCCCTTCCTATAAGCTAGCCTATATCTTTAACTGTTAAGCCCTTATCCGACTAGCCTGTATTTCCTTAAAGCCTCCCCTATATATATATACGTTAGGTTACATACACCACGCCTATTAAAACCCTCTTATAAGTCACCTAGTTAAACGCTATAGGGCCGTTAAAGCTAGCCTGTGTTTCCACTACCTAAAGCTTTACCCGTGTTTCCACCTCGTTAAGCCGTCTAGTCGCTGTCGCGTCGCCGTTACGTCGCTATCGCGTCGCTATTGCCGTCGCTGTCGCTGTTGCTGTCGTCTAGGTCGCGCGCACTATGCCTATTAAGACCCTCTTCTGAGTCTCCTAGATGTACCGGATAGGCTCTTATAGAGGGGCCTTAATAAGTTCTCTAGGTAGGGCCTTAATAAGGTCTTCGCGGTGGCTTTAGGGCCTTAATAAGTTTTATATAAGGTATCTGCAACGCGTTAACCTTAACAAGTTCTTATAAAAAGAGGTTCCCTACGCCCTTGCCATATCCTCTCGGTCTTAGAGCTAGTGCAAGCCTAAGGGTATCCTATCGTACGCCTAGGACGCGTCTGTATCCGCTGGCTTAATAAGGCTAGTTTCGGCCCTAGCTACGAGCTAGGTAGTTGTACGTTAGGTGGTTTTCGTATCCCGGTTTCCCTTAATTAATTGCCCCCCTAGATGGTAGAACGGGAGCCCTAAGCGGGGGTAGTAGGACTCCTGGTGTTGTTAAGGGCGATGCTTTATACGCGTCGTAGGCTCAACACTACAGAGTCGCGACGACAGCGCGCTGCACGCGTTGCGACGGCTCCTTACCATCGCCTCTGCACTTAGCCATCATAAGGAACGATTTCCCGATGATGTTTCCACCCGCGGCGACGTGGATGCGTGTAGTAGGGCTTTGTAGGCAGCCCGTCTTTATATATAAGGTAACTTATAATAACTTAGTAAAAAGGATATATATATATATAGTAACTCTTACTGTTAGTTACATAAGGTGATATCACGTAGCTACGGTTCGTAGATAGTATGATAATTGTTGTTCTTTCTTTTCTTAAAGAAAGGGGTGAGGAACTTAAGGTTCCTCACCACGCTAGTGCCGCGGCGGCACGTAACGGCAACTTGCCACACATAATAGCAATATGCCTTATGTAGTAACTACTTGCCTTTATTCCCAACACTAGCAACTCTTCTTTTATAGTTGCTATCTATATATATATACCGCTTAACTAGCGTAATAAATATTAATCCTCCTTACTTACTATTGCCATTATAATATAAGTCTCGCTGCCCTAAAATTTGCCTCTTAGCACGTAGTACTTTCTTACTTAGGAGTTATAGGTAGATATTATATTTAAAGGGCCGCCAAGGCGCTAGTAGTAAGCAAGCTAATAGCGATTTTCTATCCCGGGGATAGAAAATCCTAATTGGCTAGGTTAAGTTAGGGTCTATAGAATATTATACTCCCCCCTTTAAAAAAGTCTTAGTAAGAGAATCTAACTAATTAGATAACTTTAACCGCTGGTTAAAGTTCCTAGACATCTTAAGACCTTATATAACTAAGAAATTTCTAAGGACTCCCTTTTAACCTAACCTTTAACTTATATATATAGAGTATTTATATTAACAAACGTCTCTAGTGCCTTATTTAGGTTTGCCTTCATTATTACATCTACCGGGTTATCTTAGCTATTAATTTATTAAATCTTAAAGAGTTCTTAACGCTTATAGGATTGCTAAAGTGCCATAATATTAATTATAAGGCGCTTCTCCTTTATAGTACTAAGCTTAACTAAACACTTATAGAGGGAATATAAGTTAGTGTATATAATTATAGGGATAACGAGAAGTTCAAGTTAATCTATAATTATCTTTAGGGTAGTTCTAATTGTAATTACCATATTAACTCCGCTAACTATTCTATATATCTCTAACGCTAAAATACTTTAGGTAACGCGCTTACTCTTAGTTAAGCTCTAATAGATAAGATTACTATAGATTATAAAGTTATTCTCTCTAGTAAGTTCGTTCGTGATAATAATCTTATATCCTAACTAGGAGCTAAAATCTTTATTATTTATAAACAATCTATTAATAAATATAAAGAGCTTAATAGTAGGAAGATTAATAGGCACGTAGAGTAGTCCCCAATTAAAATAGTTTATTTACTAGGAAAGACGTTTATTTAGGGTAAGAACGTCGTCCTTAGTTAGTTCCTAGTATTAGGCGGTAACGGAGAGATTAAATAAAGCCTTAGGTTAATAGATAGAACATTAGCAAAATATGGTACCCTTTTAATGGCCTTAATGGTTAGTAGTTGACGTAATTAGCGCGCAGTTAAGGGCATTTGGCAACTCGACCGACTAGCCTATATTGTGTTTTTTTGACACGCAGCCTGCGCGCAGCCTGCGCGCAACCTGCTAACAATCTACGTATTTGGCAACCATAATTATATTTACCTCTTTTATACTAATAACATATTTTAAATAAATAAAAGCTATTTTAAAGCTATTTATAAGGCTAGTAAAATAAATATTATTATTTTAGATAATTTAATATAATATAGCGATGGTTTTCTTCTACCTATCTACTGTACCTATTGAACTTACCTACTACCTACATTGCCTACCTATCTGTATTTACCTACCTATCTATATTGCCTACCTATCTATATCTACCTACCTATCTATATTTACCTACCCGTTAGTATCTACTTACTATTTATATCTGCTTACCTATCTACATCTACTTACCTATTTATATCTACCTGCCTGTCTATATCTACTTATTTATATCTACCTACCTGTTTATATCTATCTACCTATTAGCATCTACCTACCTATTTATATCTGCTTGCCTATCTGTATCTACTACCTGTCTATATCCGCCGCCTATCTATATCTACTTACCTGTCTGCATCTGCCTACCTGTCTACATCTACCTACCCGTCAGCATCTACCTGTTTATGCCTACCTGTCTGTGCTACCTTAATAATCGATCGATCGATTGAATCGTTTATAGTGTTGGCTGGCTAGTCGTTGTCGTCTGGCTCTGGCGACGGTCGTCTGGTTCTGGCGACGGTCGTCTGGGCTCTGGCACGGTCGTCCTGTTTCTGGTAACGGTCGTCTGGCTGGCGACGGTCGTCTGGTTCTGGCCGCAGTCGTCTGGTTCTGGCGACGGTCGTCTGGCTGGCGATGGTCGTCTGGTTCTGGTAACGGTCATCTGGTTCTGGCGACGGTTCGTATAGTTCTAGCAACGGTCCTCTGCTGGCTGCCGTTCTGGTGCCTCCCTAGGTAGGGAGGATATAAAGAAGGAGGAAGGGTAAAAAATAAGGTGGTTACATAGGGTAGAGGCACGTGTAGAGGCTATCGGGAATATAGCGGGGACCCGATGCAGAGCTTCGTGTAGAGCCTCTGTACGCAGAGCTTCGCGCAGAGCCCTCGTGCAGAGCCTCTTGTACGCAGAGCTTCTCGCAGAGCCTCGTGCAGAGCCTCTGTACGCAGAGCTTCGCGCAGAGCCTCGCGCAGAGCCTCGTGCAGAGCCTCGTGCAGAGCTTCGTGCAGAGCTTCGTGCAGAGCTTCGTGCAGAGCTTCGTGCAGAGCTTCGTGCAGAGCTTCGTGCAGAGCTTCGTGCAGAGCTTCGTGCAGAGCTTCGTGCAGAGCTTCGTGCAGAGCTTCGTGCAGAGCTTTCGTGCAGAGCTTCGTGCAGAGCTTCGTGCAGAGCTTCGTGCAGAGCTTCGTGCAGAGCTTCGTGCAGAGCTTCGTGCAGAGCTTCGTGCAGAGCCTCTGTACGCAGAGCTTCGTGTAGAGCCTCGTGAAGAGCCTTATGCGAAGCTTCGTGCAGAGCTTTGTGTAGAGCCTCTATGCGCAGAGCTTCGTGCAGAGCCTCTGTACGCAGAGCTTCGTGTAGAGCCTCGTGCAGAGCCTCCAAGTAATAAGACTATAAGATTGTATGAGATTGTATAAGATTGTATAGGAATTATATATAATAGTTAATATATAGCATATAACTTTACCTTAATCGCACGTTAAGAATATACAGTTAGCTTTTAAAGTTGTTAAGTAGGTTAACTATATATTAAGTTAGTTAAATTATATATTAAGTAGGTTAATTGCGTGTTAAGTTAGTTAAATTGTATATTAAGTAGGTTAACTACGTATCGAGTTAGTTAAATTATATATTAAGTAGGTTAACTACGTGTTAAGTTAGTTAAATTATATATTAAGTAGGTTAACTGCGTGTTAAGTTAGTTAAATTGCATATTAAGTAGGTTAACTGCGTATTAAGTTGGTTAAATTGCATATTAAGTAGGTTAACTGCGTGTTGAGTTAGTTAAATTATATGTTAAGTTAGTCAATTGCGTGTTAAGTTGGTTAATTACGTGTTGAGTTGGTTAAATTGTATGTTAATTACGCGAAATGCGAAAACCAAAATCTACTTGAATCTTATCCTGCGAATATTTTCCCGATAAAGCAACATAAGCTCCGCGAGCGCGTTACTCTATATATCCTTACTTTAGGGAATTAATATTAATAACGTTAATCTTCTTACCTTAACCCTTTTAGCGTAAGGTAATAAAATCCTTATTTAGGGAGAGGATATATCTATTAAAAAGTAATAGTGTTATTAAATTAAGCTTTTCCTTTAGCTTTACTATAAGATTTACCTTTACTAGCTTATCCTCTTTAAGAGCTAAGAATTAGTCGTCTCCTAAGATAATTATATTATTAGTTTATATACTAACAATTCTAAATAGGGTTCCTGTGGTTGTAATAAGGAAGCAGGGATTAAATATAGAAGTAGTTATTAAAAGCTTCTCTTTATAGTACTTACTATAGGTAGCCTACTAGTAAGTTTTTACCTCTGCAATTCTATATAATAGCTTAAGCACAATTATAATCGTATCTTTAGGATACTAATAGCGAATTTGCTCTGGAAGGTATACTAATATTAAGCGCTAAAGGTACGTCTCTAATTAGGTATAGGCCTAGGTAATATCTTATAAATAGACCGCCATTTTATTCTTTATTAAGGAGGGAGCTAATACAACAATAACTTATTAACTAGCTTGTTAAATTATAGAAGATTATATAAGAATTATCTCCTTACTATTATTATTATAACCTTAGATAATAAGCCTTAATTTCTTAAATAGGGCGTTAGTAGCCTTGCCCTTAATCTTATTAACTATCCTTAACTTAAAGATACGAACTTTATTAAACTTAGTAGGGTTATACTTCTTAAATTTAAAGACTCCTCTTATAATAAGACCGTCAATCTCCTACTTATTAGATGCTTAGAAAGGAGCTTCTAGGGTTATAATATAACCTTCCTTTTAGAGCTTTTTTATAAGCTTAAAGTTAGCCTTCTCTTTAGCTGTTATAAAGGCCATTAATAACTTAACTCTATTCTTAATGGCGGNAANAAATTNNTCTTTAAAATTAATAAGATGTTAGCGATTTTGTAATCCCTTTAGGCGACCTCTACCGCGTTATAGTTATAACATATCTACTATAATTATATTAGGATTATAGTCGCCTTCTAGAGCACATTAATTATAGTTCTCCTTTAGGGTATCTTCTAGGGCATCCTGCAAAGGCTTAGAATTATTATCTTTATAGTAAAGCTTAATAACAGTTAAACGGAATTAAGTAGGTCCGTAAGGCATCTAAATAGTATAAGTTTAACCATTAATTATAATAAGTTAGTATAGGCCTAACTATCCTCCCTTTTTACGCCATACGCGTACTTTAGACTGGAGTGGTAGATTAAGCGTAGTTAAGGTATTTAGGCTATTTCTTATTCCTAGTATATTATTAACCTAGTATATAGCGTAGAGACGTCGCATCTCCTTTATTACCTTATAAATAGCCTCGGCTTATTATACAACGGAGGGAGATAGTGGAGAATTATTAGTTATTTAAGGGTAGGCGCTAAAGACTAGTAACGTAGGTATAAGTCTATCTAGGCTAGCAGAATTGTTAATAGCTTTAATAGCTATTTATAAGGTAAGTTCTTTACTAGTATCCTTTAGTTTTAAAGAGATAATCTTATATACGCGGCGTAATAGCGTGTAATATTACTCTACTTTTCTAATACTATTATATGCCTTAACGGGGACTTCCTTAACCTTAATTGCTATTACCTTTATCTATTATTGGAACTCTATAGATAAGAAGTTCTTTTCTATATTATAGACGATTTAATTAGGGGGTCCTAAATAGACATTAATCTAGTATAATTAAAGGGTATTTTATATGTTTTTAGCTAATATATCTTTTAAGAAACGCGCGGCTTAAAAGGAGGTTAAGAAGTTAATAACTTAAAGCACTAGCTTACTGCTAAGATATATAACGTTAATAATAATATAAAAGTTAAAGTTATAGTTATTCTTAAGGGTAAACTTAAATCGGCTAGGGGACTTCTAGTTTATTTAGTAGTAATAGTAGTACTTTATAAGATACTTAATTGCCTTAACCTTAACTTTATAGCCTACTTACTAAAGAACCCTAAGTAATTAATAAATAAATAGGTGGCTAAAACGATAGTATAGTTAGCGTAATTCTAACTTAGTTAAGTGGCTTTAAGTAATACTCTTTTCTAGTTAATAAAGGAGTAATTAGGGGTAACCCTACTTACGTATAATAGGCACCCGATTATCTCCCTAAATAAATATATTCTTAAGGTTATTAAGCCTAACGCCTAACTTATCTATATCTTTAATGTAAAATAGAAACGGAGTATTTATAGAAATAATATAGAAAGTGATGTATCCTAAGGGGGTTTAGACCCTAATTATACTAAAAGAGATTATAGTACCTTTACTAAAGCGAATTATATATTGGCCTACCGTTAATTAGTTAATCTAAATAGAGCTATTAAGCTGCTAAAGAGCTTAAACTTAAGGTTCTCCTACTATAGATACTCCTACGGCTCCTATATCCGGTATAATACCATAGAAAACATACGCCAAGTATCTATTATTAAAGGAAAACGCGGAACTCTCCTTTAGCTTATTAAAGATATCTAATTTTATAATAGAATGGAGCGTAGATTAATTATTAAAAATAGTAACGGTTTATATACTATCTACCTTACTATACTTAGTAAAGTATTAGTTAGGGGAGTAGTCCTTAATTTCTATATTTATAAGGAGCTGTTTAACCTTATTAACCTTACCCTTAAGATCTTTTATGCCTTTATATTAAACTAAAAAGCTTTAAAAGTAGGCTATAGTAACCTTATAATTTCTAACGTTTCTTATACTCTAACAGAACTTATTATATACCTTTTTTTACTTATTAAGGGAGTATCTAGTTAACTAGCAATTTAGCTTCTTATAAACGTAGCACTTCTTTTAGCAATTACTTTGAAATAAACCTCTATAAGGACCTCTATAATTACCTTATAGTTAACATTAATTATACCCTTTTCCATATTCCCTACCACGGCCACTATATATTTAATTAGTCTAGTTATAATCGTATTAGTTAGGAATACTTAGTTAGGTAGGGTTTTCGGTATAAAACTATTAAGATTCTTATATTTATATCGTAGTACCTACGGCGAAGCGTAGCTTAATATATACTCCTTTAAACGTATTTATAGGTTTATATAGCGCCAAATTACACTTAGGAACGCTATAGCAGGCTAAGATAACCTAGTCCCTTAGGCTATTCTTATTTTAATAAGTTTTAGTAAGGCCATATTAGATTTTCTAGAGTTTATTAAAGAGTAGTTAAAGGCATTCTAAACGAGTCTTTATTAGGTTAGAAGCAATAACTCTCTAGGATATAGTCTCTCGCCATTCAGATATATAAAGTTAGCAATTCTTATTAGTTTTAAAGTGGGCTTTAGTAAGCTAAAGCATTATATTAAAGCTATAGTTTTTACCTATAATATAGTTGTAATAGAATATTACTACCTATCCCTTTAACATAATAGAGAAAGCGTAGTGGTACTAGTGGTATTAAATTCTAACCTTATTGTAACAGTTATAGAAGACCTATAGTTTTACTCTAAGTATATTATATAATTCTCCTCTAAACTTCTTCTCTTTGTCTAAATATACCTTTATTAGATTTATAACTTCTTATAGTAGAGGGTTACCGGTTAGCTAGAGTAAAGGAGCTAAAGGCGGCAAAGGTAGAGGATAAGTACCTCTAGGTAGGAAAGCACCTTTAGGTAGAAGAGTAGCGTTTTAGGGGTTTTATTCTAAATTAAAGTTACCTTTTAAAGAATATAGGTTAGTTTTAGGTTTCCGTAGTTAATATATAATCTTAGCTTCTGTCTATACTGGTTCTTCTATACTAGTAATAACGGCCTAAATATTACTAGTAATTAGGTTACCGTTCTTAGTAATATATACCCCATTCCTATAGAGGAAGTCTTAAAAATCCTAAATAATATCAATATTGCTAAGTACCTAGGTATTAGCGGTCTATCCTGCGAAATCCTCCCTAAAATATTCCTATAGCTATATATTAGCGTAGTATCTACTTTAGTAAAATATAATACGGTATAGGAGAAAGCTATTAACTTATTTTATAGTATAAGTTATTATATTAAAGGTAAATTCGTCCTAATTTTTATTAATAAGTTTCGCGTATAAAGCTACCCCTAGTAGTAAGGAGTCTTCCTAGTCGTTTAAAGTAGGCGTAGCCATATTTTTAGAGGGAGGGAAGTGTTATTAGCATAGGGATTGTTATTTAGTACGCGTTTGTAATATATATTTATTATTTAGTACGCGTTCGTTGTTTAGTACGCGTTTATGACGTATATTTGCGATTATAGGGCTTAGGACTAGTTCTAGCCTTAAATCGCGAAGACTTATAAAGCGTGTTATTCTGCGTAATAGACGTAAGAATCCGTAATTTAGAAAAGGCTTAGGACTAGTTCTAGCCTTTAGATCCTTAGATTTATAGAAGAGTTCTATTTAAGGTTTAGGACCAGTTCTAACCTTAAAAGACAGCTTCCTTTAGTATAAGTAGCACTAGTATAGTAGCTTGTCTCTTCTTAGTGGAATACCTAGCTGCTCTATAGTATAATAGTAAAGTTAACTACTAATTAGTGTTGGTTATATAAGGTGGTATTAGAGGTCTGGGTTAGGCTTAGCATAACCTTAGGTTATATACAACCCCCTAAGGTCCGCGATATATCGTCTAAATATTACCCCCCCCTTTTAGTGGTGGCCCCTACTTTTTAGACGCGTTTTTAAGGCCTAGGTTAGTACTAGGTTAATATAGAGGACCTTATTGCGCGCCTTTAACCTCATTATCGCCTTAATAATCTATTTTTTAACCCTCTTCTTATTTTTGTACCTGCGCTAGCTCCTAGCTCGCGCGAGGCTTTTGGTTTTATATAGAACGGCTTGCTATAATTCTAATTCTATAATATAGAGCTCTCTTTTTCTCCTCCTTTATTACGGAGTAAGTATAAGCGGTAATAATATATAGCGAAGTAGGTATTATTAAGCTATGTATATAAACTGCGTGATGAAGTCAAGACGTTGCGTAAGGAAAGAAGGTAGGAAAACGGGAAAAAAGGGCATATATTGTTGACTTGGTTGCTTGGTCAATATATATATAGGTAGAATAGGGTTTAGGTTGTGATCCTAGTAGAACTTAGTAGAATTTAGTAGAACTTAGTAGAATATAGTAGAATGCCGTAGATTACCGTTAGATTGCTATTAGATTGCTATTAGATTGCTATTTCGCGGTTGGTCTCTAATTACTAAGTTAGTAGAAATAGGTGGATGTGTGTAAGGTGTTACGGGGGTGTCCCGTGACAGTACCCCCCCTTTAAACTCGAGCTTCTGTAAGATGGGGCTGTGGTAGTTCTAGGTGGAGTTTATAAAAGTCTTCTACGGCTTATGTAAGTCCTATAGAGTTAACGGGTTCCTATGAGGACTTAGTAAAGCCTCTCTATTTTATAAAATATATATATTAGCGTTTCTGTTTATTATACTTAATATTATTAATTCTTTTAATAAAGTACTCGTTTTTACTATCTACTTCGACTAGTAGGGGAGGGTCTTATATTTATTTAGGTAGGGCGTTTAATATGGGAGCAGTAGGGCAGAGGACTAATATATAGAATACGGGGTAGATTTTAACTGTATTAGGGAGCTTTAGTTGGTAGGTATAAGGAGAGATAACCTTTTTAACCTTATAAGGGCCAGCGTTCTTCTAATTAAGTTTCTTAATAGGTTGTTTTATGTTTAGATTTCTTATATCTAGCTAAATAAAATTGCCAATTTAGTAGGCCGGTGCTGGGGTTTGTTTCTTATTCGCTACGGCTTTATAAATAGATTAAGCCTATGTTATCTTATTAGTAAGGAACTATTATAGTTCCTCTATCTTCTTTATGAATTTATTTGCTTCTACAACTTGTAAGGCGTAATAAGTAGGGTAAGGAACATTACTAAAGGGTTTAAAACCTATTTATAGGTGCTGGCCGTAATTGGCTAGGAATAGGGAGACTTTCGTGGTTTTTGAGACGGAATTATTTATAGTAAACTTGGCGAATGCGAGCTAGTTAATCTAGTTATCCTGTAAATACGACGTGTATATCCGAATATACTGTTCTATTATAACATTTATGCGTTCTATTTAGCTATCCGTTTCTAGGTAATATATAGTAAATAATAGTGCTTTAATGCGGAGTCGAGTAGTTAGTTCTTTTTAGAATACTGAGATAAACTAGCTGCCTTTATTGGAGATAATCGTTTTAGGGAGTCCGTGGAGTTTCTATATGTAATCTAGGAATAGTTAGGCGATAGTAGGCGTTAACATATTAGGGCAGGCGATTAAGTGTCTTATTTTAGATAGTTGGTCTATAACTACTATAATATTCATGCAGCCTCTACTATTAGGAAGGTTAATAATAAAGTTAATTAATATATCTTTCTATCTTTGGTCTGGAATAGGCAGCGGCTTTAAAAGACCGTTATATATCTTATACGAGGCTTTAGCTCGTTGGTAGGTGTAGTAGCTAGAGATGTACCTTTATATTATATTGTGCATATTTAGCTAATAATACTCCTGTTAGAGTAGTTCTAGGGTCTTTCCTTAACCTAGGTAGCTGGCGATAGGTAGATTGTATACGTATTTAAGGAGTTTGAGCTTAAGCTTATTGTAATTAGGGATAATTAGACGGTTTTGGTAATATAAGCGGTTTCTATAGGCTTTATATTTACTTAGAGAAATCTTTTTAGAGCGTCTAATGCTATCTTATATTAGCTTAAGCGTTTCTTAGATAAACTCGTCATTTAAGTATTTATTAACTATAATCTATTTAATTAATTGATTAGTTATTTTAAGGACGTATACTATAAGATCTTTAGTAAGAGGGTTAAATAGTTTAGGGCGAAGTAGGGTCTGATTTTGGTAAGAGCGCGCTTCTTTTAGGGCTAGCGCGTCTTGCGAGCATCAGGTTAGGGTATTAGGCTTCTGACCTTGGACGCCTAGGCGGTATATAATTAAGAATTAGAAACGAAATAGATATTCTAACTAGCGGGCCTAATAATAACTTAGCTGTTTCGTGGTTATAAAGTACTATAGGTTCTTATGGTTGCTAAGGACCTTAATTAGAAATTTAGCGCCTTTTAGTTTAGGTCGCCATTGTTTAAAATACCTAATGATAGCTAACAATTCCTTATCATAGATCTTGTAGTTATATTTAGCTAGGCTTAGTTATTTTAAAAAGTATGCTATAGGGTATAATACTCTATCCTTATTATATTAAGACAGGATGCCTCTAGTGACGTAGTTAGATGAGTTGGCTTCTATAACACTTATTTAGTTTAGGTTAAAGTATTAGAGTATAGGCGCAGTAGTAAACATAACCTTTAGATAGGCAAAGGCCTTCTTATATTCCTTGTTAAAGATAAAAACTTTATCCTTTTAGGTTAGAGCTATAAGGGGTAAAACTAGGGCGGAGAAGTTATTAATAAACCGTTGGTAGAAATTAGCAAATCCTATAAAGGCTCTTACGTCCTTAACGTTCTTAAGTTCTTGCTAGTTTATAATTACTTTAACTTTCTTTAGGTCTATTCGTATACCATTTATAGAAATAAGAAGTTTAAGGTATAGGACTTCCGTTTTATAGAACTTGTATTTATCTATATCTAATTATAGACTAGCTCCGTGCAGGGCTTATAGGATAAGGTTAACGTGTTTCCGATATTTGGTTAGGTTATTACTGTATATTAGGATATTGTCGATATAAGCAGTACAGAAGATGTCTAGGTAGGGGCGTAGGGTATTATTTATATAATGTTAAAACGAGCTTAGGGCGTTTATAAGGCTAAAGGGTGTTACTAAGTACTTAAATAGTCCATATTGGGTACGAAATGCAGTAAGCTATTTATCCCCTTTTGTAATGCGGAGACGGTTAGATGTAGAGATAATATTAAGCTTTGTGTAGTAACGAGCCTTACTTAGTTGGTTTAGTGTCTCCTATATTAACGGAATTGGATATTAGTTCTTAATAGTAACGGCGTTAAGAGCTTAGTAGTCTATATAGAAGTGTAGACCGCCGCCGGGTTTCTTAATAAAGATCACTAGTACGGCTATAGGCGATAAGCTTGCTCTAATGAATCCTTTGCTTAGGTTCTTATTTAAATACTTTTATAGTACTTAGAGTTCGTTTTAGGATATCCCGTATAAGGGTCTAAATCTAGGCTGCTTTCCTTCTTTAAGTATAATCTTATAGTCGTACGATCGGTATTCTGGTAGCTTGTCGGCTTCCTTCTATAAGAATGCCTCTAGGCGGTTATAGTACTTTACTAGTACCTTTATAGTAGGGTTGGTGTACTTCTTTAGTACTAAGGCCTTCTCAATATTAGCTATAGTAATAGTAAAGATTGTATGTTTAGGTTTCTTAGCAAGTTACGCTAATGGAGTAGCTCTAATTATATGGATATCTAGGGTACCGAGCTTGTTTGGCTCGTCTGTAGTTTCTTATTTAGGTTTAGGTTTAGTATTAGGTACGGAGTTAGTATTAAATTTGGGTTTGGGTTCTTTAAGTATTCTTTTTATTATAGGATACTAGTCCTTTTAGTAGTTTTATATACTAAGTTTAAGTTTCTATTTAGTTTGGGGCGGTATAGTGCTTAGTAATAACTTATGGAATTTAGTGGAGTTTTTAGGTTATTAGTGGAATTTAGTGGAATTCCTAGGTTGGTGGAATCTGGTGGATTTCTCGGGTATAGGGTAGATAGTTGTGGAAATTTTAGACTAGTAGATTTTGGTGGATTTTTTAAATTTTAGTTTTAGGTCTAAGTAGCGAGTTATAAGGCACTTCTGCTTATAATAGGAGGTAGTAAATAGAAGCTTAAGGTTGTCCTAATTAATAGTTACCTTATGTAGCTTTATTTAGGGTTATTTTAGGATTACCGAGTAACTAAGGGTAGTAATAAAAAGTTTAATCAATTTTTTGTGGTTTAGGTATCGGAGTTTTAGGAATACTACGTGGGTAATACGGCCTAAGACGGTGCGTTTGCTATTAAATCCAAATACATCAATATGCTAGTCGAGGGGGGTTAGGGTAAAATCATTATCTTATATAAAGATCTTGTTAATAAATCCTATGCCGCTAGCTTCTGTGTTAATTAGGATTTAAGCGTTAGCCTATTAACTATTCTGCCGAAGATGGCAGTTAATGGTTATACTATGGTCCCAAGAGTCGGAGTTCGTGACGTTAAATATATTTAACGAGATCTTATAGCAGAGCTGTTTTGGAGAGCGACTTAGCTCTAGGACCTTCCTTTTAGAGGTAATTAGGGTGGGGTTCTTATAGGACGTTGGCTGTAGCTTTGTCCTTATAAATGGTGCTTACTAGACATAGGGGTGGAACTAGATAAAGATTAGGGACAGTAACTGGAAGATTAATGTGGTAAACGGCTGCCAGTGCTAGCCGTTTATAAATTGTTTTAGGGTATAGGGACGGAGTAGTAGTTTAAGAGGTAGGAGCCACTTTTATATTTAAAGTAGAGGCCTAGCTTAATGCGTTGTTTTTATTTAGAGGACCCTAATAGGGCGTATCCTAGGGTTCTAGTATTAATATCTATGGCGTCGGGGTGCTTAGGTTAAGATAATAACTTAGTAGACATTTGCGGGGTTGTTGTATTATACTAATAAACGGGCTTTAGTGTAAGGCGTAGTATATTATTATACTGTTTATTAATAACATTTATATAGGCGTTAAGAGTTTCCGGGAGGTTAACGCCTATTAGGGAGGTTTTTAGTTTAGGGCTTAAGGATTTAATAAGGCTGTTAATTAGTGCGGAGTTATTTTAGCCTGTTTCCTTTACGTAGCGGTTAAATTCGGAGAAGTATACTAGGAAACTTTTCTTTTCTTAAGTCATTTGGTTTATCTTTCTTTAAGCGGTGGCTTAGCGGTTTAGGTTACTGTATATAGCTTTAAGAAGTGTAACTAGGCTTTATACTAAGTTTAGTTGGAGAGGTTTAATAAGGTTAGCTACGTCTTCTCTTAGTCGACTTAGGGCGTAATAGAGTTGGTTAGCTTTGGTTAGGTAGTGGTTAGTATTACTAGTTAGCTTATTCTTAAGCCGGCTTAAGAATAACTAAAGCTCTTATCGTTTACTAGTGAATACTGGGGGGTTTGGTAGTTTCTTAGATTATTTTAGTATAGTAGTCGGTTCTATGGGGTGAGTAACTACTATTAATTTAGGGCTTGCGTTCCGCGTGTTTATCTCTAAAGATGGCGTTTAGTCTTGGGGCCTTAATATAGGTATCTTAAGGATACGGACTTCTTCTTGAAGTGCTTTAATTAATTATTATTATCGTGCTTCTTATTCGGCTTGCTATTAAGTTAAAGTGGCTTAGTGCTGTATAAGGGCGTCTGTAAAGGACTTCTGTATACCTACTAATTATTCTTAGAGTGTAGCTATAATAGTATTAGCTGTTACGGGGGCTTTAGGGTCGTTCTGCATTTTTAGAGGGTAGTATAAGTTTTTAACGCAACGTAGTATTACGGAGTGAGTATAAGCGGTAATAATATATAGCGAAGTAGGTATTATTAAGCTATATATATAAACTGCGTAATAAAGTTAAAACATTGCGTAAGGAAAGAAGGTAGGAAAATAGGAAAAAAGGGCATATATTGTTAACTTAGTTGCTTAGTTAATACGTATATAGGTAGAATAGGGTTTAGGTTGTAGTCCTGGCAGAACTTAGCAGAATTTAGTGGAACTTGGCAGAATATAGTAGAATGCCGTAGATTGCCGTTAGATTGCTATTAGATTGCCGTTAGATTGCTATTTCGCGGTTGGTCTCTAATTGCTAAGTTAGTGGAAATAGGTGGACGTGTATAAGGTGTTATGGGGGTGTCCTGTAATATCCTCTATTAATATTTATATATTCGGTGGCTTTATTTACCTATATCCGCGCTATGCTTACGCGTCTTCCCCTTAACCTTTTACGGAGATAGAGTTTTTTAAGAATCTTCTTACCCTACGGTCTACTTTGTAGTCAAAGGAAGCCCCCTTAGCCTCCTCCTCCCCCTTCTCCTATAGCCTTTAGAACGAATTTAAGGCCTAGACGGCACGGCTATATAATATTTATAAGGCCTAGCGCTTAAAGAATACTATAAGGGCGTATAAGCTAAAGTAAAAAGAGTAGGAAGACTAGTATGTGAGACTGGAAGGTAATATGGACGGCGCCTAGGTAATAAAAGATAAGCTTTACCTATTTTTAGAGTAGTAAGTTATTAACTAAGAATTATAGGCTGCTGGCTATTAAAAATAGAAGTTAAAACGGAAAGAGATATGGAAAGATGGCGAGCGGGCGAAAAAAAGGTAGAAGATGGTTAAGCGGGTAGGGTAGCTAAAGGGGAAGTTAGCCGTAGGGGTAGCCGTAGGGGCAGCCGTAGGGGCAGCCGTAGGTATAGGGGAGGAAGCTATAAAGGAGGAAGGGAAGATATGGGATAAGGAGGCCCTAAACGCCTTATTTAACGAGATAGTCTAATACTTAGTTATAAATAGCTACGTCTCTGCTATTACTAAGCTTTACATATAGTAGTTGAAAGGTAAGACCTTATAGCTACTATGGGGGGCGAAGCTCTTAGTAGTACTAGACAGCGTCCGCCATAATAAGGACCAGATTTAATGCGTTAACTTTATTAATTAAGGCCTATTTATAATTACTAGCGGCTACAACGTTAAAGGGCTTAAAAAGGTAATTACTTAGTACTAGGAGACGGGCTCTAAGATACTAAGTTTAGTTAAGTCTTACCTTTAAACTGTAGCTAAGTATTTATTAGGTTTATATATACCTTACCTAGTTTATATAGCTGCCGTTTTCTAACCCGTTTCTTAGGTTATACTACTATTACTTATAGTAAAAGTAAATAAGACGTTTAGCTTATTAACTTTATTTTTATTAAACTAGAGAATAAAGGGCCTAAACTAGATAAATTAGCGCCGTATATAATTATATTAATAATATAAAGGAAGTAGAATTAGTATAGTAAGGTAAAGTATATAGGCTATATACAGAACGCTAACCCTATTCTCTACCCCCTCTCTATAATAGCCTTTTACTTCTTTAACTACTAGGGTAAAGACGGCGCTAAGAGCTTTCTATCCTTTTGGTATCCGGAGGACTACTATAACCTATACGTCTTCCCTAGCAGTATTAAAGTACTATAACGGCCGCTAAGCTATTATATATAGTTTAAATAAAATAAAAAGATGTTCTAGGGGGTAGGAATTTACTTAAAGAAGAAAACCTATAGCGCCTATAAGTAGAGTGTCTGGTATACTAAGCCTAGCGGCGTTAAGGAGACCTAAATTAGATAGGCCGGATGCTGGAATACGGACGCGATAACGGGAGCCTACCTTAGCTACCTACCCCGTGTGTTTATACGGTCAATCGCCGGCTTCCTAAAGGAAGAAAAGGGCTACTTTCTCCTCTGCGTACGGGAGGTGCTAGAGGAGGCCCTCTATTTAAAAATATAGCTTAAGACTAATATTTAGCTAAAACGCATAGAGGCCTACTACCTAGGTAGGGCTAATAATAAGGTTATACGGCTTAACCTTACGGGCTTAGGATTTCTACGCCTCCTCTATACGCTTAGGGTAATCCTATTATAGGACTTAGTAATCCTACGTAAGCAGTTCCCGCTCTACCCCCTATAAAAAAACCCCCTTTTTAGCTATAAGGAGTACTAGAGGTTTACTATATAGGTAGAAAGCTTACTAGCTAACGTAGTTATACTAGATAAGCTAATAATACGGAAATACTAGCCTACCTATAAGGCTGTAGCTAAGCTAAGATATAAGGCCGCAATCTCTAAAATAAAGGGGGTTTAATTACGCGTATAGACGATTTTAGAACGCCTTAGCAAAATAGAAAGGTTATTAGTATTATTTACACCTATATAGATCTAGTAAGGGAAGATAGGTATCTAGATAGGGCCTATAAAGTCTATATATCTACCTTTAGGCGAGCTTATGCCGTCTATTATAATATCTACTATATCTACGCTACCTGCTTAGCTATTTACTATATCTGCGCCACCTACTTAGCCGTTTATAATATCTATACTGCCCGCTTAGCCACCGTCTATAATATCCGCACCGTCCGCTTAGCTACCGTCTATAATATCCACACTATCCACTTAGCCGTTTACAATATCCGCACTATCCACTTAGCCGTTTATAATATTTGCACCGCCCGCTTAGCCGTCTACTATATCTATATTACCCCTATTAGCGTAGGTATAAGCTAATACTTAACTATCTCTCCTATTTATTCTTAACCTATAGGCGCTGCTAAGGAAATATAAAATGCTTTAAGGCGGTAATTTGGTCTTTTAGCTCTGGATTAAGTAGACTTTAGGGCTAGCGGGTAGGCCGTTAATTAAAGCTCTTAACCGTTACTAGGGGGTATACTAGCGGGTTAATGGCGAGGCTATATTCTATAGCTGTCGCCGTAGGATAATTAAGGATATAAAATGGCGTGTAGAAGACGGTACGGTAAGAGATAAGAGATAGGCTATTAATTAGCTAGAACAGCTACGAGGTTAGCGTTCTTTAGATTAGCTTTATAAGAATATCTAAATAGTTATTTTACTATAGTAACTAAGATGCCTTAATATATAACTGCATTACGGTAACTAAGACGCCTCTATATATAATTGCACTGTAGTAACTAAGACGCCTTAATATACGACTATACTGTAGTAACTAAGACGTCTTAATATACGACTGTATTAGTGACTAAGATATCTTAATATAGAACTATACTGTAGTAACTGAGACGCCTTAATATATAACTGCACTATATTAACTAAGATGCCTTAATATAGGACTATACTATAGTAACTAAGACGTTTTAATATAGGACTATATTATAGTAACTAAGACGCCTTAATGTAGGAATAGAGCCCGTTTAGGTGTTATAAATTCAGAGTAATATTACGCGACTGTCTAGAAGTACCGATCTAATATAAATTATATACCTTTTCGCCTAAAATCGCGTGTAAAAGTACTTGGGGGTAGTCGCTGCGCGACCTCATATAGGGTTCGGGCGCGTTATTAGTAGGGGTAGCCCTAACCTTGTATTAACCCGGGTTATAACCGCGCTAAATTAGCCCCCCTAATATGTGATAGGTATTGGAGGTCCGGGTTAGGCTTGGTATAACCTTAGGTTACGTATAACCCCCTAAGGTCCGCGATATATCGTCTAAATATTACCCCCCCCTTTTGGTGGTGGCCCCTACTTTTTAGACGCGTTTTTAAGGCCTAGGTTAGTACTAGGTTAATATAGAGGACCTTATTACGCGCCTTTAACCTTATTATCGCCTTAACAATCCATTTTTTAACCCTCTTTTTGTTCTTGTACCTGCGTTAGCTCCTAGCTTACGCGAGGCTTTTGGTTTTATATAGAACGGCCTACTATAATTCTAATTCTATAATATAGAGCTTTCTTTTTCTCCTCCTTTATTAATATTTACGTATTTGGTGGCTTTATTTACCTATACCCGCGCTATACTTACGCGTCTTCCCCCTAACCTTTTGTGGAGATAGAGTTTTTTAAGAATCTTCTTACCCTACGGTCTACTTTGTAGTTAAAGGAAGCCCCCCTAGCCTCCTCCTCCCTCTTCTTCTATAGCCTTTAGAACGAATTTAAGGCCTAAACGGCACGGCTATATAATATTTATAAGGCTTAGCGCTTAAAGAATACTATAAGGGCGTACGAGCTAAAGTAAAAAGAGTGGGAAGACTAGTGCATAAGACTAGAAGGTAATACGGACGGCGCCTAGGTAATAGAAGATAAGCTTTACCTATTTTTAAAGTAGTAAGTTATTAACTAAGAATTACGGGCTGCTAGCTATTAAAAACGGAAGTTAAAACAAAAAGAGATATGGAAAGATGGCGAGCGGGTGAAAAAAAGGTAGAAGATGGTTAAGCGGGTAGGGTAGCTAAAGGGGAAGTTAGCTGTAGGGGTAGCTATAGGGGCAGCCGTAGGGGCAGCCGTAGGTATAGGGGAGGAAGCTATAAAGGAGGAAGGGGAGATATAGGATAAGGAGGCCCTAGACGCCCTATTTAACGAGATAGTCTAATACTTAGTTATAAATAGCTACGTCTCCGCTATTACCGAGCTTTACGTATGGTAGTTAGAAGGTAAGACCTTATAGCCACTATGGGGGGCGAAGCTCTTAGTAGTACTAGACAGTATCCGCTATAATAAGGACCAGATTTAATACGTTAACTTTATTAATTAAGGCCTATTTATAATTATTGGCGGCTACAACGTTAAAGGGCTTAAAAAGGTAATTACTTAGTACTAGGAGACGGGCTCTAAAATACTAGGTTTAGTTAAGTTTTACCTTTAAACTACAGCTAAGTATTTATTAGGTTTATATATACCTTACCTAGTCTATATAGCTACCGTTTTCTAACCCGTTCCTTAGGTTATACTACTATTACTTATAGTAAAAGTAGATAAGACATTTAGCTTATTAACCTTATTTTTATTAAACTAGAGAATAAAGGGCCTAAACTAGACGAGTTAGCGCTGTATATAATTATATTAATAATATAAAGGAAGTAGAATTAGTATAGTAAGGTAAAGTATATAGGCTATATACAGAACGCTAACTCTATCCTCTACCCCCTCTCTATAATAGCCTTTTACTTCTTTAACTACTAGGGTAAAGACGGCGCTAAAAGCTTTCTATCCTTTTGGTAGCTAGAGGACTACTATAACCTATATATCTTCCCTAGCAGTATTAAAGTACTATAACGGCCGCTAAGCTATTATACGTAGTTTAAATAGAATAAAAAGATGTTCTAGGGGGTAGGAATTTACTTAAAGAAGAAAACCTATAGCGCCTATAAGCAGAGCGTCCGGTATACTAAGCCTAGCGGTGTTAAGGAGACCTAAATTAGATAGGCCGGATGCTAGAATACGGACGCGATAACGGGAGCCTACCTTAGCTACCTACCCCGTACGTTTATACGGTTAATCGCCGGCTTCCTAAAGGAAGAAAAGGGCTACTTTCTCCTCTACGCATAGGAGGTGCTAGAGGAGGCCCTTTATTTAAAAATATGGCCTAAGACTAATGTCTGGCTAAAACATATAAAGGCCTACTACCTAGATAGGGCCGATAATAAGGTTATACGGCTTAACCTTATAGGCTTAGGATTTCTACGCCTCCTCCGTGCGCTTAGGGTAATCCTATTATAGGACTTAGTAATCTTACGTAAGCAGTTCCCGCTCTACCCCCTATAGAAAGACCCCCTTTTTAGCTGCGAGGAGTACTAGAGGTTTACTATATAGGTAGAAAGCTTGCTAGCTAACGTAGTTACGCTAGATAAGCTAATAATACGGAAATACTAGCCCGCCTATAAGGCTGTAGCTAAGCTAAGATATAAGGCCGCGATCTCTAAAATAAAGGGGGTTTAATTACGCGTATAGATAATTTTAGAACGCCTTAGCAAAATAGAAAGGTTATTAGTATTATTTACACCTATATAGATCTAGTAAGGGAAGATAGGTATCTAGATAGGGCCTATAGAGTCTATATATCCACCTTTAGGCGAGCCTATACCGTCTACTATAATATCTACTATATCTACGCCGCCTGCTTAGCTATTTACTATATCCGCGCCACCTACTTAGCCGTCTATAATATCTATACTGCCTACTTAGCCACCGTCTATAATATCCGCACCGTCTGCTTAGCCACTATCTATAATATCCGCACCGTCTGCTTAGCCGTTTATAATATCCGCACTGTCCGCTTAGCCATCTATAATATCCACACCGCCTGCTTAGCCGTCTACTATATCTATATTACCTCTATTAGCGTAGGTACAAGCTAATACTTAACTATCTCTTCTATTTATTCTTAACCTATAGGCGCTACTAAGGAAATATAAAATACTTTAAGGCGGTAATTTGGTCTTTTAGCTCTAGATTAAGTAGACTTTAGGGCTAGCGGGTAGGCCGTTAATTAAAGCTCTTAACCGCTACTAGGGGGCACACTAGCGGGTTAATAGCGAGGCTATGTTCTACAGCCGTCGCCATAGGATAATTAAGGATATAAGATGGCGCGTAGAAGACGGTATAGTAAGAGATAAGAGATAGGCTATTAACCAGCTAGAACAGCTACGAGGTTAGCGTTCTTTAGATTAGCTTTATAAAAATATCTAAATAGTTATTTTACTATAGTAACTAAGATGCCTTAATATATAACTGCACTACGGTAACTAAGACGCCTCTATATATAATTATACTGCAGTAACTAAGACGCCTTAATATATGACTATACTGTAGTAACCAAGACGTCTTAATATACGACTATATTAGTAACTAAGATATCTTAATATAGGACTGCACTGCAGTAACCGAGACGCCTTAATATACGACTATACTGTATTAACTAAGATGCCTTAATGTAGGACTATACTATAGTAACTAAGACGTTTTAATATAGGACTGTACTACAGTAACTAAGACGCCTTAATGTAGGAATAGAGCCCGTTTAGGTGTTATAAATTCAGAGTAATATTACGCGACCGTCTAGAAGTACCGATCTAATATAAATTATATACCTTTTCGCCTAAAATCGCGTGCAAAAGTACTTGGGGGCGGTCGCTGCGCGACCTCGTACGGGGTTCGGGCGCGTTATTAGCAGGGGTAGCCCTAACCTCGTATTAACCCGGGTCATAACCGCGCCAAATTAGCCCCCCCGATATGTGATAGATATTACGTAGTTACGGTTTATAGATAGTATAATAATTATTATTCTTTCTTTTCTTAAAGAAAGGGGTAAGGAACTTAAGGTTCCTTACCACGCTAGTGCCGCGGCGGCACGTGACGGTAACTTGCTATACGTGATAGCAATATACCTTATATAGTAACCACTTACCTTTATTCCTAGCACTTATAGCTAAAATATTTAGAGCTATAATAGTAATTATTACTATATATAATTTAGAGACTTAATAGTATAATATAGTTAATATTTTTTACTAATAACCTTATTAATAAAATAGTCTATATTAAAAATTTAAACAGCTTTTAATAAAAGGGTAAGTATTTACTTCTTTAAAGAGCTTTATAAGGCCTTTAATAATTACTACTACTTTAGCTTAATAAGTTCTTGACTACTTTAATATCTCTAAGTCTAACGGTAGTTAATAGATAATTATACCTATTTTATAACTAACTAATTATATTCTTTTACGTTAATAATATTATAGTAGCCTACCGTATAAAAGACCTACTAAAGCTTTAACTCTTTAAGGAAGAGCTAATAAAGAAATATAAGATTAAAAACCTAGGAGAACTAACCTAGTTCTTAGGAATTAGAATCTTCTATAATTAACCTTAATAAAAGTATTAGCTCTACTAAGATTTCTATATTAATAAGATTGCCAGTACCTTCTATCTAAAAGACTTTTATTTAGTATATACGCTAATAAGTATAGATAATCTCTTATCTAATCTAGAGCAGGCCGTTAAGTAGTAGGTTTATATATATTAAAGGAAGGTTAGGTTACTACTTTATACTACCTATATTATATAACCTAACGCTACTTAAGCCTTAAGCAAGCTTATAAAATTCCTTTATAATTCGTCTCCCCTATATAAAGTTGCAGTTAATTAAATAATTATATATCTATATTAAACGAGAACCCTAGCGATTAAATACTTAAACAGGAATATTAGAAGTTAGATTATTATCTATATAAGCGACGCTATATTCGGCAATAATCCTATTAGTTAAAAGAGTACTAAAGGCTTTATATTTTTACTATTTAGGGGAGTAATTAACTAGCACTCCACTAAGTAGAAGATAGTTATAATATTAAGTACTAAAGCTAAGCTTAAGGCTTTATTAAATACAGCTACCAAATTAATATAGTGGCAGCGCTTTTTTTTTTAAAAAAAAAAAAGCAACTCTATACAAATAAGGAGTATATAATTAGCTATAACAACTAATAGATAATTTAACTACTTACTAAGAACGGACCTTAATTAAATACAAAGCTTTATTATATAGATATTTACTAGTACTAGCTTTACCAAGAGGTTTAAAAAGGCCAAATTATAATTAAATAGGTCCTTACTACTAATATAACAGCTAACGGTCTTATAAAGGCCCTACTAAGGTAGAAGTATAAGAGCTTTATTTAATACCTAAATTTGATTAATATTAAGACCCTATTATAGTTAGATTTAATTATACTATTTAACCTATTTATGTTACGGACCTTATATCGGCAGTAATACAACTACTAAAAAGAGATATAAATGGGTTAGTTAAGATAGTATAGAAGGCGCTAGAACCAATCAAGCTATAGGATAAGAGGTAGCTAAGCTATATAGCTAGTTATATTATAAGTTTAGAACATAGGGATATAAGAATATAAAAACGCGATATACTAACGTGCTACATACTAACGTACTTAGTATATTTCTTAGGCGCAATATTATATATTTAAAGGACCATAGTCCCTACCTAAATAGTTCTCTTCTTTATAGTAAATCTTAGAATATAATTAGAGTTAATCTATTAGGTAACCTACTCTACCAATTATATTTATATTTAACTATTCCTTAACCTATATACCTAGTCTATTAATAAGTCCACCGTGGTATTTCCTATAAGGCTTTATTATATATTTACTACTAAGATTATAGTAAAGGAAGTTAAATAACATACTATCTAAAGTAGTAACTATAACGCTATATATAGTAGCAATTACTTTAGGATTAGGAAGAGACACTAATATACATAATAATAACTTATAAGTAGTTACAATAAATTAGTTAAGGAGCATTATTAAATAAAATAATGCTAATAATTAGGTACTACTTTAATAACTATAAAATATAAAGAGAGAAAAGATTAAGATGCTGTTAATTAAAAGATTCTTAGAAGAAAAATATAAGCTAAAGGAATTTCTTACTTTAATAAAGCTAAAAATCTAATATAAAGGAATAAAGTTAAAATAGGCTATGGATTAGGTTGTATATATAGGGTTATTTCTAATAGGTTAGGTATTAGAGTGGTTTAAACCCTATCTTATAAAGATATAAACTAATAGGTTAGCTACTACTAATTTAGAATCATAGTATATATTCTTAAGCTAGGAAGGATTTGCTAGTAGACTTATATAAATATATAGAGATCCGGAATTAGTAATAATAGTAAAAGGGCAATTTTTCTAACTTATGTAAAAGGGATTAGTAATAGATTATACAGCGTAATTTTAGATACTAGCGGCGCAAACTAAGTAGGACTAAAAGGCGCTAATAGCTTAATACTAACAAGGATTAAAGACTAAGGTTTAAAACGTAATAATACTAATAGATAATCTAAGTAAGAAAAGAGAGCTAATTAAGTAAGCTATTAGAATTAATAACTAGTTATACTAAAGTAATGAGTATAAAACGTATTAGGGACCAATATATATTAAAAAACACTATAGTAAGTATCTAAACTATAGTATAGTATAAAGCTAATAGACTTAAGTAGTATTAAAGAAAATAGGAAATATAAAAAAAAACTATAGAAACCTAAAGGTTAAGGATTAAGTAATTATAGGACTAAAGAGTAGAGGCTAAACTAGGGATCTTAGTAGTAGAAAATATTTAGGCGGTCTCTATAGTAAGAAAAGTAGTTTAAAAATAGAGCTTATATAAACTATAGAAAATATAGTTATTTTGCTAAAAACTATAAAGGTAGTTAGAGTAACTATATAGTAAAAGGAATAAGACTAGTAGATTATATATATATATATAGAGGGATAATAATATACTACAAGGAATAAAAGAATGTTTAATTAAGAGTTTTGCGTTCTGTTATAATAACGCATACTATATTTATAAGAACACTTGGTACGGCGTAAGCTATTAGCTATAAGAGCCTAAGTTAAGCGGACTTAGGGGTATATAGGAGTTGGATAAAGAACTAGATTAACTCTATAAACTAGATTAGAACTAAGACGGTATAGTTAGCCAGTAGTTAGCGGAGAAAGTTCTTATATACTAGTTTTACTAAGCCATGGGACCTAGGGATTAAAATAATTAGGATATAAGCAGTAACGGCGAGGCAATATAAGTAGCTTACTAAGAGTATATAAACCTTAAGGACGTAATAATAAAGGTAGGGGTTAAGCCAGCTATAAAGGGGGGATTAACAATAAGGATCGAGACTCTATTAGATATAATATCTATTACTTTATAAGACGTAAAAGAAGCAGAATAGTAAGCTACTTCGGCACTTAATAAAGTTAAAAGGCTATAGGCTTAAGATTCCCAAAAAGGGATAAGAGAGATTGAAGATTTTAAAAAACGGATAAAAATATAGCTAAAGTTAAAATAGACTAAGGCAGGAGTATAGTTTAGGACTAAGTTTCCTATAGGCCTAAGAATCTAAAAAAGGGATAAGGACGCAAGCTAGTTATCTATAAGTATAGATTAAGGCAGAAGGAAAAGGAGAATAAAATATTTAGTCTTAAAATTAAATAATTAATACTAGAGTTATAAATTCTAAGATCTAGAAGATTTAATAGGCTAACGTAAACTAGGAGAAGACTGGGAAGAATTTAAGAATTAAATTAAAGCGTGGTAAGAGCAAAGAGGTTACTATAGATTAAAAATACTAGGTAGACTAAAGACGGCCTTAAAAAAGGTTACTAATAGGCCTAAAGTAGGTACGCTAAAAGTAAAATAGCTTAAAAAACTAGAGTAAGAAGAGAATTTAGAGATTCTAACTAGGTTTAAAGAACGGTATATAAAAGGCTATTACAAAGCAATAATAATAAGATATTTTCTTATAGATAGATCGTATATACTTATAGAGCTATATTAAAAGTAGTATAGATAGCGACGTAGCAATAAATAGAAAGATTTTTATCTATAGCTAAATAAGAAAGTCGTTTAAGACTAAGTAATAATAGAAAAACGCAGAAGTTATATTAAAGGAGCATTAATTATATTAATAAAGAGTTTAGAGAAACGATTAGAGGACTAAAAATATAAAAGGTAAATCTTAATACCTATAAATAAGAAACTAACGTTTAGATTAGCTAGATAAAGCTTTAAACTTAAGAATAAAAATAAGCTAAGAGTTAACCTAAAACACCTAGCATACTATATATTAGCATAGATTGTATATATAAACGATATATATAATATATATAAAAAATCTAAAGGAAAAGAATTAGAAGTACCTAATTAGAATATATTAGGCGCTAGATAAGCAATAGTATAGAAATACTAAGTGTCTGAACGAGTTTAAACAGGAATTTATAGACGCAATCACGTGAGCTAAGCGAGCTCAGGAAACCCCTTAAATTCTACCTCTTCATGTACGATTAGAAGGACAAGTTACCACCATCCAAAAGAGCATATAATACTATACGTATTTCGTGCCCCTGGATCTGACTCACTCGTGCTATTAAATTAGTACGAACACTAAGTATATATACAAATAGTATCTAGCAGAAGTTTAGGAGTTAAGTAACTTAATACTTTAACCAAAAAGATTCCTTATAGAAAATACTTAGACGGATAATAGTAGTGGGAATACCTAAAGAATACGTATCTATAGTATATTAAGGATAAAAAGCGAACTAGGTATTAGCTAAAAGTAAATTAAGTATAAGTAGGATTTAGCAGCTAATAGTTATAAATAAAAAAGGAGAGGCCTATAGAACCAGAGGGAGCTAGTAGTAGAGCCTTAAACCCTTAAAGGAATTTAAGGACAACACTTAAATTTATAAATTAATTAGCAAGATTAACAGTTTAAAGTATTAATAGATAGTAGAGCAATAAGGAACCATATCTTACTAATAGCAGTTAAAAAAAATAGGACTACTTTATAAATAAAAGGAGCACTTATATCCGCAAGTTATAATTTTAGAAGATCTAATAGCCTATAGAGGAGGTATTATGAACCTTAAAACAGGACCTATCTAAATAACTATTAAAGGAAGATAAATTAAGATATCTTTTAATATCCTACTATTAGAACGGGATAAGGCAGTATTAAGTATATCTTAGTTATAGGAGTATAGTCCAAAAATTAATTAGATTATAGGTTAGGTTAATATTAAAGATACTTAATAATATAAGAGACGTATAGCTACTAAGTTAGAGCGATATATAAAGAAACTAAAAAAGGATTAAGTTATATATTAAAGATATACTATAAGTATAGTAAAAAACTATAGAGCCTAGAAAGTAAAAAGCTGTTAAAGTATATAGCGTAGGACTATAAAATAGAATTAGAACTAGAAATAAATCTAAAGTTCTTTCTAATTTATAACCTAACTAAAAAAGAGTTTAGAGCACTTAAGGAGTTTATCTATAAAAAAAACTTATAAAAGGGATATATTAAACTATTATAGTTATTAGCAGAATATCTAGTACTATTTATACTAAAGAAGAATGGAAAACTTAGACTATATACTAACTATAGGCAGTTAAACAGGATTACTAAGAAGGATAGATATCCTCTACTGTCACGGGACTTACACGTTCTCACGTCTCTGCGCGCTTTGACGTTCTTAACCCGTGCTCACGTTTATCCCAAGACACCTACGCACGTTCCCCTACAACTCCTATTTATACCCGCACCTAACCTGTTCTGTTTCTGCATCTAAATGTCTTTGTATTAACCACGCATAGTTACGCGTACGTAGCCTTCTTTAATTACTACCCCGTTTAGTACATTGTATTCTAGCTTATACCTACTTCCGTAACATCTACCCTTAATTAATAAAATCTAAAACTGGATAAATAATACGTAAATCTTTATAATAATAGATTTAAGATAGGCGTACTATTAAATTAGGATTAAGTAAGGCAATAAATAAAAGGCAGCCTTTAGGTTAAAGGAAGGACTATATAAGCTATTATTTATATAATTTAGACTTATAAACGTTCTAGCAACGTTCTAAAAGCGAATTAATAATATATTAGAAGAATACTTAGATAAGTTTATTATAGTATACCTTAATAACTAAGGAAGAATACGGAGAATATATTAAATAGGTCTTAAAGAGACTATAAAAGAAATAAATGCTAGTAGCAATTAAGAAATGCAAGTTCTTTATAAGAAAGACCAATTAAATAAAATTTATTATTAAGCTAAGTTATATTAGTATAGACCTAAAAAAAATAAAGCTATAATAAGTTAGTAAGAACTAAAAAATATAACGCAGTTAAGGTCGTTTTTAGGGGGTTATAACTACTATAGAAGGTTTATAATACAATAGTTAATAAATATTAAACTATTTATAAGACTAATAAAGAAAGAGAAACTATAGGTATAGGGAGATAAATAAAGGAAGCTATTTAGAGACCTTAAAGAAAAGTTTACCTAGAAACTAATCCTTAGAATTTACTAACTAGGGTTAAAAATAATAGTGGAAATAGATATATTAGACTTTATACTAAAAGTATACTTACTATAAAAGCATAAAAGTATATAATACCCAGTAGCATATTATAGTTAAAAAATAATACTATTAGAGTTAAACTATAACATCTATAATAAAGAGTTATTAAGTATAGTTACAGTACTTAAGAAATAGAGAGCATTCTTATAAGGTATAGAGAAACTATTTATAGTTAAAACGGATTAGAAGAACTTAATAGGGTTCCTAATAATAATAAAAACTTAACTAAAGATTAGTTAAATAGGCAGAAATGCTTATAAAATACCATTTTAGGGTTTAATATACTAAGGATACCAAGAACACAAGAGCCGATACACTAAGTAAAAAAGCTAAACTACAGAATAATAAAAAAAACCATTAGGGGTAATGTTACGCAAAGATAGTAATAAATTAATTAAATATAATTAACCTAAGATTATAGCAACCTAAGAGTATAAATTATTAGAGAGTAATTAGATATAAAAGATCTAAGAAATATAAAATAAGGATCTAAACTTAAAATAATATAAGAACTAAAAAAACTATATATGTACTAAAAAGTATTACAAATAAATTTATTAAAGAATTCTACAGGGGAATAATATAAGGATATAATAGAACCTAAGAATTAGTATTAAGACTTTAAGAGGAGTATATTATTAATAAAATCTAGGGCTTAGTAAGAGAAGCTATAAAAAAATATTTAGATTACTAAAGAAATAAGCTAATAAGGTATAAACTATATAGGAAGTTATAACTTAATAAGACACCAGAGAGACTATAGAAGGTTATATTATAAGACTTTATTATAAGGTTACTAAAATTAAAAGATCCTATTACCGGATAGAAATATAATATAATTTTAGGAATAGTAGACAAGTTAACTAAATAGGGCTACTTTATAGCATATATAGAAGATATTTTAGTAGAAGATATTGCCAGAATCTATATTAAAGAAGTATTTATAAGATATAAAGCACTAAATAAGATTATATTAAATAGAGATCTAAGATTTATAGTAGTATTTTAGAAAGTGTTTTTAGTAAAATAAGAAGTTAAAGCAGTAACTTCTATTATATATTATTTATAAACAGATAGATAGATAGAGAGATTAAATTAGACACTAGAATAATTAGGTATTACTACTACTAATTATATAGTTTATATATAATATAACACCACAGGAAGGTATAGAGATATTACTATTTTAGGTAAATTACGGGTATAAGCCTAGAATATTATTATTACTATAATAAGTAAAGAAAATAAGTAGCACAGCTAAGTAAAGAATAGAAATATTATAACGGCGCTAGAGCGCGTTATCTACCAAATTCTGCCTAAGTTCTGCCATATTCTGCACCTATTATACTATCTTATATTATTATATACTGTCTAGTACTGTTTTATACTATTAGCTCGCCTACTACTAGCGCCTTAGCGGCTCGCGCTTCTTATTTATTTATACCAGCCCTAGCGACCCCATTTCCTTCTTCTTAGCTTAGTATCTTTATAAGATAGCATTCTATAAGCTTTAGTTTAAAGGCATTTGTATAAGCCATTATATTATACTAAACTCTCCTTATATTGCCTGAGAAGGCCTTAATAATATCCTACCCCAAACAGAAAACTTCGTCTATAATAACGCGTTAACGCGCTATATTTAGACACTAAAATAGCTCTATATTACCTAGGAAGGCCTAGATAATATCCCACCTTATAAGCTAGATAGGACTAAACCTATACCCCTAGAATTAAAACCAAAGCGTATAATACTAATAACCCCTAAAAAGCTAATAATGGCACCCAAAGCAAGCTTATTTAAGAGAGTTGCCTTTATCTAAGAGGAACCTAAGATCTAATTAGGATCAGAAATTAAAGATAATAATAACGTTATAGACGTACGCGAGCAGATTCGCGCCCTTATAGCTAGCTAGAAAGCCAATTGTCTTAAAGCAAAAAATATACAAGAGACCCTATAAGAGATCCTAGAAAGCCTTATAGCCCTATAAAATAGCTTAGCTTCCCCTTCTTAAAGCCCTAGCTAACCTATTTACTCTACTAAATACAGTATACTAGGGAGTACGGATATAATAATAAAGTAATTAAAGTCTGTTAAGCTCCTTAACCCCCTACTACTATCTAATAGAATAGACCCTATCTTTAAGAATTAGAGGATTTAAGTATAAGGAAAGCTCCGTATTAACTACAACTATTTTCTTTTTAAAGAAGCTAAAATACTCTATCTCTTTAGTTAAACCACTAGGGACGCCTAACGGCACCTTTAAGCCAAGTTTAAGGATAAGTCCCCTATCCGATTTATACCTATTAATAAGATAATACGGCACCTAGTGACTATCTATATTAACCTAAATAAGGTATAGAACGCCTAGTATAACTATAATCGCCTAATAATAAAACCAAACTAACCCTTTGCTAAATTCTAAACTTAATTCCTATACCTTACGGAAGAAGGCTAGGTTCCCCTTAAGAACTACCAATTAGACCTATATAATAAGCTAATAATCCAGCTATAAGAGAAGATTGCTATAACCTTAAATAACCTACTAACTTATAATAGACTTATAACTTATTACCTATTATTAAATTTAAAACTAAAGCAAATTAACGCCCGCCCTAATTAGTAGAAGCAACCCTATAGCGATTAAAGCTTATTAGCCATACCTATAGGAGCTAGAGTAGGAAGATAAGCTATAACCGCTCTTACACTAAAAGCGGTTATAACTATACACTAGTAAGCCTTGCCTAACAAGCTATATACTACACTATTAACTAGTACTCATTGCAATACTCTAATTAACCCTACCTCGGCTACGTGCTATAACTATAATAAGGAGGGTTACTTTACCTTATTTTGCCCGGAGCTAAAGGATATAAATAATATTAAGGAGATAAAAAAGGAGACACGTCCGATAAGTTAGGAAAAGAAGAACCTTAGGGAAAAACTCCCCCCTAAGGTACCCTATTAATCTTAAAGAGATTAATCTTAGTTAGTTAATAGGTGGAAAGTATTTTATAGTTTTATATATAGTATCTTAAAATAGATATAGAGTTAATATAACCGCCCTAATTAATACTAGAGTAAATAGCTTCGCCTTTATAAATACTGCTTATATAAATAATGTTACCAAGTTTCTAAATATAGAAGCCATCTAACTAGAGAAGCCTATCTAGGTAAAAGGCTATAATGGCCAAGCTGGTTAGCCGGTTACCTATATCTTAAAGTTATATATTGCTCTTAATAGATAACGCTAATATAATGTCCCTTTTTATATCCTAGACTTAAGGTCCTATAATATAATCCTTAGACAAAAATAGATGTCCTATTTTAATATTTAGCTAAATATATAATAAAGATAGTTTATCTAGCTGGAGGATAGACCAAAGTTACCCTTTTTTATTAAGGAAACCCAAACTAACCATAAGACACAGCCGTAAGGGCTAACCCTACCTACTAGTGGGATATTAGGGCCTATAACCTAGCCTTTACTTAAAAAGACGCCCGCCGTAAAGCTAGAAAGAACTTTATACTAATAAAGATACTCTTCTAAAGCGCTATATTTAAAGAAGACTTTATATATAAAAGCGGAACAGATAGTAATATAAATAACGTTTAAATCGCGTAGATCTAACCGGTATGGAAAAGAACGTATTAATAGGATATAAGGGATAACCTCCAAAAGATATAATAGGAGCTAAAAGGAGTAATAATAACGCTAGTACCCTAGAAGTCCCTAAAGTTACGTACGCCCCTATTATTATATAACCTCCCCGCTATAGACATCGCCGTAATTAGCGCTGTAGCGTTCTACTTTAATATATACTAAAAGGATAATAAGGTCTTTATAACGAGCCTATATAAGATTAACCAAATTATTAATAATAGGGAGGAAGAGCTAGCTAAGGAAACTAATAAAGAACTAGTTAAACGCCTTTTTCCTAATATCTATATAAATTATAAGGATATATTCTTAAGGGCGGCTTTAGATAAGTTACCCCCTTACCAGATATACGATTATAAGATTTAATTAGAAGCTAATAACTCGCTAGGTTATAGCCCCCTCTACTAATAATTAATAGATAAGCTAAAAGTAATAAAGTAGTATTTAATTAATAACCTGGATAAAGGGTTTATTAAGCTAAGTTAAGCCCCTTTTACTTCTTCTATCCTATTTATAAAAAAGCCTAATAGAGGCCTCTACTTTTATATTAACTATTAAAAGCTAAACGCTATTACTTAAAAGGATTAGTATCCTATTTCTTTAATTAATAAGACCCTTACACGTCTAAGCCGGGCAAAGATCTTTACTAAACTTAATATCCGTTAAGCTTTCCACCGAATTAGGATAGGCCCCATATTTAAAGATTTAATAATATTTTATGCCCGTTATAGTTCCTATAAATATAAAGTTCTTCCTTTTAAACTAATAAACGGACTAGCTATATACCAAAGGTATATAAATAACGTTCTTTTTAATTACCTAGACGAATTCTACATAGTATACTTAGACGATATTCTTATATACTTAGATAACGAACTTAAATATTAAGTTTATATTAAGAAGGTCCTAGAGAGATTACGGAATATAGGCTTATAAGTTAATATTAAGAAATATAAGTTTAGGGTAAAATGTATAAAGTACCTTAGGTTTATTATAACTATAGAAGGAATTAAGGTTAACCCTAAGAAGGTAGAGGCAATCTATAACTAAAAGCCCCCTTATATAATAAAAGGGATCTAGTTTTTCCTTAGGTTTTATAATTTCTATTACTAGTTTATCCGTAACTACGGAGTTATAGTAAGGCCTCTTATACAACTTACCCGGAAAGATACGCCTTTTATCTTTAATAATAACTATATAGAAGCCTTTGGAGAGTTCAAAGATCGGCTTATCTTCTCTCTAATCCTTTATTACTATAACCTAGACCTTAAGTTAATGCTAAAAATGAACACTTTTGATAGAGTTATAGCGGGAATCCTATTACAGTTACATCTAGACGGCAAATAGTACCCTATTGCCTTCTTTTTAAAAATAATAGACTTGGTTAAGTGTAACTATAAGGTATATAATAAAGAAATGCTAGCTATTATCCAATTACTGTCCTAATAGCGCGTAGAGCTTAAAGGTACAAACTCCTAGATTAAGATATACACAGATTATAAAGCCCTAAAGTACTTTATAACTATAAAGCAGCTTACTAAATAATAAGCTTACTAGGCTAAAATACTCTCCTAATTTTTCTTTATAATTATATATCGTTCTAGTAAGTAAAACTCTAAGGCTAATATATTAACCTAAAGGGAATAAGATATAGGACCCTAAAATAAGCTAAAAGCCTAATACTAGACGCGCGCCCTTCTCTACCCTAAATAGCTTAACCTACGGATCCTTAAGGAGCTAGGCTCTAAGTAGAATAATTTAGCACCTATAAAAGAAGTCTTAGACGAACTAATAGGGCTAATTAATTGCATCTTAACTGTAAACCGCATAACCGACTCCCTAAAGGCCCTCCGCGACTAAGCCATAAAGGGTAACCCCAATTTAGAAATAAAAGAAGGACTACTTCTATATTAAGAACAGCTTATAGTTTTAGATGTTAATAACCTATAAATAGAGCTAATCTATAAAGCCCACTGTTAAGTCTCTATGGTATACCTTAGTTAAGATAAAACCTACTAACTACTAACGCCCTATTACTACTGGCGAGGACTTTTATTAGATATAGATTAATTTATTAGAAACTGCCACGCCTATAAACGCGTAGATGCCCCTAAGAATCGAACTCCTAGGTAGTTATAACCGCTGCCAGTTCTAAAACGCCCTTAGTAACATATTATAATGGACTTTAAGTCGTTTCTAAAGGACGCCTACGGCTACGATGCGGCCTTTATTATAATTAACCAACTATATAAGCAATCCGTCTCCCTCCCTTGTTTTAAAACTATAATAGTAAAGGATATAGCCTACCTCTATATTAACAATATCTATTAATTCTATAGCGCCCCTAAATTAATTATCTCTAACTATAGTCCCTAGTTTATATCAGATTTTTAGAACAAATTCTACCGTATCCTTAGGATTAAGATTAAGCTCTCTACTATATTCTACCCTTAAACTGACGGCTAAACCGAGATTATAAACTAGTACCTTAACTAGTAACTACGTCCCTTTATAGACTACTATTAGGACAACTAGTTAGAACTACTACCTATAATAGACTACGCGCAGCTTACACTCCCCTATAATAGTATAGGGATATCGCCATTTAAACTACTCCACGGGTATACACCACGAACGTCCTTTAATTGGGATAGGCCTACTAAACCTACTACGGCCCGCGAACGCCTTAGCTATAAAGAGGCCTAGGGATTTACCAAGAGAATGCACAGAGCCTAGGAGACTACTTAAGCAATTATAAAAAAGGTGTAAGAGAAGAAGGAGTCCGATATAAACCGACATTATTGCAAGGTAGACTTCTAAGTAGGAGATAAGGTATAGGTGTTAACAAAGAACTAGAAAACCTAGAGGCCGAGCTATAAGCTAGACTACTAAATAGCTAGCCTATACAAGATTCTTTAAAGGGTAGGATACTCTTTTAAGGTTAAGCTACTAGAGTTAATAAGGATCTACCCCATTTTCTCCCTAGACCAACTATAAAAGGCTATAGATAATCCACTACCTAGGTAGTATAACGACCCCCTACTACTAATCTAGATTATAAAGGATAAGGAATAGGAAGTTAAAGAAGTCCTAGCAGTTAAAAAGGACCGTAATGTCTTAAAATACTATATAAGCTAGGTAGGCCATAACTATAAGGGCGCGAAGAGGCTTTGGGGCAGATTTAAAGGAATAATATAAATTCTATCTAAATCTATAGGTATAGCTCTTATAGAGAATAAGACGTTGCGTAAAGAGAGAAGGGAATAATAAGAGGATTATATAATTAAATAGTTAGGGGTCTTAGTAGTCAATGCGTACGTATATACGCACGCGGTCTTTAACAGACTTTAATAGAATTTAATTAATCTGGCAGAACTTAGCAGAAGTTAATTAAGCTAGTAAAATTTAGCAGAATTTAGTTAAAGCGTTGGAATTTATCTGTTAAGTATTTTACTAAGACATTCCTACTATAACTAGGCTAGTCCTGTTATAGTACTCCCCCTTTTAGCTAAAGGTCTAAAATAATTTAATTTTAGTTAAGACTTATTACTTATTACGTTTATATACTTGCGTTAGGTAGCGGTATAAAGTTTTACCAGTTCTATTATTAAATAGACTAATTAGGATTTTCTATCCCCGGGATAGAAAATTACTATTAGTTTAATTAAGGCGGTAAGTAGAACTAATATCTTTATAGAGGGTCTTAGTAAGGTAATCTTAACTAATTAAACAACTTTAACCGCTGGTTAAAGTTCCTTAATATCTTATATATTATATAACCGTATTATAAACGTTATAATATATTTTAAGTTCTTTTTAAATTCAAGCTTCCTGCTATTATATTTCGTGTATTTATATTAGGTAGTAGTTATTTACCTTTATATCGTATCTATCTAGCTAAAGTAAGCCGCGAAGGATAGTTCTTATAGAATTCTTTTACCAGGGAAGGCGCATTGGTCTTAATTTACTTATAAAGTTCCTAGGTTTATGTCTTATATCCTTTCTATTTAATAAGAAGTTTAAATTATTTAGACTATGTCTTCTATTATATATTATTAATTAAGTTAATAAAGTAAGAACCGTTACCGTTATTAATAATTATAGAAGGTAGTAGTAGCACTTTACAAGTTATAGGTTTACCCTTTAAGGGTTATAGCAAGTTTATATAAAACGTTAAATATATTTTTATCTTAGTTAGTAGTTTAGGCTTATAAGCGTATAGGCTTAGTTTCTTCTTAATTTAGTATAGGCCCGTAAACTTCCAGTCTAGTTTCTTTAAGGCTTATTAAATCTTTAGGTTTTATATATTTAGGTAAACCATATTACCTTCCTTAAAGTCCTACGCGGGAGCTCGTTCTTTGTTTATATACTATTCCTATACTATTTAAGCGTGCGCTAATTTACTTTGTAATAGTTCCGTTAACTACTTTATTTAATTAGCAAAGTTATATACATTAATTATAGGTCCTATTATATTAATTTTAGGATATAGTTTAAATCTAAGTTAAGGGTTTTATCTATAGATTACGTAGAACAGCGTTATAACGTAATCCACCCCCAAGCTGGCCACCTCAAAACTCACTAAAATCATACTTTAATATCTTAACAACCACTTAATAATAAATTCTAATAATTTAGATTTGGACTTTCATATACTCTCTACAGCTTCTATTAAAGTTGCATAGTAATTAGTTTAGTGGTTTTCAAGATATACGAATTCGTAGTAATTTAGCTTTATTTTAGCCCCCAAATTATAATATCTTGAAAACTACTAAACCAATTACTATGCAACTTTAATAGAAGCTGTAGAGTGTATATGAAAGTCCAAATTTAAATTATTAGAATTTATTATTTAGTGGTTGTTAAGATATTAAAGTATGAATTTTCTAATTTTTGGTGAGTTTTGAGGTGGCTAGCTTAGGGGTGGTATAATGGAGCCTTGTAGCAGGAACTACGGTAGACTCGTTAATAGGCTAGGTATATAGGTATTACAAGTAAGTCAACAACGTAATAATAACTGGTGGAGTGGTTGCCTAATAGATTAACTCCAATTGTATTCTAAGAATTACTATAAGGAAGGAACTATCTAGGTAGGGATTAAGGGTCCTTAAATACACAACCGTACTCCTAAGAAAGTCATTACTCTATCTACTTTATCTACTCTATTCGCTCTATTATAGATCTCGCAGATTATATAGATTATATAGATTATATCACGTGACTCTGCTTACTATTCCTTATTATATAGTTCTACGGGTTCTATCCTAGACTATGCTTATATTAACTAACTAGCTTCCTTTAACTCTTCTTTAAGTAGTTATAATATTATACTTAAAGCATTCGTAACACTATCTCCCTTCTTTTTATTTTCGTTCTTAAAGATACCTAGTATCTCTAAGTCGTTTACTAGAGGTATAATATCCATCTAATTAATTTGGTTAATATCGTTACTTATAATGCCTAAAGCACCTTCTTCTTCTTTAACTCTTTATTATACGCGTATAGTCTCTTCTATACTGTCGCTTAGTAAAATAATGCTATCTCTATATTCTTGTTACGCGAAAGAGGGGTTAGTCTATATTGCGTTAGCGAGTCCTTTATTTTAGCAGCCCTCTTTTTATATAAAGTGCACTAAAGTAAACATTTAATTATTCTATGATATTTGCTTAATTTCTAACGCTAAGTATATATATCTTATAACTCTTAATAGTCTCTAAGTTCCCTAAGTAATTTGTTATAGGGTCTTATATTTAATCTACCGCTGTAAAGCTTAATAGTAAGCTATTCTTAGCGCTGCTTACGGTTTAACGTGCCTTAGAAGAGTCCGTATATATTCTTAAAGCTTAGCGTCTAGCTTATGCCTATCTTTAGCGTTTAGAATATATCCGTAAGAAGGTTTATTTAAAGGAGTAGAAACTTATTTAATAAGGTTTATAGGAACTTAGTAATAAAAAAACGGTTTCTCTTCTAATAAAGAAGGAAATAACTCTAAGTAGTTTAGTAGTTGCTCTTCCTAGGTCCCCCTTAGGTAACTTATTCTTTAGCAATTCCTCTTTATTAATATTACCTAACCTTTTCTCTTTTAATACTCCTGTACCTTTCCTATAGCGTTTTTTAGGTTCTCTAGTAGTTCCTAGGTAGTCTTATTATAGCCTATTTACTTTACTTTATACTATATTTTATTGTCTATATCCTTATAACTAATAATCTTTAAAACTTACTATTCGTCTTCCTCTTATCCTCTATATATATCTGCTTTATAAACCAGTGGCTTAATACTCCTATATACTAGCTCTAGTATTATAATATGCTATATAGGGTAGATCTTTATCTTAGCTAGTAGGTTTAACTTAAATATAACTAATGAAATTTTTTATATAATTTTAAAAGGTCCTAGTCTAACGTGGTTTAACTTCTTACTTAATTATTAACTCTTAAAATTTTTATATAGTAGCCACACTTTATCTCCCTCCTTAAGATCTAGTCCCTTAGATCTCTTAGTATCGTAATACTTTTTTATCCTTTGCTATACCGCCTTAGCTATTTCTATAAGGTCTATATAAAGATTTATTAAACTCTTTATTCTTTACTTAGCTATATTACTTATCTTCTTTACTTAATATAGCAATAATAAGGTCCTTAGCTTATATCTATAATTTACCTTAAATAGTAATATGCCTATTCCTTTTTATGGTATTATATTGTATATAAACTATATAACTAGTAATAGCAATACCTAATTATTCTGTGCATAATTAATATAATACCTTAGATATTATTCTAGTATCTAATTTAATCTTTCTATTTAACCGTTTGTCTATAGATAATATATAGTAGAAGTTACTGCTTAAACTTCTTACTCTGCTAAGAACACTTCCTAGAATACTATTATAAATCTTAGATCTCTATCTGATATAATCTTACTTAATGCTCTATATCTTATAAACACTTCTTTAATATAAATTCTAGCAATATCTTTTGCTAATATTTCTTCTAAATATACTATAAAGTATCCCTACTTTATAAGCTTGTCTACTATTACTAAGATTATATTATAATCTTACCCGGTAATAGGATCTCTTAACTTTAGTAACTTAACGATAAAGTCCTATAATATAACCTCCTATAGTCTCTCTGGTATTTTAATAGGTTATAGCTNTCTATATAGCTTATACCTCGTTAATTTATTCNTTTANTAATNTAGATNTTNTTTTATAACTTNCCTAGCTAGTCCCTAGATTCCATTAATAATATACTCCTCTTAAAGTCTTAATACTAAGCCTATAGCTCCGTTATGTCCTTAAGTTAATCCCTTATAAAATAACTTAATAAACTCCTTTACAATAGATCTTAGTACGTATATTACTTTTTAATTTTTATACTACTCTAAGTCTAGATCCTTTATTTATACGTCTAGGATCTTTTATATCTAATTACTTTCTAGTAATTTATAGGTCTTTTCTTCTTATATTACTGCGATCTTTAGATAATTATACCTAATTAATCCATTTGTATCCCTTCGCAACAAAGCCCCTAATAGCTTTTTATTATTTTATAGTTTAGCCTTTCTACTTAAAGCGTCTACTTATGTATTCTCTATACCCTTAGTATACTAAATCTTAAAATAGTACTCTATAAGCATCTCCGCCTATCTAACCTATCTATAATTAAGTTCTTTTATTATTAGGAACCCTATTAGGTTCTTATAATCCATCTTAACTATAAATAGTTTTTCTATACCTTATAAGAATAATCTCTATTTTTTTAGTGCTGTAACTATACCTAATAACTCCTTATTATAGATGTTATAGTTTAATTCTAGTAGTATTATCTTTCAACTATAGTATGCTACTAGGTGCTATCCATCTTTATATTTCTATAGGAAGTATACTCCTAGTATATAGTCTAATATATCCGTCTTAACTATTGTCTCTAACTATAGTTAATAGATTTTAAGAACTAGCTCCTAGGTAAATAACTATTTAACTCTCTTAAATAGTTCCTTTTATTTCTCTCCCTATGCCTATAGTTCTTCCTTCTTTATTAATCTTATAAGTGGCTTAATATTCTTTAACTATTAAGCTATAAACCTTCTATAGTAGTTGCAGAACCCTAAAAATAACCTTAACTATATTACATTTTTTAGTTCTTACCAATTTACTATAGCCTTAATCTTCTTTAAATCTATACTAAGTTAGCTTAGTTTAATAATAAATCTAACAAAATCTGTCTTCTTAGTGAAGAATTTATATCTTTTAATTGCTACTAGCATCTATTCCTCTTATAGTCTCTTTAAAACCCATTTAATATATTCTCCGTGTTCTTCCTTACTTATTAAGTAGATAATAATATTATTAAGGTATACCATAACAAATTTATCTAAGTGTTCTCTTAATATATTATTAATACGCTTTTAAAACGTTGCTAGTACGTTTATAAGCCTAAATTATATAACTAGTAGTTTATATAGTCCTTTCTTTAACCTAAAGGCTGCCTTTTATTTATTGCCTTCCTTAATTCTAATCTAATAGTACGCCTATTTTAGATCTATCTTTATAAAGATTTACATGTTACTAATCCTATCTTAGATTTTACTAATTAAGGGTAAAGGATACCTATCCTTTTTAGTGATACTATTTAACTGTTTATAGTTAATATATAGCCTAAGTTTTCTATTCTTCTTTAGTATGAATAGTACTGGATATTCTGCTAATAACTGTAATAGTCTAATATATCCTTTTTAAAGATTTTTCTGGATAAATAGGTTTCTTTAATACCACTTAGGTCTATTAGCTCTACACCATACTATATTTTCTAATTTAGCTTAGGTTATTACGTACTCTGCGTTTTATATAACTATAAAACTCTATCCTAGCCCTTCTTAGCCTATTCCCTTTAGTAGATCCTATTATTAATCTTTATTACTTAATCTATTAGTTCCCTTAGGGTATCCGCGTCTTCTATTAGAATAATTACATCCTAGACTTTAGCCTTAAGTCCCTATTTATACTATGCCATAAGCGCCTTATTATTCCACTTAACTTACGTTATATACTTAATTACTAAGGTTTATTATATAATGTTTTAGAGTTTTCTTTCCGCTATAGTTATTGCCTCTAGATCTCCAAATATTTGTATAAGTTACTCTATAAACCCTCCCTAACTTAAGAATATAAACCGTACCTCTTAGTTTATTATTATTATTCCATTTACTTATATCTCTATAAGGTAAGGCTTAAACTATTTAAGTGCTCTTCCTAATAAGAATAATTCTGCGTATACTACTTAATCTATAGTTATTGCCAGTTTTGCTCCCTCTTATACAACCTTAAAGTGTATTTACATAAGGAATCCTTTAAGCTTTAATCTTTCCCCTAAGAATCTCTTAATTAATAGTAACTTAACCTTTACTGCTTCTATTCTATTAATCCTATTTTTAAGTACTATATTATCTCCCATTAACTAGTTAACTATTACTTATAACTGCCTTACTGTTATAAGTTATTATAAATTAGTATCTGCTATACTAGTGTCGTTACCTAATCCTAATATAATTGCCGCCGTTAATAGCGTTATAGTGGCTACTTTTGGTGGCATATTATTTAACTTATTAAAACTATAACTATAGTAGTAATTATATAACAGAGCCTTATAGTAGGAACTACGGTGGACTTATTAATAGGCTAGGTATATAGGTATTGCAAGTAAGTTAACAACGTAATAATAACTAGTAGAGTAGTTGCCTAATAGATTAACTCTAATTATATTCTGAGAATTACTATAAGGAAGGAACTATCTAGGTAGGGACTAAGGGTCCTTAAATACATAACCGTACTCCTAAGAAAGTCGTTGCTCTGTCTGCTCTGTCTGCTCTATTTACTCTGTTACAGATCTCGCAGATTACACAGATTACATAGATTATATCACGTGACTCTGCTTACTATTCCTCATCATATAGTTCTACGGATTCCATCCTAGACCGTGCTTATATTAATCAACTAGCTTCCTCCAACTCTTCTCCAAGTAGTTATAACATTGTACTTAAAGCGTTCGTAATAGGTGGATTACGTTACCTATTAATTTGTTTCTTATATTATTCGCAGTATACTTAGCTAAAGGTAGCCACTTTTTCTAGTTGTCTTATAGGTAGGAGCAGTATATTTATAAGTATTATTCTATAATCGCGTTTATAATTTTAGTTTAACTATCTATCTTTAAATAAAATATAGTTAAGAGTTATATTTATATACTTAATTACTTATATAGGGCTTACTAAAAGCCTAAAACGAACTAGCTCCTATAGTTAGATATTATTAAATTAGGAAGTCTATATAGCTTAAAAACGTACTTAATAAAACATTTAGCTACTAATACTGCATTAATTAAGTCTATAGAAATTATATATTATATTTTTATAAAACGGCTAATAACTACTATAACATTTATAAACCTATTACTGTTAAATAGGTTAACTATAAAGTTAATTAAGATATCTTACTATCTTTATATTAGAATTGGCAACGGTTAAAGTACTCCTTACTTCTTTATATAAGAGGTCTTCCCATATATATATATTCTATATACTTAAACGTATTTTTATATATAGTTATATATTATAGGCTAGTAATATACTTATTAAATAGTCTTATAGGTCTTTATATAGCTAGAATACCCTACTATAGAGAAATTGTATATAAATTTAAGTATCTTAAATTATAAGGGTTTGGAATTTAGGACTATTATCTTTTATTAATAGTATAACTAATAATTACGGATTTTGTATTTAGCAAGTGTAATATCCTTATATTACTATTTTCCTATTTAAATTGCTTTTATTATATTTACTATTTAAGGGTTATTCTTATATTTATACTCTATTAATTTATTAATTTCTATATCCTATTTATTAATTTCCAATTTATTTTTATTAAGCTCCGCGTTTAGAAATATAGGGTGTAGTTTCTTAAAGTATTTAGGGGGCAGTAGAATTTATAATTAATTTATAATCTATTTATTAGAGGCATTTATAAATAAGTTCTATAATTATTATATTAATAAGTTAGGCTTCTAATTAAGTTTACTAAATTAGTATATAATCTTAAAGTTAAATTATAAAGGATATTTGGCCTAACGAATTTAGCGTTATATTAATTGCTTTATAGTTATAAAGTACTATAGGTTTTTATAGTCTGTTAATATACATATTAAGAATAATAATCCTTTAAGTTTTAGACGCTATTATTTAAAGTATTTAATAATTATAAGCAGTTCCTTATTATATATTATATAGTTTAATTTAATAGGGGTAAGTTTCTAGGAAAGAAAGGCTACTAAGTGTAGCTCGCCGTTCTTATTATATTGCGATAATACTCCTCCTAGTATATAATTAGACAAGTTTGTTTTAATAATATATTTAAAGTCCGGATTAAAGTAGGTAAGAATTAGAGTAGTTATAAAGTAATATTTTAGGTTATTAAAAGCTTATTTATATTTAGTAGTCTATTTAAATTTTATATTTTTTTTATTAAGTTTACTAATAGCTAAATAATTTTTAAGAAGTAATTAATAAATTAATAGTAGAAATTTACAAATACTAAAAATCCTTAGATATCTTATATACTACTAGAACTTTCCTAGTTTATAATTATAGCAATTTTCTTAGGGTCTATTTTAATTCCGTTGCGGGATATAATTAGGCCTAAGTATATAATTTTAGACGTATAAAAATTATATTTCTTAATATCGCATTATAAGCCCGCGTCTTATAGGCGTTTAAGGACCATTTAGATATGCTTTTAATACTTAAAAAGTAAAAATAAATAAATAAAAATATTATTAATATACGCGGTAATAAATATATTAAGGAATTCGCGAAGTATATTATTAATATATTACTAAAACGTACTAAGACCATTTTTTACACTAAATGGCATTACTAGGTATTTAAAAAGTCCCTATTATATATAGAAAGCTATATACTTCTTATCTCCTTTATAAATACAGATTTAATTAAAGGCAGTAACTACATTAAGCTTTATAAAGTATTATACNTTTACTAAGTAATTAAGCGTTTCTTAAAGCAGAGAAATTGGATATTAGTTTTAAATTATAATTATATTTAGGGCTTAATAATTAATATAAAACCTTAAGCCTCCTTTATATTTCTTAATAAATAGTATAAATAAAGTAAATAGTAATTAACTAGGGCGAATAAATTCTTTCCCTAGGTACTCTTTAAGGTATTATTATATTATAAGTAGCTTTTCTTACAATATACCATATAACGGGCTAAACTTTAGCGTTATACTAGGTTTAAGTTCTATCTTAAAATCGTACTTATTTTAATATAGAGGTAGTTAGTTTATAAATCTTTTCTTAAACGTATTAATTAGATTATAATATTCTTTAGGTATAAAAGGTTGGGGGTTAATATACTACTTTAGTTTTAACGCCTTTTTAATATCTTCTAGTGTTATAGTAAAGATCTTATAGTCTTGTTTTCTTACTAATAAATAAAAGAGTACGGCTTATATTATACGAATTTTAAGGGGTTTTAATATATTATTTTCGCATTTTTTACTATAATTAGTAGTTATAACTTTATTATTGTCGGAAATGAGGCAAGTTGCCGTCACGTGATGGCAAGTTGCCATCACGTGTCGCCGCGGCACTAGCGTGGCGAGGAGCCTTATATTCCTCGCCCTTCCTTATTCTAATTAAAAAAAAGCTTTATTAACTAATATCACTATAACCCTACTTAAGTAGTTATTATTAGTAAGTCACCCTATATAACCAACACTAATTAGTAGTTAAATACATAGTCAACTACAGAGCAGCTAGGTTTTTAAATAGAAGAGACAGTCTTATATAGGGGTGCTATATACGCTTATATGGAATAGATCCCGGTAATACTATACTACCTTAAACTTACGGAAAACTAGTAATAGAAGTATTACTAAGTACTAGGAGATACTAAGTTGCGTCTATTATATAGAATAACCGCGTTTATAAAGATTTGGTTAAGTACTTTAGGTTAAAAGTATTACTAAACCTAGAGTCCTAAGTTAACGTCTAAAACGCATTAAATAACATCTTAAATTGCCTACCTCTTAACAGTAAACCTATAAGATTCTATAAAACCGAAAATCCTACCTACCTTTAACGTATAACACCCTGTTAATTCTATACCTACTATAGCGTTAACCTACCTAAAGAAGTATAAGGAAGATATTAACCTAAAGATATAGAATAAAGCTATAATTAACCTTGCAAACGCTAATAAATAAGACTTAAATAGATTTTTATTATACCGTATAGTATATTATAAGGACAGTAAATATAATAATACCACGCTATAGAAATGTATAAAGGAGGACTTTATTAAATAGATAAAGGAAATATAGGCCCTTATAAATAAGGATATTATATAGGACTTCCGTAACTTCCTTTAGGAGAATAGAGTATTTGTCCCTAAGGACGGGGGTACTATTAGAGATAACATTTAGGAGTAGGTTATTAACGTAAAAAAAGAGCACGAATAGACTCTATAAGAGATTAAGCATTAACTACGCACTATAAGGAAGCTTAACTTACAATAGAACCTAAGTAATACACCTCTAAAGATAAACCTACCTCCGCCTTTAACTCCTCTATATCTAATTTAACCCGTAACCTTAACGTTAGATACTATACCCTAATAAGAGCAGGCATAGGATCCCATTACTTTACAATTTAATAACCTTTAGACTCTACCAACTAGACCTACGTCCCCACTGCAGCCTATAATATAACCCCTACCTCCTCTATCTTAATCTTAAATTAGAGGCAGTTTAAAATTACTTATAGAGCTTATAAAGCTCTATTTGGATTAGGAGAAGAAGTTTAGCAGGGAATTATATAATATTCTTAATTCAAAACTATATATCTTTTATAACTATTGCTAGAAGGTAAGAATAAAGTCTAATTAATACCATAACGCCTATTCCGTTATGCTTAAGGGCCAAGCTAGTACCTTCTATTATAATTATTTAGTAGGAAAAGGATATAATTTTAACCGTATAATATATAAGTTAAGATACTACTTTAAAATAAAAGAGAATAAGTAGCAATATATATTAGAATAGAGAGAGACTACCTTTTTAAGGATTATTGCTATAAACCCAGGTGTCCCTCGGCTTAATTATCTTTAAAAGCTCTTTAATTAACTTTAGATAATTTAGCGTGGATTATCCAAATAATATTAAGAGGACTTTAGCCTACGTAATTAAGTTATTAGCGTATACTAAGGTGTTAAAAAATATAACCTTACTCTCTTTAATTCTGTAAATACTTATAAAGAAGTATATATTTAATTAAGATCTTCTATTAGCACCGCTCTACACTCTTAAGAAGTATAGCAATTTAACGCCTAACTCTAACCTATTTTAATTAACCCGCCTAATTAATATAATTATAACTGGACTAATCAAATATATAGTGGCCGGGGTAGGTAATACGGTAGAGGGTATAATTAACGACTATAAGGTAAAGGTAGAGGTCCTTATAGAGGTTCATTTTAAAGTAATTGCTAGAAGAAGTACTATATTTATAAGAAACCAAATTGCTAGTTAACTAGGCATTCTCTTAATAAGCAAAAGGAGGTATATAATAAGTTTCGCCAGAGTATAAAAAATATTAGAAATTGTAAAATTACTATGGCCTACTTTTAAAGCTTCCTAGTTTAATATAAAGGCGTAGAAGATCTTAAAGGTAAGATTAATAAGGCCGAATAGCTCCTTATAGATATGGAAATTGAGAAGTACTTACCCAACTAATACTTCACTAAGTATAGTAAGGTAGATAATATATAAACTGTTACTATTCTTAATAACCAATTTACACTCTATTTTACTATAAAGTTAGATATCTTTAATAAGCTAAGGAAGAGTTCCGCGTTCTCCTTTAATAATAAATACTCAGTAAACGTCTTCTATAGTATTATGCCAGATACTAAAGCCGCAGGAGTATTTATAGCGGGAGAACCTTAAGTTTAAGCCCTTTAGTAGCTTAATAGCTCTATTTAGATTAACTATTTAACGGCAGGCTAACACACGATTTATTTTAGCAAGGGTACTATAATTTTTCTTAGCACAATTAGGGTCTAAACCCCTTTAGGGTATATTACCTTTTATATTATTCCTATAAATACCCTATTTCTATTTTGCATTAAAGATATAAATAAATTAGGCGTTAAGCTTAATAACCTTAAGGATATACTTATTTAGGGAGATAATCGGGTGCCCGTTATACGCAAGTAGGGTTACTCTTAGTTGCTCCTTTATTAACTAGAAAAGAGTATTGCTTAGAGCCACCTAACTAAGTTAGAGTTATATTAACTATACTATTGTTTTAGCTACCTATCCGTTTATTAATTGCTTAGGGTTCTTTAGCGAGTAGGCTATAAAGTTAAGGTTAAGGCAATTAAGTATCTTATAAAGTACTGCTATTACTACTAAATAAACCAGAAGTCCCCTAGCCGATTTAAGTTCACCCTTAAAGATAACTATAACTTTAACTTCTATATTATTATTAACGTTATATATTTTAGCGGCAAGCTAGTACTCTAAGTTATTAACTTCTTAACCTTCTTTTAAGCCGCACGGTTCTTAAAGGATATATTAGCTAAGAACGCATAGGATACCCTTTAATTATGCTGGATTAATATCTACCTAGGACCCCTTAATTAAATCGTCTATAATATAGGAAAGAACTTTTTATCTATAGAGTTTTAATAATAAATAAAGGCAATAGCAATTAAGGTTAAGGAAGTCCCTGTTAAGGCATATAATAGTATTAGAAAAGTAGAGCGATATTATACGCCATTATACCGCGTATATAAGATTATCTCTTTAGAACTAGAGAACGCTAGTAAAGAACTTACCTTATAAATAGCTATTAAAGCTATTAATAATTCCGCTGGCCCGGATGGACTTATACCTACATTACTAGTCTTTAGCGCCTACCCTTAAATAACTAATAATTCTTTACTATCTCCCTCTATTATATAACGAGCTAAGGCTATTTATAAGGTAACGAAGGAGGTATAACGTCTCTACGCCACACGCTAGGTTAATAATATACTAGGAATAAAAAATAGCTTAAATACCTTAACTACGCTTAATCTGCCACTCTAGTCTAAGGTACGCGTATAGTATAAAAAGAGAGGGTAGTTAGGCCTACATTAACTTATTATAATTAATAGTTAAACTTATACTTTTTAGATGCCTTATAGACCTACTTAATTCCGTTTAATTATTATTAAGCCTTACTATAAAGATAATAGTTCCAAGCCTTTACAGGATACCCTAAAAGAGGCCCTAAAGGAGAACTATAATTAATATGCTTTAGAAGGCAACTATAATTCTAATATAATTATAGTAGATACGCCGCAATTATAACGCGGTAGAGGTCGCCTAAAGGGATTATAAAATCGCTAATATCTTATTAATTTTAAAGAGTAATTTGTTGCCGCTATTAAGAATGGAGTTAAGCTATTAATAGCCTTTATAATAGCTAAGGAGAAGACTAACTTTAAACTTGCAAAACAGCTTTAAAAGGAAGGTCGTATTATAACTTTAGGAGCTCCTTTCTAAGCATCTAATAAGTAGGAGATTAATAGTCTTATCACAAGAAGAGTCTTTAAATTTAAGAAGTATAACCCTACTAAGTTTAATAAAGTTCGTATCTTTAAGTTAAGGATGGTTAATAAGATTAAGGGTAAAGCTACTAACGCCCTATTTAAGAAATTAAGGCTTATTATCTAAGGTTATAACGATAATAGTAAAGAAATAATTCTTATATAATCTCCTACGATTTAATAAGCTAGTTAGCGAGTTATTATTATATTAGCTCCCTCCTTAATAAAGAATAGAATGGCAGTTTATTTACGAGATATTACTTAAGCCTATACCTAATTAGAGACGCACCTTTAGCGCTTAATATTAGCATACCTTCCGGAGTAAATTCGCTACCAGTATCCTAAAGATATGATTATGGTTATGCTTAAGCTATTATATAAAATCGCAGAGGTAAGAACTTATTAGTAGGCTACCTATAGTAAGCACTATAAAGAGAAGCTTTTAATAACTACTTCTATATTTAATCCCTACTTCCTTATTATAACCACGGGAACCCCATTTAGAATTATTAGTATATAAACTGATAATATAATTATCTTAGAAGACGACCAATTTTTAGCTCTTAAAGAGGATAAGCTAGTAAAGGTAGATCTTATGGCAAAGCTAAAGGAAAAGCTTAATTTAACAATACCATTACTTTTTAATAGATGCATCCTCTCCCTAAATAAGGATTCTATTGCTTTACGCCAAAAGGGTTAAGGTAAGAAGATTAACATTATTAACGTTAATTTCCTAAAGTAAGGATATATAGAGCAACGCGCTTACAGAGCTTATATTACTTTTATTTATTAACCTAAGGCTTTATTTAATCTCTCTATTGCCGCCTAATACTAGGAACCAACTAAGGACGACGTTCTTGCCCTAAATAAATGTCTTTCTTAGTAAATAAACCATCTTAATTGGGGACTACTCTATGTGCCTATTAATCTTCCTATTGCTAAGCTCTTTATATTTATTAATAGATTATTTATAAATAATAAAGATTTTAGCTCTTAGTTAGGATATAAGATTATTATCGCAAATAAATTTATAGGAGAGAATGACTTTATAATCTATAGCAATCTTATTTATTAGAGCTTAACTAAGAGCAAGCGCGTTACCTAAAGTGTTTTAATATTAGAGATATATAGAATGGTTAGCGGAGTTAATATAGTAATTGCAATTAGAACTACCCTAAAGATAATTATAGATTAACTTAAACTTCCTGTTATCCCTATAATCGTATATACTAACTTATATTCCCTTTATAAGTGTTTAGTTAAGCTTAGTACTATAAAGGAGAAGCGCCTTATAATTAATATTATGGCACTTTAGTAATCCTATAAGCGTTAAGAACTCTTTAAGATTTAATGGATTAATAGCTAAGATAACCCAGTAAATGTAATAATAAAGGCAAATCCAAACAAGGCATTAGAGACGTTTGTTAATATAAATACTCTATATATATAAGTTAAAGGTTAGGTTAAAAGGGAATCCCTAGAAATTTCTTAGTTATATAAGGTCTTAAAATATCCAGGAACTTTAACCGGCGGTTAAAGTTATCTAATTAGTTAGATTCTCTTGCCAAGACTTTTTAAAAGGGGGGATTCTATAGACCCTAACTTAACCTAGCTAATTAGGATTTTCTATCCCCGGGATAGAAAATCGCTATTGGCTCACTTACTACTAGCGCCTTAGCGGCCCTCTAAATAAGATACCTACCTACAACTCCTAAGCAAGATAGCTACGTGCTAAGAGGCAAATTTTAGGACAGTGAGACTTATATTGCAATAGTAATAGTAAGTAAAAAGTATTTATATTTGTTATAATAGTTAAGTAGTATTTGTCTATAGATGGCAACTATAAAAGAAGAGTTGCTAGTGTCGGGAATAAGGTAAGTTGCCGTCACGTAATGGCAAGTTGCCATCACGTGTCGCCGCGGCACTAGCGTGGCGAGGAGCCTTACGTTCCTTGCCCTTCCTCATTCCAATTAAAAAAAAGCTTTATTAACCAATATCACTATAACCCTACTCAAGTAGTCGTTATTGGTGAGTCACCCTGTGTGACCAACAATTATATTAGTTTAAGGTTTATAATAAGGGTAATTTATATTATATTAAATTTAAATAGTCGTGTATATATTTATAAGGTAGGTAGTATTTTAAATAATAGCTTTAGTAGTAGGTTATATAGAACTTAAGTATTTCTTTAACCTAGCTAATTAAAGGGTTATATTATTTTAGCTATTTATATCTAAGTATTACTTTATAATACTTTAGGGGTAACGTGTTTTACCATCGAGCCGGCCACCCCATCGAGCCGGCCAGTCCATTTCCCCACCAAAAATCGTAAAAATTATAATATAATATCTCAACAACCACTTAATAATAAATTCTAATAATTTAGATTTAGACTTTTATATATACTCTGCAGCTTCTATTAAAGTTGCATAGTATATAGTTTAGTAGTTTTTAAGATATAATATTTTGGCCTTATTTTAGCCTTATTTTAGCCCCCAAATCCTAATATCCCAAAAACTACTAACCTATTTACTATGCAACTTTAATATAAGCTGCAGAGTGTATATAAAAGTCTAAATCTAAATTATTAGAATTTATTATTAAGTGGTTGTTGAGATATTATATTGTAATTTTTACGATTTTTAGTGGGGAAATGGACTGGCCGGCTCGATGGTGAAACACGTTATTATAAATAGGGAAACGTATTTAAGGTGTTTGCCTATCTATAATTTTATAAGAGTATAGTATATTAGTTTGCTATATATTAAGGGTTTACCATTAAAGCCTTATAGGCCTTAGGGCTTATTAAGTTTCTTTAAATTTAGGTATTAGGTTTTTATATAGTTTATATTAATAAAGCCTATACTAGTAGCTCCGCTATCTATTAGGATTTATACCTCCTTCTATTTTCTAAGTATTTAAATTTTACTAAGTATATTAAGGGAGTTATATTATATATTAACGCTAAAAAAAGCCTAAATATTTATACTCTTCTACTTTCTGTCCTAAGGTATAACTTAGCCCTAAGATAATTTATTTTCTAAATTAACTAAAGGTAAAATACTTTATAGTAATTAAGTATAATTTAAGGACTAAGAGGAATTACAGCGGACCTTTTTAAAGGGGTAAGTTTGGTAATTCCTTTAAATATATCCCTTTTTAATACATCTAAAGCATTCTCTATTTATGGCTTATATTCTTTATTTATTAGTTCCTAAGGGTATATAAAATTAAGTAGCGTTAAGGTCTATAGGGTTGTATAGAGGGCTTTTAGGTTTTAAAGACGGGTCGCGCTTTAGGGTATATACTAGTTTCGTAGAGCTTTAAACGTAAGGTATAGTTAGCTTTAGAAAATAAGTCTGTTTATTATATTAAAGGTCCTTATTAATTTATTAATATATTATAGTAAATTCGGGTAGGTCTTTTAGCAGTTCCCTACCTACTAACTAGGCTTTAATCTTATCTAAAATAGCTTATTAAAGAGTAGTAACTCCAGCGGCTTTATTCTAATCTAGCTCGCTAATAAGACCTAAAAATTCTAAAAAGAAGCTAGTAAAGTCTTAGTTCCGTTATTATAGGTTCTTAAGTTTTATAATAGCTATATATTCGCAGCTAGCGTTATTATACGTTTGTTCTAGTAGAGAGATAAAGATTTTAAAGTTAATAAAGGTGCCGTTATAGAAGAATGGGTCTATAGTTTATATAGCGTCTTTACTTAAACAAGACATTCTATAGCTAATTTTGCTAGCTTTAGTAGGGTATTAGTTATAATTTATTAAAAGTTTAAGGCGGAGCTTAGTTATGAAGGGTTGTAGGTTATTTTAATTTCTATTAAATATTAGAGGGTTAGGGGGCTTTTTAGATTTTATAACGGGTATTAGATTTATTATAGGCATAGGTTAAGCTACTATTACTAGTTTAGGGTTCGTGTTTAACGGGTCAGGCTTAGGTATAGTTACTTTAATTTTATCTATAGAGGGTATTAGTACTAGGGTCTTTAACGCAAGTACTTTAGCGTTATAGAGTTTTTTGTATATTGCTTTAATTAATTACTAATACTAAGCTTCTAGTATAGCTCGTTACTAGGCCAAGGCATCCATAAAGGACTATTATATTATAGTTATTTATTCCCTAACTAGGGCCATAATAGTTAATGTGGCGGATTTAAGTTCATTTACTATTTTAAGGGTATTAGTATTAACGTAACGTAATATAAGGGCGCAAAGAGGCTTTAGGGCAGATTTAAAGGAATAATATAAATTCTATCTAAATCTATAGGTATAGCTCTTATAGAGAATAAGACGTTATATAAAGAGAGAAGGGAATAATAAGAGAATTATATAATTAAATAGTTAGGGGTCTTAGTGGTTAATACATACGCATATATACACGCGGTCTTTAATAGACTTCGGTAAAATTTAATTAATCTAGCAGAACTTAGCAGAAGTCAATTAAGCTAGTAGAATTTAGTAAAATTTGGTTAAAGTATTAAAATTTATCTATTAAGTGTTTCACCGAGATATTCCTACTGTAACTAGGCTAGTCCCGTTATAATAATAAAGACCTAGAATAGTACTCCGTATCTAATTTTAAGTACTCTCCCTATAAGCTACGGGACTTTTATATAGCCCACCCTAACCTCCCCAAACCACTACGTAAATTAGATAACTAGATTAAGTGCTAGGAAGAAGGGTTAAATAACTATAACGATTTAAATAACAATAGGGAGCTTAGATAACGCCTAAGGGCAGGCTTTTTTAGGAGGGGGGGTGATATAATAGCGCTAGAGCGCGTTATCTGCTAAATTCTGCCTAAGTTCTGCCATATTCTGCCACCTGTTATACTATCTTATATTATCGCGTACTATCTAGTACTATTTTCTACTGTTAGCTCGCCTACTACTAGCGCCTTAGCGGCTCGCGCTACTTATTTATTTACACCAGCCCTAGCGACCCCCTTTCCTTCTCCTTAGCTTAGTATCTTTATAAGATAGCATTCTACAAGCTTTAGTTTAGAGGCATTTGTACAAGCCGTTACAAATATTAATAAATCTTTATATAGACCTTACTAAATTAGCAAAAATAGTATAAGAAAAGATAAAAAAGTATTATAATACTAGGAGATCTAAGGGACTAGATCTAAAGAAGGGAGATAAAGTATCCCTTTAACCGCTGAGTTGGGTCCAACGTTATCGATAAGGATTTTAGCCAATTAGATGTACTTCTCTGTAGCTACTATCACAGTGTAGCTGTCCATGCGGCCTTGGCGTTAGACCCCAGCGGTTAAAGAAATAGCTATTATACAAAAATTTTACAAGTTAATAATTAAGTAAGAAATTGGACCATATTAGACTTGGACTATTTAAAATTATAGCTAAAATTTTAAAAGTTATATATAGACTTAACTTACTAGTAAAAATTAAGATTTACCTTATATAGTATATTATAATACTAAAGCTAGTATATAGAGATATAAAGCTACTAGTTTATAAAGTAGATATATATAGATAATAAAAAGAAGATAAATAATAAGGTTTAAAAATTATTAATTATAAGGACATTAACAATAAGATATAGTATAAGGTAAAGTAGATAGGCTATAATAAGACTACCTAGGAACTACTATAAAACTTAAAGAAAGTTATAGGAAGGGTATAAAAGTATTAGAAGAAAATAGGTTAGGCAATATTAAGAAGGAGCTAAAGGTAAAGAAATTAGCTAGATTATTTAAGGGATCTACTATTAGTATATAAGTTATTTCCACCTCTTCTTAATTAAAATACTTTTTAGCCTCTTTAGCCTTAAGTTTTACTAAACCTTATTTAGTAAGGCGTAACTCCTTTAAATGTACCTTTTTATAAACTTAAGAGAGATAGGTTAGTTAAGTATAGGATATCTAGCTAAGCCTTTAGGGTATAAGATATTTTATTAAAGCGCCGTTAAACCTTAATAAGGGCTAAAAATAGTTTACTCTTTAGTCTTTTAGCCGCTTCAAATATATAGGACCCTATAGTTAATTAGATAAGGAACTAAAAGGTTATAAAAACTAATAAAATACGTATATTTAGTATTAGAGATAGATTAAATATTATAAAATAAGCGTATATTCGCTTACGTATACTTAGTATAAAAATAAGGTTAGTAACTAAATGGAGCTGTAATTATAATATATACTAACTTCTTCTCTATATAATAAGAACAGGACGGTATAACTTTACTAAGTAAAAAAATTATAGTTACTTGCTAGTTATAATAATTAAATATAAAGGATCTAATAAAAGGTATTAAAAATAATAAAGGTTATTAAATTAAGAATAGAAATGCTATACCTCTAATAAATAACTTAGAGATAGGAGATATCTTTAAGAATAAAGATAAAGAGGAGGGGGATAGTATTACAGACCTTATATCGGCAGTAGGATAACTACTAAGAAGAGATATAAATGGGTTAGTTAAAATAGTATAGGAGGTACTAAAACCAATTAAGCTATAGAATAAGGGGTAACTAAGTTATATAGCTAGTTATATTATAAGTTTAAAATATAAGAACGTAGAAATATAGGAACGTAACGTACTAATATACTAACGTACTTAGTACATTTCTTAGTTATAGTATTATATATTTAAAGGACCACAGTCCCTACCTAGATAGTTCTCTTCTTTATAGTAAATCTTAAAATATAATTAGAGTTAATCTATTAGGTAACCTACTCTACTAGTTATATTTACGTTTAACTATTCCTTAGCCTATATACCTAGCCTATTAACAAGTCCACCGTGATATTTCCCATAAAGCTTCGTTAAAATTTATACAATTTCCTTATTAAGTTCTTACTTTTAGATGGTTTCTATTTAATTTAACACTATAGATATTTCCTATTGGTATATCCAGCTAATCACCTACTAGTTAATTAGCTGGGGGGGTGTGTTGACCTAAATCAGGTTATCTTATTACCGACTCAGCTACTCCCATTAACTCAGTCATTGACTTAGTCATTGGCTTGGTTACCTACCCCTTATTTCCATTACCACCCCCTACCCCCTTCTGGTTCTTATTTCCTACACCTTTCCTATATATAGAGGCTCTTAGAGCCACATTCAATAGATAGAGTTATCATTCTTTTCTTACAATCGGTGCACGGACTACCGATCGACAGCTGCGTAAAAATGGACTCTAGCTACCTAACACTCCTTCGAGCTGAGTCTAAATGATATTCTTGAGACTTTAAAACCTGTCTACCCATTGGATAAGTTCTCGGTTGTGGTTATATACCATACACTATGGTGGTACTAGTACACTAATTTCTTGCTCCGGACACAGTAGTGCTAAGTACGGATTACATGCTTGATAGTAACAGGTTCAATCTCGTCGATGGGGTAGTTAACTTGGCTCCAAGCTTGCGACGATTAAACGCAACCAGATACTTTAACTATCCTCTCATTTCAGCTGTGAGGTGACAAGCTCCGCATCACTCAGCCACAGCACAAACCTGCAAAAGGTAAGTGACTGGCAAGATGCCAGACACGGCAATATGTATATGCGAGGTGACTTCGTCACCTGACATCAGCTTCATTTCATGATCGACTCAGGGGTATTAATTTCTATGCGGAAGGGTTGGAGAGGTCCGGCTAAGCAAGGACAAGTTTTTGAGATAATAAAATGTCCGCGCGATACCTTGCGTAGGAAGCGTGACAGATTGACGCCTTCCGCCACTATTTGACGGAGCTTTTATCCCTTAACTTGCCGGTGTGCTGCGCTAAGATTTCTGATATACCCAACTACAAGGAGCTGAATACTAATTAACATTGAATTTGACTAGATTGCTTTTTCCATCCTTGCCAGTAACGGTAGGACGAATTTTGGTGGGTGAAGGGATAGTACCGAAGCAATGATATACTGCAGCGTCGCGCTCGCAATAGTTTCACCGATTCTTTCGTATTTGTCCCAAAAGCGGCCTATAATTAAATTCGGTAGTGTCGGAACTTGCATCTTATCCGCCGGCTCTTACAGCTAACTGAACTGCGGCTATTGCGGTTCCGCGGTGTCTTTGAAGACCTCGTCATCTAGGTTCGGCGTGTACTCTTAACCAAGGTGTTATGTTGTTTATCAGAGAGATCTATCCGATTTAAATTAGCTTAGGCTAGAGGGAGGGGAATTCTCGCTCTGTTTAAGGTAGACTTGTAATAAGCAAGCTGTTCAGCCCGCATAAGCTCAAGCAGTTTTAGAAATTCCCTAAAACCTAGCGTGCTATATTCCCCCCTTTTCAACCAAGATTTAGTGGGATGACTGGGGAACCCCATTGGCAGGAGGTGGATTTAGTTTATAGTAGGTGGAGGTCGAAATAAACGAAACTTTGAGGGTGGATTTTATATTTACCCCTTTTTTGTTTTTGTCGATCGGAAGACCAAAAGATGAAAAGGGTGATGACTGTCTTATTGCAAGAGGCTCTAGAGCCTCACTATATACACTAGGTAGGTGGCAAGGGCTGACGTTGATACTGACGTCGATTTGGAACTGTTACCTCATTGCCACTTGATCGACATTGCCATTCAGTTGGTAATAGGTAATAGAAAGGTAATGGAAATAGTATGAAGTTATAAGGTGATAGGTAATTAGAACAGGAACAGGGTAATCCATTTTCCTGTGTGCTGGCATCACTTTTTGTCGAACAGGACGATCAAGAATGGGAACTCTGGTTTATTGAGAGAGGCTCTGGAGCCCCATTAAATACACGAATTAGGTAGGTCAAAGGTACCCCTGATCTAAGCTTGATATGGTAGTGATCGATGCTAGGCCGACACTTTTGGTGGACCTTGTGGCTTTCCTCATAGCTTTAAAGAAATTCCTGAGTGTAACGGGTTTGGTTTAGGCTGGCTGAGGGAAATGGAGTTGGAATGGATGGGAGGAATTGGCTTGGAAGAGAATATTGGTTCAGAAGGGAAGATTTAGATAGTAGGGCAAAGTAGGTGATATTATCGTGCGTGTCGTGGAAGCACCATACAATCATTCCTCCTAGTGTAAGTCATAACGCGAATCGCCTCATATCTTCTTCTCGTATTCTTCACATTTGTTGACTCTCCACACTCTTTTTACTGGTGGAACCCATCCTGGTCCCCGATAAATGGAGAGAACAGCTTGCAGGGGGTTATATTTTGATCAGCGTTGAAGTCAGTAGGTCGAAGTGATGGAAGGCTTCCTCCAACGGGGTGCTGCATCTGCTACATCACATGTCCATTACATAGAGACCAAGTGATCAGGTAAGCCGGCTGTTTTTTAGCCTAAGTATAAGCAGCATCTATTCTTTTCTTTTCACCGTCTATTGTGAACCAGTTATAGTAATACAAGAGTCGAAATGCTAATTTTTACAAAAAAAGTCCAAGTCCGGTGCTACGCAGCAACCTTACGCACTCTCCTAGCGGGTATAAAACAGATATCCCAAACCCAAATCCAAATACAAGAAACCCGAAAAAAAAGGCAGAAGAAGAGAAAAAGTGACGCCCCGGTATCTACATATCATGCACCACCTCTTTTTTCCGCCTTTGATGCTTTGAGAGTGGAAGGAAAAACGCCAGAACCAATGATGTTCCTATAGCTGAACGCCGGAAGCATCAGCCCAATATCCCCAGTACGGTGACATACGAGACAGACATACAAGCCCGACAAAAGAAAAAACCAGAAGTTCACAAAAGAGAAGAGCCAACGAACGAAGCAACCCAACCACCCTCACCATTAGGACACCAGCTCAGCTCAGCTCAGCTCAGCCCAGCCCCAAGCGCGGCCCAAACCCGGCAATGCGATCCTCCTCCGTCTCGTCCTCCTCATCCCGCAGTCCCTGCGCCTCGCGCAGCTCGCGCGACCGCTGCCGCGTGCGCTCATCGGCCTCCGCACGCGCGCGCTCCTCCGCAATGACGCGCTCGCCGCGCTCGCGGATCGTCTCGCGGCGGTTCAGCGACCCCGCCGGCGGCGACCGCGGCGAAGACAGCGGCGAGAACGGCGGCTGCTGCTGCTGCTGCCCCGCCGCCTGCCTAGCCGCGTACGCATTCGACGTATTGAGCGGGGCAAGCGGCGGCTGCGGCTGGTGAATCGCGGGCGCAGGGCCCCGGCGGCTGGCGCTGCGGCCCAGGCCCGAGACCGCGGGCGGCGGTGGCGGCGGAGGGGGCTGCTGTCTGGCGGAGAAGCTGTCGCGCCGCGAGCGGCCGCCCGTGGGCTCGGATGTGTTGGGGATCCCGAAGCGGTTGCCGCCGCGCGGGTCCCAGTACTCGGACGTCTGCTGGAGGCGGCGCAGCTCGGCGGCGTGCTCGTCGCGCTCGCGGGCTTCGGCGGCCGCGCGCTCGCGCTCCATGATGGCTTGCGTTTCGAGGAGCAGGATTTCGCGCTCGCGGGCTGAGATCTCGCGGGAGAGCTTCGCGGACTTGGTGTCTTTGGGCTTGTCGGAGGATCTAGGGCGGTCGCGGTCGGAGGTCTTCGTGCGATCGGAGGTCTTCGTGCGGTCGGAGGTCTTGGTTGTGCGCTGCTCGTTCTCGCGGGCGTCGCGGGCTTCGCGGGCTCGCTGCTCGGCCTGGCGTTTGCGCCGCTCGACTTCGTCGGCTAGGCGGTCTCTTTCTTTCCTCTCGGCCCGGGCTGCCTTTTCGGCTCGTTCCTTCTTCTCGGCTCTCTCCCTTTCCTTCTCTCGTTCGGCTCGTTCCCTATCCCTTTCCCTCTCTTTTTCTCTCTCCCTTTCGGCCCTTTCCCGCTCCCTCTCTCTTTCCCTCTCCATAGCATCCGCCGCATCGCGCTCCCTAGCCTTCTGGCGCCTCGCCTCCTCCCTCGCCTCCGCGCGCGCCTTCTCCGCCTCCGCAATCTGGTTCTCTGCCCTCTGCTTCGCCCTTTCATCGAACCTGCCACGCTCAATCTTCGCCTGGTACGCCTCATCCGCAGCAAGCTTCTCCGCCAAGCGGCGGTCCTCCTCCTCCGCAAGCTTGGCCGCGAGGCGGCGATCCTCCTCCTCCTGGCGCTGGCGCTCCTTGCGACGCTGGTCATCGAGCTGCAGGCGGCGCAGGAGCTCGCTCTCGGTGGCGCGGTCGGGGAGCGGCGGCGGCGGTGGCGCGGCGTAGTGGTCGTGCGCCGCTGGGTCGCGGAAGTCGCGGTAGTCGGTCGGGAAGGTGGCGTCGGAAGGGGTGACGAGGGTCGTGCGGAACGGGCTGGGTGACGCGGTCGAGGTGGCTGGGGAGCTGGACAGCTGCGGGTTGTGAATGGATACGGGGTTGATGCGGCTGCGGCGGCGGCTGCTGCTTATCGACTCCGGCTCTGAGGGCGCATAGATTGACGGGGTGTAGCCGGATGTGCTGTAGGATGAAGACGATGAAGTGTGACGATGGTGCCTGGTGGTAGGGGCAGTTGGGAAGGCGTTGATGGTAGTATACCCTGTCGTGGCTGGTTGTGGGGCGACAGGGGCCTCAGGAAATCCAGTTCTGATAGGGGAGTAGGATGCAGCTGAAACAGGAGAATCGAGATGAGCATCGTTTGATCCAATAGAAGCAGCGCCAAGAGATGTGCGATGGTAAGCCTTCCCCTTTTTCTTCCTGCTGCTGCTAAAGTCTAGTACAATTTCTGGATTTATGTATCGCGTGCTCCGCCTCCGATCCCCTTCTCTGGTAGATGGCCGGCGCTCAATGGGTTGGCGCTCTTGGTACAAAACGGTGCCTGTTGGCGGGGTTGGAGGGTTAAGAGAGGCCGGAGAAGGCGCATCGTCCCGGAGCAGGGAAGGTCTCTGGGACGGCGAAGCATCCCGGACCTCCGTATATTCTCTCGAGGTTCCGCGACAGGTGTTTTTGCCGCTAGCATGGCTGCAGAACCGAGGATATTCGAGAGTGCTCCGGGTGCCGTCGGAGTAGACGTATGTCCTAGACTCGATAACACACATGGTGGCTGTGGTGAGTGAGGGTTGAGAGCTATTTTCGGCTGGTGGGGCCTTGCGGGTGAGCCGGCGACAGGTGTCCCTAACTTTCAACCCTCAAGCTCCACAAAATTGTACGCTGAAAATGATTGTCTGTGTGTGCGTTTTTGTAATGATTTGGTGTTTCTGTGCTCCTGGATGTAAAAGTCCGAAAGTTTCCGAAGTACTTTTTGGCGGGCGAAGAAGAATGTCAGGAAGACAGGAGTAGGTCGGGAAAATAGAGCGACAGAAAACTCAGACGAATGGGGCGGGTGACAAACACAAACAAAAGGAACAGAGGTGGATAAGGTGGCTAGAAGCTGTCAAACCTGAGGACAATAAATGGTCATAAAGATGCAGCGCGTGAACTTACAGCAAGAGTACAATGAGGAAATGGGTCGTGGTGGTGACGGTATAAGGGCGCAGGTGACAAGCGAACCTGAAACAGCTCTAAGCGTATATATGAGCTAAGTTTGGATCATGTCCAAAAGGCTCTTCTCAGCAGTAGTAGCGAATAGGGGTGGACATTGGCTAGGGAAAAACAAGAACGAGGAATGTCGAGAGTGTCGAGAGTCGAGAATGTCGAGGATGTGGAGAATGTCGTGCAGCAGGGTATGCAAGATTTGTATGCACGGCGCGGGATAGAAGGAGTAGTTCAGAAGCAGCCCTACGGAAAATCTCCCGATATATACCTGTCGGGCGTAAAGTGCAGCCTGGACAAGGCGTGCCAGAAAAGCTCAGCGACTTTGCACTTCAGGAACAACGCCGACCAAAACGCTACCAAAGATGACGGCAGACGGCCATGCATGAACGGTCGGACGGTGGGGTCCATAATGTTGCCCAAAAGGGCGCGAATGGCAGCTTCGTCGCAGGGCGTTGAGCGTTATTGGAGCCCTGCACTGCCTCAGGGTGAGGGAAATCAGCCACACTCCGTTCCGCGCGACCTTTCGAAGCTTTCGCGGCCTATCCCTGGCTTGTTACACCGTGCCTGAAGGAGCGACGCTTCGGGCCACTGGTGGAGAGATGAGCAAGCACAGCGAGCACGACATGCGACCAAAAGGCCGACCGCGGGTTTTTGAGTCTTCACGTCCGAAAGTGCAATGCCCCAGGTTTGGCCGTTCTGGCACTCTAAGGGGAGTACCGAAAGCTGCTGTGGTGTCTTGAATAGCAAAACCTAGCCTGCCAGCCTGCCAGCTCCAACCAACGCCCCCGTTCGACGCCAGCACCGGCGACCTGATCGTGCGGGCGGGATTCTCATCGGGTGATCGAGGACGGTGTCTCTGGCGGTCGGCCGAGCAGCTGAAGGGTTTAGCGGGAGAAGAGGTGGTGTTGGGCCTGTCTCATGGTGGAGGCGGTGCTGCGCTCCGTGCCTTGACAAGCGGTGGCTAGAGGGGTCCACAAGCCCGCGACCAGGGGAGGTCTTGAGCCTGAAGCCCAACGAGATTCGCCATCGCTGAGGCTGGTGAGCAGGGGGAGGAAGGGTGATAATTCTGACACGAGGTCGTCGGCGGCTTCATTCGTCGTCGGCGGCGGCGCCCAAACCTGGGAAGCAGCGGGCACTAGGGATGCAGCCGTCTCTTACCAGTCTTCTGTTGCATGCAGAGCATTCTGCGAACTGTGCATCGTGCAGCACGAGTTAGAGCTTGCCATTCGCCGCTGGCCGTCATTTCGGCTCTCCTCCAGGGGCAGCTTTCGCCATGATTCAACACCACCGCCGGGGCACCCTTAATATCACCATTTGCTTCCTTTAAAAAAAAAAAAAATTTTGCATTCTCGTGTCCCACTTGGAATGGAAAGCCTTGCTGTCCCCGTGAGCATGTGACTCGTAGCCTAACAATGCGAAGGGAGCAGAGTCTGTCTTCTCTACCCAGGTGTGTGGTATGTTTCTGTGCCGCAACGCAGGCCACGTAAATCGATATTCCCTATCGCCCAACCATCCAGCCACAGAAGCAGCACCCGGCCAAGAAAGCAAAGGCCGCCCTCTCTGTTACTTGTCTGCTTGCCGCCGCCCTATTCGGCGCGTGAGAACGCGAAACTTGACCCCCAATTCCAATCTCCCCATTCCTCGTAAAACATGCTGTAGATTCGGCCAGATGTCGCGCTGAGTCTGGGTTCTGCAACTCCAGAGCCCAACCCATGTATTCCAAGACTCCAAAAAGTAATCGATTTTGGATGGTCTCCTCAGCCTCACCGACAGCGCCACGGCGGTTACGCAACGTGGGAAATTACAAAGAGACAGTGGAGATTTCCCAGCGAGATATTTTGGGGGCCGTATCGCCAGTCCCGACAAAACAAGAAATTCATTCTATTCATGATCTTGCGACCTCGTCCCTTCTCTGCCATGTAACCACGCTGCACCTGTCAAAACCCGTGATGTCCAGCCACAGTCAGCATTCTAAATCCCAATCAGGAAGCACAATGTGGCGCGGTACATGGTGAAACCCCGTACTCCGCCATACCCAGCCTCGCACTGGCCACACGATCATGCTTGTGCCAGAACCTTTCGCTCTCCGGCCGACCCCATACCACCCTGTGGCTCTCCAGACGTCAAAGCCGTCAGCACTTACTTCCACAACCGGCCGCCAGGTCTTCTCCAGGCCCTTTTGCGTATCGGGGGCCGAGCATTGGAAAACCCGGCCACAACCAAGCTTTTCAGAAAGTACCCTTGTCCAGCTGACTGGCGACGGCAATGCTCACCTTCGGCATGCAAGATGACATTCACGGCAAGGGTTACTAATACACTTGATGCATAGTTCCGAGGGACTAACAGGGTGCAATTACTGCTGCCTTCGACACTCCCGCCTCAAGGCTTTTGTAAGGAGTCGGGATGAATAAGCTACTGCTGCGTTTTGACGAGGCTAGAACAGTGAGACAATTCGCGCAGTACTGCGCAAATTTAGAGGTGGCGAGTTTCTGTAATTGGAGGGCCCGCGGCCGCGCACTCGGCAGATTGGATGCGGAGAATAGGATGAGGTGAGCGCTCTGTTTGAATTTGAATTTGAATTTGAATTTGAATTTGAAACTGCTGGGAGCGGAGGCGAGGATGACCTGGGACTGTGAAATGAAGGGCTTAGCTCAACTACAGACCTTCACACTTTCTTCACGCCTCAATGTCGGTCTGCGTCTGATGGATTGTATTGTACACAGTATGCTTATGCTACAGTCGAAAATATACAGGGTCAATTCATTGGCGTTCACGGTTGTTGCTGCTGCCGAATTCTCTCCCTTAGCCGCTCATACAAATCCTTGACGTTATCTCCGCTAGTGCCCCCAATTCCACTGGCGCTGGCAGTGGAACCGGTTGGTTTCTCATCAATTAAATCGTCCATCCTCGGCCTCCCATCCGGTCCCACATGCGATGGCCGGTTGGCTGTGGTTAGCGGTTTGCTACGCCTCGTCGGCACTTTATCCTCCAATTCTCCCATTTCCACTTGGACTGCGTATGGCTGCGCTCTCACAGTGTCCAGCATAATCCTGCCAGTGGGACTGATGGCCGCATTCACCGGCTCCACCCACAGCTTCTGTCCGCCGTACGTCTCAGTATCTAGAACTAAAGTTGACTTGCCTTTTACATTCCCAACCCGGCTGTGCGTTGCAGAGTCGTTTGTCACGACACCCGCAACGCCGAGCCTGGCATAGTCGACACCTCCGGTGGAGGTTCGTTGTGGGGCAAGAACGCGCGCTGGCACAGGTGGAGGCTTCTCTTGCGGCCCGAGAATAGGGTGGTTTGTGAGGTATGATTTGGTTCTCAAGTAAGATAGACCAGCGGACGGGTGAGTGGTCATGGGTGTGCTTTCCTCAGAGAGCGCATAGCGGCTGCCTCCCACGGCACTTGCGTAGAACTGCTGGTCCTCGACCTTGAGCGGTGGGAGGTCAAGGAATGGGATGATAACCCGGGCACAGAGCTCGGAGTCCACCGAAGCGTCTTGCGCGTCCTGGCGGAGAAGTTTGAGGGTATCATTATAGTCGTTTTCAGAGACTTGAATGTCAGCGTCTGACAGGTTGTTGCCTTGGTTCATAGCCATCATCTTCTTCGCGGATATAACCTTCCTGTTAATGTATGTATCGAGATACTCCTTGAACTCCTGTTTCCGTCGACTAAGTTCTTTGCGTACATAGTCCGTGAATTCGCCCGCTTCCATTCCAGCCAGCCAAGGTCCTTTGACTTTCCACCTCTTGACATTGCTTGCAGCCCTTATGGTGTTGTTTATTAGGGCATCTTTGGGATCGGTGGAATCAAGGTTCCGTTCAAAGACATTTTTTGCTGAATCCCTCGCCGGGTTCATCCTAGATGTCGCGGCATTGGATATGGGCATGTTCATCTCCTGCCATTTTTGAAGTGTCTGTGTGTGGTCCGCAGCAGAGTCGAAGTCGGTGATGTGTTCTATTGTGTCAATGGAGGATATGCGAACGGCGGGAGTGCTAGTTCTAGTGGTTGATCGGAGAGGCAGAGGCCTTTTCAGACCCCAATCGCCTCGCGCAAGTGATGATGGAGGAGTGGCAAGGGCTTGGTGTGTCGGATACGGGAGTGTTGCTGAATTGGAGGATTTTAGCATTCCACCGCCGACTATCATTTCAACATCGGGTCGGGGGAGGGGGTTAGGTAACGCAAAGAGTCGAGAGGCTCGCAGGAGTTGTGCTGTCGGTGACAGTGACTTCCTGGACATGGTAAGCAATTGAGAATCACAGCAGCCGCCTCACAGCAGCCGAAGTGATGAAGTTTGCTATTCTTCTATCTCACGCAATACTCAGATGGAGAGAAAACTTCGGAGCAACATCTGCCGATCCGGTCTTGGCAAGATGCTTCTGGAGAAGCAGAAGGTACCATGTAAGACTCGCGAAAAAGTCTGAATTGCCTATAAACTGCTGAAGAGGTATATTCTGCTCTAAGTATCTGTCATGGGCAGGGGCTAGGAAATAGCCACGTTTTAATATTTGGGACATCACGTTATAGGTAGCATTGAAAGTAGTGTAAAATTTTAATCTTTCAATTCAAGATGTCAGGTTATCTCTAACTGCCTCTAATATTCAAAGAGTCGAGAGTGTCTCTAGTCTGCTAGGTTTCAAAAAGCCCTGTCAAAATTTCTCATAGAGCGTCGAGGCTAAGTTGTGAGGCAATCGCTAGATCCTGCTTTGGTTAGTCCAGTAATTATAGCTTTCGATCCCTCCAAATTTACCTTAGAAGTGGAGAGCGAACAGATCAAATGCAGCACTGATTCGCGTTTATCAGTCTTAAAGATAAACAGCTCGCCCAATCCGGCAGGTCTGAGCATCCCATCACATGCCTAGTATTAGCATAAGTACGGTTCTATGGACACTGCTATCGTTTTGGTACGATGCTTGGAATTTATGTTTCAAATGTCCCAGTCCTTGTCCTCTCCGTCTTCGTCCTGGCCGGGCTTTGACTTTGGATTCTTGGATGTGTCTATTTTCGGTGTGTAGCCTTCGATTGTGACATGTACTGGATCAGCAGTTTCGTTCTCTAGAGATGGTGCTACCGGGGCCTTGGCTGCCATTTTCTCTTCGATCGTAGCCTTGATTATATCTTTCTTGCTCATGGTAGAGTTTTGATCACCTCGTTCGCGCGCGAGTTCTTCCATTGCCTCATCTCTTAAAGCCCATGCTTCTTCCTCCTCATCAATATCCTCCTCTGCTTCCTCTGGGCTGTTGTCTGTGGCTACAGTGTTTTCTTGACGCTTTGGTCTGAGTGGCAGAACAGTATGATGGTGTTCCTTGACATTGTCGATCAAGAGATCAATCTTGTCTCCAATGCCGCCTCTTCTCATCCACGCAGGCTCCTCATTGAGTTGCACTTTGACGTACAAAGCCCTCCGCGCGCAGTCATCAGAGCACCAGATTTCCAATTCCTTCTTGTTGACGATTTGTACACCTCGGTCTTTAGTGTCGACGAACTGGAGTTTACCAGCGAGAGGAGCTCTCTTTGGCGGCCGCGGGCAGAGAGCATAGCCGCATAGATCAGCGATGTTTCTTTCCTCAATTAGCGAGTCATAGTCGCTTGGTTGAAATGGAACGATAAGGTTCTTGAACTGTGACGCATCGCTTTGCGTGGGACGTGCGGGATTTGTATCTGGCGCACTTGGAAACTCGATGAGGGCCATACTGGCCCTAAGAATGTCCCGCTCCACATCTTTCTGCTGCTGAATCAAGTTGGCATGATGGAGTGCAATTTCAAGGTGGCGTTCATTGTCCGGTTTTGAAGCTGAAGGTGGCGGGTTGGTTGGCGGAGACGTTTTCTTGAGGATAGACTTAGGACCCATGCTACTAAGGCAGCTCAGCTCTCCACGGCATGTCCTTAAGTTGTTAGTGGTGCTGATGAGTTGGTGCGAGATGGACGGGGGTGTTTGCGGTGCGGAGGGATGGTTCCAATCGTCGCCCCGCTGTTTCGTGCGTGCATTGACTTACTGCCCACTGTAGTGACGACAAGAACACCACCTTGTCATCATCCTCAAAACAACACTCTGCGATCGCTGGGGACATGCCCTATGCTGCATAGTCACTGCTCAGAATAGGTTCCTTCTGCTCGCCTGCCCATTACTTGCTATAGAACTCCAGCTGACGCAGCCGTGAACCTCCAGATATACGTAATTCGGTGCATCATCGTCCGCAATCCCACAATTGCCCCTTCAAAGACTGCCGACAGCATCTTTTTCTGGTACTGTTGGGTATCTGTGGCTAGGAACGGTAGGCCGGAGCTTTTCTATCTTTCTAGCCAACCTCAAGCATTCGCATACTCTACGCCACGATGACGCATTTCAAAGTCAAGGCCGTCTACGACTATACCTCGCCGCACGAGGATGATTTGAGTTTTACTCAGGGCCAAATCATCACCGTCACCGAGGAGGAAGACGCTGACTGGTATGTTGGCGAGTACATCGATGATAGTGGGACGAAGAAGGACGGCTTGTTTCCTAAAAACTTTGTGGAGAAGTTTGAGCCGGCCCCTCCCCCACGACCAAACAGGGCATCACGGCATAGGCCTCTCGAGGCTCCGGCTACTCCTGTACAACCGCCCACTCCAGAAATACCACAGGAAACTGCTCCGGTTAAACAGGAAGAGCCCGAACCTCCAAAACCAATCGTACCTCCGGTAGAGATCCCCGTTGTGACAAAATCCCATGCTTCGCCAAAATCACCGCCCTCTGCGAGCACTCCCAAGTCTCCACCCTCATCACAAAACCTCCCGCCGGCTTCAAAACCTTCGCCAGCTTCAAAGCCTACCTCAGCAGTTCCAGCTACCAAGGCCCCGCCACCGGCAGTTGCGGAAAAGCCAAGCTCATTCCGTGATCGCATTGCGGCATTCAACAAATCAGCTGCCGCTCCGATAGCTCCCTTCAAACTTGGTGGCGGGCCACCAAGCACTTTCATCAAGAAGCCATTTGTTGCTCCTCCTCCAAGCCGCAATGCCTATGTCCCACCTCCGCGCGAACCAGTACAGGCGAAGACCTACCGTCGTGGAGAAGATCCTGAGATTGCGGAGCGAACAGCACAGAATCAAGAGAATGCGGAGAAAGCTGGCTTGGCACCTACAATGTCTGCCCCTGCAGCAGACAGCGGGGACGCCCCTAAGCCTACTAGTCTGAAGGAGAGGATAGCATTACTTCAGAAACAGCAATTGGAACAAGCTCAGCGTGCTCAAGCTGCACATAAAGAGAAGCCCAAAAAGCCACCTCCCAAAAGGCGTACAGAGTCTCATGAAAAGAAGGTTCCAACCGAGGCTGATGGAGCGGACCCGGAGAAGGCGCAAAGCGGCGAAACAGCCGAACGAGGATCATCAGACGTACCACGCGAGAATGCTCGTCCTCCACCAGCGAGGAGACTATCTCATGGTACGAAGTCACCTGAGATTATGCCGCGTAATCGTGATCTCTTCAGTGATGCTAATGATGCAGACCAATCGGGCGCAGGCGAAACTGAAGACGCTGAAGGAACATCTACGAGCGTTGAAGACGAAGAAGAAAGGTCACGGCATAAGGGCCCAGTTGCTCTAGAGAGAGCTCCAGCCGCGCCGGCTCAAGAGCCTGACGTTGGTGATGAAGAGGATGCACCAGAGAGTGGGGGAGAAGAGGAGGAAGAAGATGAGATGGATGCTGAAACTAGGCGAAGAATGGAACTGCGAGAGCGCATGGCCAAAATGAGTGGAGGTATGGGAATGGCTGGGATGTTTGGCCCCCCAGGGGGTATGCCAATGCCTGGTGATATACCAAAAAAGAAGAAAGCGTCTGCGCCTACGGAAAGAAAATCAACGGATGACGCGGAAGGCTATTCTGGTTATTCGATTCCTCAACAACGTATTCCGATGATACCTGTTCCAGGAATGTCTGTGGTCAGAAGCCCGGATTCTGAGAAACCTGAATTGGCGGTGGAAAAGGAGGAAGAGAACGCGCATCCTATTACTGAAGAACGAGCCGCCGATGAAGTGCCGGATGTTGAGGACGTGGAACCTGAGCACCCTCAGCGCACCAGTACAGAAGAGCATGGAGCTCCTCCGCCACCTCAACGTAAGTTTCTTATCCCTCGTCGGCCAGTTAGCAGTATTTTCCGCAGAGCCTTCGGACCCTGGCCATCGTCAATTCTTGAACTATCCATCGTGAAGCCTTTCTCAGACCTTGATGGAACTTCAGAGATTGTCATGACCATTTGGGTTACCGGCAGTAGGTTATGTGGAAATCTGGCTCTATTCTTATCTTGTCTTCGTTCCCCCAACGAACCTCTGACATCTATAGAACGGCCCATTCCTCCTCTGCCCCCCTCCACAGAAAGGTCAGCCCCTCCAGTACCTGGCGATAGGCCGGCAGTTACCACAGCATGTGCGTCGCTCTCCTTACTAAATTTGCGGCTGAGTTCCTAATTGTTATAGCTTGGCCGGTTCCCCCTCCTGCCGTCAGATCACCAAGCCCAGGTTCAGAGTCTGACGACGAGTTGACCGGCAACGCGAGTGAACTGCCTATTCACGACGCGCCTCCTATGTCACCCAATACCCTATCGCACCAGCCTCCGTCAAAACGTAGTTCTCATTTCGCGTCTAATGTAATGTCCCAAGATTCTTCATCCACCCCCTTACCAGAGAAAAGAGCTAGTCGTATACCACCAATCCCTCTAGCTAGCCCGACATCTCCATCAGCGCAATCCCGCCCTCCTCCGCCCCCACCACCCACAGCCGCCCCTCCGTCTCGTCAGTCAACAATGGACAACACAAATAGGCGTCCCACAGGAGGTGACCGTAGTGAAGGTGAGACTGAGTATGAGGGCGATTACGATACAGATATCGCTCCGGGGGCGACTCATAAAGATGCATTGAAGTCACATGCAAGAGAATCAAGCTTGGGTGAGAGCACAACTACCGAAGACACACCACCTGCAATTCGATCTCCGAGCCTGCCAGGCCCAGTGGGCCCTCCGCCTCTTCCTCCGACGGCAACGCCCCGTGCGGTTCCCCCTCGTCCGCCACAACAGCCTCCGAGTAACAGATTGTCTATGGATTCCCCAAGAGCTGCGCCCCCCCCTATCCCACCTCCACGCGATACAAGCACGATAGACGAAGATGAGGATTATGATCCGTATCGGTACGCGGCGGGAATTTCACGCGCAGCACCCCCACCCCCGGCCATACCTCCGCCAGGAATGCCTCCACCGATGCCTCATAATGAGGCAGCAGAGTCATCTGATGAGGATGAACTCTACTCAAGCCCACCTCCGCGCAGATCCGGCGATAGGCCACCACCTCTGCCACCTCAAGCACCCCCACACCAGCGGCCAGCTCCTCCACCTCTAGACCGACCAGCTCCCCCGCCTCCTCCACCGGATACCTCAAGTAACCGCTCTATTCCTCGTAAATCCCTTGACACAAATCGTCATGCTGTGCCACCATCCCGCACATCCGTGGATCAGCCCCGGCCTTCTACTGACCACGGATACATCGCTAGCGACGTTGACCTCGGTGCCTCGACGCACTGGTGGACACAGCCAAACACCCCACCCCCTGCATTTCAAAATCGGAAGGACCTCCTAATAGAAATCGATGAATCGTACTCCGGAAACACAGTAGAGAAAGCGGTTTATATTCTCTACATTGACTACTCCCAGACTCTTGTCACTGCTCTCTTCGACGCAAACAACGTCTCTAAAGTCAAACTAGAGCAACGGCACGATCCACCACCTGCACGACTCCGCCAAGATCAACTAGAAGAAGCCCACACCAAGTTTGGCATGCGTATCGCTGAAGACGTCCAAAGCAAGCAAAACACGGTCGTCGGCGACGGCACACCCCAAGCTCTCATTCTCGAGCTCCTACTCCCACACGCAAAGGCCCTCAAACCCATTAGCACGCGCTCGTATGGAGCTCTCGTCTACGCCAATCTGGCTAACGCGTCGACGCTCCAGTATGACGAAATTCGTCCCGGCGACATCGTGACTTTCCGCAATGCAAGGTTCCAAGGTAAACATGGGCCTATGCATGCGAAGTACGCGATAGAAGTCGGTAAACCGGATCATGTGGGCGTAGTGGTGGACTGGGATGGCACGAAAAAGAAGGTCCGGGCATGGGAACAAGGGCGCGAGAGCAGAAAGGTGAGGGTTGAAGGCTTCAAGGTCGGCGATCTAAGGAGCGGAGAAGTTCGGGTATGGCGAGTCATGGGCAGGAACTGGGTTGGTTGGGACGGAGGAAATTAGTACGATGCGAGACGGTGGTCTTATTGCTATTAGCGACGGTTGTGGAAACCTTGTAGGTGGAATTTTGAGTTACAAGGGTCCAAAAGAAGTATGCCTTGTTAGTAGATGGTGTAGGAAGTGCTTGCATTCTTGGTGGAGAGGCGTGTGTGAAGCCATAGTTGGTACAGTCAGTGTAGGTATGCAGGTAGATGGCATTTCTGCTCTCTTAGCGCTCCATGTCAGCTAGTTATTCTTTTGTCGACGTATCCTGAAGTCAGCATCATGCATTCGTTGTTAGTTCAAGTTTCATCCGCCTGGATCTCGTGATATTTTTGCTGTATACCGTAAAAGCCAACAAAAAGCAGAATAGTGGTGTTCTATCCCCTAACACGTCAACTTGGGCACCCGTGTTATCGATAACAGCCTACCAATCAGATCAATAGAATTTAATGCTTGTGCTCAGAAATATAAAACTTTCGACTTCATAGCAAATTAATACATAGGCTTATTCTTTAGAGTTAAGTCGCCCGATATAAGGTCTTTGGCAGTTGTCCTTCCTGCAGAACAGTATTTTACAGATACTGCAGCCAAAATAAGTCCTTGAAGGACGCTGCCGCCTCTGCCACTCCTTATCATCGCGAGGTTTCCTTATAGTATTTGGCAATGGCTCTAATAGAGCCTTCCTGTTGCCTATATTGTTTATTAGCCTCTATATAAGCAGAATAGAAGGCGTGTTAATTAATAAGTGTCATGGGACTCACTGTTCTCATGTTCCGTTCCCTTGCTCGTCCTCAGACTTGCGTGGGATAGGACAGCCCTCTCGGATAATAGACCTACCAGCTAATAGTATCCGGAGACTATCCGGATAGCCTTAGCCACATTTCTTGGCGTACAACTCCACCACCTCGGCGTATCTCGTTGTACACCCTCTCGTCAACTCCGGTGGTTAGCGCCTTTGATTAAGCCACCAACTAACCCGAATTCAGTGCATTCCGTCTTGGCAGCTGAATATCAAAAAGAGACTGCCGAACAACCTCACCTGACAGTCAATTTGAAGCTCTTCGACGCCTCTGCCAGCCGCATCGTGATCAGGTGTATTGGTGAGCTCCACGCGGTGGGGAACCTGACTCAGGAAGTCTCTACTAATTAACAACACGTCTTCTAGTTTCCTACCCCTCTTCTAAGCCACCGACGCGTTGTTTATGACAATCCTTAACTTCCTTAAGCCTCTATTACGACCTTTGCCTTATTCTTCTGTTCTAGCGTCCGGATAACCTTTTTGGTGGTAACAAAGTTTAAAAATGGCTTGCCTTTATCCCAGGTGACTTCGTAGAAGTTAGAAATAGGCCCTCGGATGTATTGATTACGCTGTTGAGACGGATATTGATGGCGGTGGTTACAGATAAGGTTTCTGAGTTTAGATGAATATTAAGTCTTGGCGCGATTGTGAGGGACTTTGGATGGCTCTGCAGATTAAAGTATAAAGATGTTTATCTGCACCTGTTATAAGTTAATACTATCCTTACTACTTTTTATGCTAAATTTGTATATTCCTATAATAAGTTCTGACTAAAATCTTTTAGATTTTATCCTTAAAGGTATCCACTATGCCTTCTCCTGGGTACGATCCTTCCCGTACGGAAGGAACTCTAGAACCTACTTTACCTGATCCTCCTGGAGCTCCACTGCGCCTTCCTAGCTTTGGAAGCTTCTTTGGCTTATTCGCTCCTTTCTTACCTGGTAATACGACTGTGCCGAATACTCCCTCTACTTGTTCTGCTGCATCTAGTTCTTTTACTCTAACGCCTACTACCCTAAACCGTCGCATTCGCTGAGCAATTGCTCGTCTTAATAGACAGGAAAGACGCGAGGAATAGGAGCGGGAGGAGTGAGCTGTAGAACGTATTTAACGTCGCTGACGGCTTCAGGAAAGTAACGCTCGAGCGCTTGTTCCTTACTCCCTGAGATGCATGATTAAAGGCCTCTATCGCTACCTTTAAGAACCTGTTTCTCGCATTGCTGCATTAGTTAAGCAACTATATTCTACTGTCCACCGTATTGTTAATGAAGTGCAAACCCTGACACGTGGTGGCTATCGCAATACTCTTGCATACGGCTTGCCAATTCGGCGTCGACTGGTTGATTTCCTAGAGTCAAATTCTTGGGCGCGTCGCCTTACCTACTTAGAGCTTTCCTTCTACGCAGGAGTCCCTTGTTCCGACTCTACAGTCGCCCGATATCTTAAGAAGGAGGGCTATTGACGCTGCGTTGCTCATGCAAAGCCCTGGCTTACTGCAGCTCACCGTTGCGCCCGGTTGGCATTTGTATTGGCTTACCGTTACTTCCAAAAAGAGGATTGGTGGAGAGTTATGTGGACAGATAAGGCAGCTATGTATTGTGGTGGGCACTAGCGGCTCTATGTCTTTAGAAGACCTGGTGAACGATTTTATCCTAACTGCCTCCGTCCTAAGTTTACTGACGTACCTTATATAATGGTATGGGCTGCATTCTACGGTGCAGAAAAAGGGCCTCTACTATTTTAGAATAAGGAAGAATGGGGCAATATTACGGCGCAGGGCTTTCTGGATCACATATATCCAAAGCTTAAAGAATTCTACGACTTCTATAACGCTGAGTATGATGTATATTTCCCTGATTACGAATTTGGAAGTACCCTAATAATTATATAAATAGACGGAGCTCCCTGTTATAGAGCTCGTATTACTACCGCCAAGTTCCAGGAAGATAATATTAAGTTACTTTAGTGGCTAGTAAACAGCCCAGATCTTAATCTAATTAAGGCCGTTTGGAATTTAATGAAGACTTAATTAGCTAAGCGGAAGCCTTGCCTGTTAATAAAAGAAGCAATGCAAGCAGCTATTAAATCTGAATGGGAGAATCTGGAGGCCTGCTACTTTGAGGATCTAGTTGCTTCTATGCCTGCACGCCTTTAGGCAGTAATTGAAGCAGAAGGGGGACCTACTAAGTGGTAGAGGATAGTAGAAAGCTTGGAGGAATCAGGAGCTTGGAGACATTTGGACACTCATTTGATTGCTAAGCGTTGATTTTAACACTTATATGACTACTGTGACTTTAGAAATATTCGTATATAGGCAATCTACCATACAATCATTGGGTTTAAAAAGCTTCATAAATTTTTTATATTGAGGTCTTTCGAAGCTCGCTGCCAAGACGGGAAAACTCACACTAATCTATATGAGGATCTCCGCGCGAGAGGCGTCACTAGTAAGGCGCTAACCACCGGAGCTGACAGGAGGGTGTAAGTGCGTGTCGATCAAGCCTTCTACTAGCCCGTATGTGGATTAATCGCCGATACTAAATGGAAATATCCGAACAACCTCACCTCGTGATCGTAGAGCTGAAGAAAATGAGGCCAAAGTATTGATCAACGACCAGGTGCCTTGCCCTGTAGAGTCGTGATGAGGTTATCTCAGGTGCCTCAGCCGCTTCGTAGATGATTGGCAGGCCCGCCCCTTTGCATAACTTCTTACTAACCCTCAACTCCACGTGACCCAGCAATCCTCTGCGAAGCGCACGTTTGCTGTAAACCGGGCGCGATTCTCAACGCATGCCAACTTTAAGCAACTACAACGGGGCCAGCCTAGTAGTTACGGCCTTAGTTTCTAATGCAATTGAATTCTAAGCCATTTCTTTATTATATTTTTAAAGTTTTAACCATCTATCTGGTCTATTAGGGGGCGAGATACAGCCTTAAAAAGGGTGAGTTCGTTTTTAAAACAGGGTCACGTCGACTTCTTTAACTGCTCCAGCGATCGCATTCCACCACCATAACTTAGATTACCCTAATACTTTAGGAGCTGCTTCTTAGTACTATTAAAAAGCAGCTGCTAAAGTATCAGGGTAATCTAAGTTATGGTAGTGAAATGCGATTACTAGAGCAGTTAAAGACCTAGTTACGCCTACTTAGCCTAGTAAGAAGTAAGCTATTACTCTACCACTACATTTTAGTTTACTCTAATAATTTAGGAAGTGCTTCTTAATACAGTAAAAACTGGTTAGTACGATACGGTTTGTACGGCCAAGCGTATCGTTATATTAAGGGTATCGTTATATTCAATATTTGTACGTCAAATACACTAAAAGCTAAAATTGGGTAATGATATCTTATATTTATATGCCCGACGTCAAAATCGAGCGATTCGCTATACTAAAATAAGTCGTAATTGTCTTTTGTTTGGTGTTGCGAGCTTATTAGCCTTAAATTCGACGTTCGTGTCTTATAAGACTTGTAATTAAGTCTCTTTCACTATCTTTTTATTATTCCTTATAGAGACAAAGCTTTTGTAAGGCTTATAAAGCCTTATTAAGCTTTATTTAAGGCTATTCGGAGCTATCCTTATCCGTTTCTGCATCGCGATCGGGCCCTGCATAGAGCTCTGCTACTTACTTAATAAGATCCTTAGCTAAATCCTCTACTTCCTCACCTAGAAGCTTAATAAAATTCCAAATATTTATAACGTTACGAATTCTTCCTGCCGTATACAACTATTCTGCCATCTACTACATCTTATCTAAAAGGGGAGGATCTATATAGTTACGAGGGCGACGCTATGGGCCTTCTTTAAAACTAAATAAGGTAGATTTAATAAAGCAACCCTTAATTGTCTATAGTATAACTTGCTTTTAAGCAGTAATTGCCCATTAAATTGCCTAAAGGACGTGCATCTGCTTAATTGGATCTTGGTTTTCTAGAGTACGTTCTACTATAAACTATAGCCAATATCGTTGGTAGAGAGCCTTAAAGTTAGCAATTATTCCTTAATTAAGTGGTTAGTAAACTAAGATATAGTTAGGAGGAAGGAACTTAACTCTTATATTCTTTAAAGCTCCGTTTTTAAGAGCCGTTTAAATAGCTGCTTTATAAGCGCTAAAGCCGTTAATTAGTAGAAGAACCTTTCTATTTTATATCCTTTTATTAAACTAGGTAAGCCACTTAAGTATAATTATAGTCGTTATCTAAGCCTTCTTATTATGCCTCTAATGCATATTTAGCGAATTAATATTAACGCGAGCTTACGTAAAGCAATATAGTCGCATTAAGGCACTAATAATCTAAAGAGGAATCTTATTAGAGCTATCTGCGTTAGAGCAATTAGCAAGGGACAGCCTTACCTTCTACTTTTTAGTTCCTAATTATAATTTAGTAGCCAATATAGTATCTAGTATAGCCTTCCAATATAGCCCTATCTTATCTATATTATATATATCCTTTAAAGGATAAGGCGCGATAATCGTATAAAGCTCTATTATGCGATCTTCGGCGCCTTCTATATTAACTAACGCAGCCTCGCCATATTACTTTCTTTTATAAATTCTGTTATAAGATTTAAAGCCTTCTAACTAGCCAATTAACTACTTAGGCTCTAGTAATTTAACCAATATAGGTATACGACACTATAATTAAGAGGCGGTAGTATAAATAAGATCGCCGGTAATAGGAATACAAGAGTTTTATAGGCGTTGGTGCCACTTAAAAAGCGCCTCCTTTAAGAAAGGTTACTTGGCGTCTTTTTTACGCTTATATACACCTTGCCTATAACAGATTTTAGTTAAATCTAAGTAGTCGAACTTATCGCTAAGTATTTTAGATATTAAGGATTAATTAAACTTATAGCGGAAGGCGTCAGTAGCCTAATTTGCAAGTTGCCTTTATATAAGGTAAGGATGTTTATAGTAGTAGATGCGAATCTTCTAACGCTCGTAGTTAGAAATACCATAACGACAACGTCTTATAGGATTTTAGTGTCCCGCTATATTAAAGAGGTAGAATTTAGTGTAGAGAATAAGATCTAAGGGTAATTTTGATAGAATTTAATTGTTATGTAATGGATTTAATAGCTAAACTAGCGGTAAGGAAAGGCCGGATCTGCTCTATAAAATACTAGCTATACCGATTTTAGTGAGGGAACTTAACGATATCATTAAAAGGTTAGAATATTGTAATATTACACCAAAATTTTTTTAATTAAGGGGTGTAGATTGTAATATAGAGTATATCGTTATAATCAGATATCGTACTAACTAGTTTTTACTGTAGTACTAAAAAGCGCCTCCTAAAGTATTAAGGTAAACTTATCGGACGAATAAGTCACTAAGAAGAACTCTGTCTATTAAATGTGGCTCTAGAGCCTCTATAAATACATAAGAAAAAAAAGGGTAGTAGACTAATTTGGTTACTGTGTTGGAGACTAAGTTGTAGACCGAGTCGTTAACCGAGTCGCTAACCGAGACAGTAGTAAGACATACGAGAACAGGGTGGTGAGTCATAAGGTGGTACTTGAGAGTGACCTTAACGGTCGACACACCCCCCTAGCTGCTCAGTCAAGACTGAACAGCTGGATAGAAAATAGAAAAAGTCACGATAGCAATTTGGTGTTAAGATAAAGAAATCCTCTATAGAGTTACCTTGTCTAATATTATCTAAATTAAATTAAATTAGATCCTTAATATCTTATATAGGTGACTCAAAAGCTCCTTCCAGTTCTTAGGTAAAGGCAGTAGCTTATCGCTATATATTCGCTAATTAATATTAGTTAGATAGGCATAGTATCGCGTTAACTATTTCTTCCGTTATCCTCCTTCTGCAATATTGCCGTCGCCTATATCGTCTTAAATCTCCTGCCTTAGGCGGGCTTCCTTTTCTAGAATATATTCGAATCGTAATCCTTAATTAGTTAATGCGGTTGATTAAGGCTCTAGTGACTAAGCTGGGGTAGGATCGTCCTTTAAGGCTCGCGGGCCTATTGCGTCATCGTCTTGAGGATTGAGCTCCTCTCGATTAGTCGCTTAAACTTAATTTCCTCCGGAATCCACCTATTGACTTCTACCGATATCCACTCGAGTCTCGTCCTCGTCCTCTGGCGTCTCGTTAAGCTCTTCCTGTGACGTCTCGTCAAGCTCTTCCTGTGACGTCTCGTTAAGCTCTTCCTGTAACGTCTCGTTAAGCTCTTTCTGTAACATCTCGTCAAGCTCTTCCTAAGGCGTCCTTTTCATCAAATCCATTGTAATGCCTTGGTCGGCGATCTAGTTATTAAAATCACCTCCAAGCAATGTCTTGTTGTTTGTAGGTGTCCTTTCTAATACTGTCTTATAAGCTTTGCTAATATAAGTCTCATATTTAACGGTTGTAGAGCCTTCTACAACCGCTCTAGTCACTTCTTTAGGCAGTCGCCCGACTGCATTAATTCCTATATGTCTAAGTCAACTATATAAAAACCGTCTATCTACCTTTTGATTTGGTAGAGGCTCCGTCAGTTAAGCCGCGAAGGACGCGTCCTCCGTCGTGCTTGGCTTTAATTCGTTATATTTAAGGGTTATCTAACCGTAGTAATATCCGCAATATATAAACTTCTCACCACCGCGATAGTAGAGGTAGTTCCCTTTATTATGCTAAAAGACACCCTTATTATTAAGTCTGTAATTATAAACTAGATTTATATAAAATCCTAGTATATATACAGCCTTAATAAGATAGATCTTTTGCTTTCCTAATGGGGTAATAACTGTAACTTTAGCTGTTTTAAAGCCTTTAATAGTTTCTATACTGGATCCTGTATATAACTAATTACTAGCCGGTCGGATATTACCTATAAATCTTACTCTGTCGTTGATAATATATAAGGTCGTTATAGGGTCTAAAATTACGCTATATATTACGGACACTTTAAGTACAATATTACATCTACTTGGAGAGGAGTCGGAAGAAGCTAGTTGGTTAATTTAGGTACGGTCTAAGATGGAGCCGATAGAGCTATATAACGAGGAATAGTAACTAAAGCTATATAACGTTGTACGCAGTATACGTAGTATATAAAGGGAATGTACGTACAACACGTATAATATGTATATTACGTATAAGAAGGATTTTATAGGAGTACGGTTGTGTATTTAAGGACCCTTAATCCCTACCTAGATAGTTCCTTCCTTATAGTAATTCTTAGAATATAATTAGAGTTAATTTATTAGGTAACTACTCTACTAGTTATTATTACGTTATTAATTTTAATTTGTATTACCTATACACCTAGCCCATTAACGAGTCTATTATAATACTTACTATAAGGTTCCGTTATATAATTACTACTTAGTTACGGTCTTAAATATAGAAAGTTAAATAACATGCTACTAAAAGCAGCCACTATAACGCCATTAACGGCGGTAACTACTTTAAGGTTAGGTAACACTAGTATAGCAGATACTAACTTATAGCAACCTATAACGGTTAGACAATTATAAGAAATAGTTAACTAGCTAATAACTAATAATGCAGCGCTAGAAGAAAGGATTAATGGGATTAGAGTAGTAAAGATTAAGCTACTATTAATTAAGAGGTACTTAGGAGAAAGATTAAAGCTTAAAGGATTCCTTACGTAAATGCACTTTAAAGTTATATAAGAAGGGGCTAAGCTACTAACACCTATAGATTAAATAGCCTATGCGGGACTATTCCTATTAGGAAGAGCACTTAAGTAGTTTAAGCCTTACCTTATAGAAATATAGGCAAATGGAATAATAACTACTAACTAAGAGGTGCGGTTTATATTCTTAAGCTAGAAAGGGTTTATAGAACGACTTATATAAATATTTAAAGACCTAAAGGCAGTAACTATAGTAGAAAGAAGACTCTAAGACATTACATAATAAACCTTAGCAATTAAGTATATAATATAGTTCCAGATATTAACAACGTAAGTTAAGTAAAATAATAAGGCGCTTATGGCATAGTATAAGTAAGGACTTAAGGCTAAAGTCTAGGACGCGATTATCTTAATAGAAGATATAGATACCCTACGGGAACTAATAAATTAAGTAATTAAGATTAATAATTAGATTTACTAAAGGGAATAGGCTAAAAGAGGTTAGAATAGAGTTTTATAGTTATATAAGGCATAAAGTACGTAATAACTAAAGCTAAGTTAAAAACTATAGTATAGCGCAGGGCTAATAGACCTAAGTAGTACTAAAGAATTTAGAAGATAGAATAAGAAGTTATAAAAACCTAGGGGATAAGAATTAAGTAATTAAAGGTTTAAGAAGTATAGGCCAAATTAGGGATCTTAGTAGTAGAAGACGTTTAGGCAAACTCTATAGTGTTACGGCTAACTTCCTATAGAAGCGATCTATAAGGGGATCTTGTAGACAGGGGGCTATAAGGACACGATTGGAACAGGATAGATTGGTAAGAGAGACGAATCCTTAAGGAGGTAAGGCCTTTAGGATCGTGGAGACTATATACTACGGGCACGTGCCTCTAACACGTGACCAGCAACCATCCAAGGGGCGTCCGGGGGTTATCCTAAGGGCAACCTAAGGTGTCCGCAATAATATCCCTTATATTGCCCCCCCCCTTCTTACAGTTGGCCCCCAATCGCCATTACCTTACGGTAGGGAGATTATAAGGGCTCGTCCCGGAAGAGGTTTAGAGAGATATTGGAGAGGTGTTAGTATGCCGCTGTATATTATCTATCTATCTAACCCCTGCTTTAAACTCCTAAAAAACCTTAATAAGGAAAAAATATGACTAGAGAAAAGATATAAGGATTGCTAGGAGACCTATTAGAAGCCTACTAGAAGCATGCTAGTAACTACCTGGGCTAATATAGGGATTTTTATGCAACTTTGCTTTTAAGCCTTTATACTAGTTTATAATTAATTACGAGTATTATAGGCAATTTAGTATTCTAGTATAGTTCCGTAGAACCTTTGGTATAGGATTTAACGTACGGAGCCTTAGCTTGCCGTTGTCTTTAACTGCTAAGATATAGTCTATAATCTTTTCTTATAATCCTTTTCTTATAATCCCTTGCGTTACTGACGCATTACTTCTATATTTACCCTTAGGTTATTAGATGCGGTTAAGGTATTAATTAATTAGTTAAAGAGACTTGTTTCTTAAGATTTGGTGTATATGGTTTTAAATCTAGTGGTCCTATACTGTATATTTGGCGTAGCTCTACTACCTAGCAAATAGGGACATTTTGTAATAGCAATTGTAGCTATTATGCGATTGTTAAGAATGTTTATAACGTTGTTCTTTAATACTATAGTATCGTTTTAGGTCTAATTTAACCCATATACGTCTTTAATTTAATATTTTAATTGCCTTCCCCTGGCCGCGTAGTTAGTTTTTGTAAGGAAGTAATGGTTAAATAACTTATACGCGTGTTTCCTTCCTTTTAAATANCGCTATTNTAACNGAGTTATATCGGNAAGGTTGCGGNTATTCACTGGAAGGGTATTNGAAGGTAAAGTATAAAGACNCCTTACTTATTAAGCTGCTCCTTTTCTTAAATACCTTACTTCTCGCCATTAACCGTCGTCCAATTTTAGACGTATCTTCAATATATCATTAAGATTTTCTTTTTTTTATTAATAATTTAATATGCCTCTTTGTTCTCCTACTGACTACTCTTCTAAGCAAATTCTACAGCGTATCCTGGCCCTGCTTTTGCATATAAAACCTTAACCCCCACTAACTTATAACTGGTACTAGTCCTACCTAAATAATTTTGCCTATACGTCTTTAAAAGACTAGAAATCTAATAATAGGATTCTGGAGGCTTATAATAAGACGCACTGTGTTAGATCTAATACCTTTAGTCCTTATAATTAATGTATGCGTACTAAGAGCGGCAGTTGCGTTAAGGTGAGTTTTTCTATCCTTAATAGATTTCTATTGCTAACTTTAAGCTTTAATAATAGCCTAGGCCTAAGTGGCGACGTTCCTTTAATATCCTTAACTACTATATCGCCCGGGCTCTCTCTTATTCCAGCGTAAATGTTAAATAACTTAGCCGAATTTAAGACTATGCTATAGCTATCTATACTGCCTATAATTCCTAGTAAGCTAGCTAGTAACGCCTGATATAAGAGTAAGGTTAGTATACTAAGGATAGGGTAAGGGATAGGGGTGATGAGAAGAAGGTTGCCGTCTACTATAGGAAGGAGTTTACGTATATATATTAAGTTTTAAAAGAGTATAATATAATGCGGTATTAGGTAGGTTACCCTTCGGGTACCTAGCAGATAGGTAACTAATAGTTGCCGTAGTAAGGTTTTAGTGGTTCTGGACTATGCTAGCTAGCTAACGTCTCTATTTATTCTGGGCTTAAGTGTATCTTTATTAACTATAAGCTTACGCTATAAGAGCTTTGTTGGTATTGGTTTGGACCTAATATTAGTATTAAGCGTTTAAGAGTCTCTACTCTAGCTATACCTTATCATCCTACCCCTGTTTTTATGCCTACTTATACGCCTACTAAGGTATCTAGATCCTATTCTCGTTAGCCATTACTTAGTGGCCTAATGGATACTGATCCTACTCCTGATAATAATGGGGCGTAGTAGCTTTTTAGATTGGGCATTTATGGTTTAGACTTTTAGGATTTGTTTTTATATATAGTAGCAATTAAGGACCTCGATTAGGTGCTTGGGAAGGCCTTAGAAGGCTTTTAGAAAGGGCTTAAAAGCCCTAAAAATAATATTCCTGGTATAGATTAATGAATAGGAATGTAATTCTAGCAAAATGCCCTATTAACTCTATACTATGTACGTAAAAAGGCTGAGGACCTGTCCTGCTTTGGGCTATATAGCCCTAATCCTTATAGTTTCCGGAGCTTGTCCGTTCTATATCTAATTTAACCTATTTACTTTTTTTACGAGCTTTCTTTATAGGTCATAATAACACTATAGTATTAGAGCGCTTTCTGCGATTTATAGATTGTGGACCTTGGTCCCAATATTCTTTTAAAATATCTTTATAATAATTAAGGTAATCCTCTAGTTCCTATATAGAGTCCTTAGTGGGCTAGCCTAGCCATTTGACTTTAAATTGAAGCTTGTTCTTAATAGACTTATAGTATAATATAGCTTTAACCTTATACTACTCGCCCACCACCTTAGGGTGTTTAATTAGGCCTAAACGGAAGTTCTTTTCCGGCGGTAGTCTATGCTATAGCTTTAGTAGGTTTATATAAAACACTAGATGTATATAGGCTATAGATAGGGGTAGCTGGAGATAATAGGCTAGCTTACTAATTCGTTCCTTGACTTGGAAGGGACCTAGGTATCTTATATTAAGCTTCTTTAATAGTTAACGGGTTTTAATATTTGTTAAACGTAATAGAACCTTATTGCCTACTCCAAAATGCTTATCCTAGTGCTTACGGTTATACTAAAGTCTCTGCTACTCTTGGGTATCTTATAGGCTCTGCTTTATATACTTCTATTACTCCTCCCATTCCTAAAGGTATCCTTATACTCTCTAGTAGATGTCCTTAGACTTCCTAGTAAAATCCCATAACTAATTATACGGCTTTAACTAGTAATCGTTAGGTATACTATTAAACCTAAATAGTCGGACGCTATAGGCAATCTGGATTAGTACATACTTATATAATATATATTGCTTTAAATTATAAGCGTACTCCGCGTACGGAAGTAGCTCGTATTAGTTATCTTACTAGTAGTTTAAATATATCTATAGGTAAGACTCCAGTTTCTAGTTCTGGCGTTCTATTTACCTATCCGTCTACGGGTAGAAAGCTGTACTATAATAATAGTCTATCTTTAAATAGAAGTATAGATCCGACCAGTACTAGCTTATAAAGACGCTACCCCTATTAGTAATAATAGAGTGCGGTTAATCTACTTTAAGAAAGCATTTCTTCTTAATTAGGTTGGCGAGTTCTTATACGTTAATTGTCTTGTTAACGGGAAGGTATTAGACGTACTTTAAAAACCTATTAATAAGTATGAGGACCAAATTGTATGTTTATCCTTAGCTATCTTTAGATGGCGGGAGATCTATAATAAAGTCTATAGCGTAATATTACTATAGCTCACTAGCGGGGGGAACTAATTTAAGTAGATCCTATGGCTTGTGCCTACGGATCTTATATACTTAACACTTCTCGCAATGGCTAATATACTTCTTTACTTCCTAATTAAGCCTTAGCCAATAGTATTTACGCTAAAGTAATTCCACTATCTTTGCTTAACTATAGTGGCCGCCTAGGGGATTATCGTAATTCTTTATAAGAATCTTCTGTTGTAGATTTGCTTCTTATAGCACCTAAACCTTACTACCTCTACGTAGTAGGCCTATTAGGTCTAGTTCCCAATAGTAGCGCCTAGCAGCTTCCTTTCCATTATATTTCCGGTCTACTTCCGCATTAAAAATAGTATAGGAAGCGTCCCTCCGTTGTACCTTACGGATGAGATCCGTTAACCCTTCGGATAGTTCCCGGGTAAAAGCTATTTTATCCTATACTACTCTAAATATAAGACTAGATGGTACTATAAATCTTACAACTCTTTAATGCGCGTGCGTTAGGAAGGCCGCTATAAGGTTAAAGTCCTTTGGTTATTACAGGGCTCTAAGTTCCGATTACTCTATAGCTTCGCTATTGGTTTAAGGGGATAACTTAGTAATTAGGGATAGTATATTACTAGGTTCTAAGAATATATTAGGGACGTCCTGTCTAGGTATATTCGGACCCTTATCGGCAACGGACCGGGTACTAGCTAGAACGTTAGTAGAAACTAATAGGGCTTACACTACTTAAGACTTGGTGTATAGAGCTATGGGTGCTTAAGTATCCCACACCTAGAGCTTGTTCTGCAATATAGGGAGTAAAATATCTATTATCTATTTTCCTTCTCCTATTTTAAAGCCTTTGGTATAGTCTAGCCGTTATAACGGTCTATTAGTAGGGTTGTTTTCCCCTAGCTTGTATTTAATCTTAAAATTAAATTACGCGAGCTCCTCTGCCTATCTGGCTTATTAAGGTATAAGCTCCTTTATAGTTATAAAGTAGCGTAGATTATAGTGATCTAAGAGTATATAAGTGGTATAGCTCGCGTGCTTAAGGTAATGTCGCCACTATTTAAAACAGTTAACTATAGCCAGCAGTTCCTTGTTGTGGGTATAATACCTAACTTTAAGTCCCTAGAATTTTCTATTATAAAATGCTACTGGTCTCTAATGGAGCTAGGTAGCGTCTGGATGCCTATTAGGTTATAGCAGGATACCAGCAAGGGCAAAATTTAATACATTAGTTATTATCATTAATGGCTAATCTAGGTTAAAATGCCGCAGTAATGGAGCTTCTATAAACTTTACGCGAAGTTCCCAGAAGGCCTCCTAAACCTTTCTAGGCTATAACCATGGCTTATACCATTTAGTTAGTCCCTTTTTAGTTTTCTTTCTTACCGCCTTTAAGCTTTTTGCTCCTTAGGTTGGGTTTTAGGAAGCTTCCGTAATATAGTTGAATAGGTATTAGGCGACGTCCGAATAGTCATAAATAAAGCGCCTATAGAAATTAGCAAAGCCTAGGAATACTTAAACATCCTAATAGCTCTCTAGCTCCAGCCACTCCTAAATTGTCTATACCTGTACTAGGTCTATAACTACACCTATAGGCGTTATAATATAACCTAGGAACTCGACCTGCTTAGTATTAAAGACATACTTTAACGCTTTAGCGTAGAGGCCCTAATTATCTAAACGTTCCAGCACTTCGCGGACATATTGCTTGTGTTAATCCTCGTCTTCTAAGTAGATTAAGATATTATTTAAATAGATAACGTATATACAGTTAACTAGTCCCCCTAAGGCTCTATAAATATACAATTGGAATATTATAGGCGCATTAGCTAGCCCAAAAGGCATTACTAGATACTTAAAGTAGCTATATCAGGTCTTAAAAGCGGTCTTCCACTTATCCCCTTCTTTAATACGGAGCCTATAATAGGCGTCTCATAGATCCAACTTTATAAAGATCTTCGCCCTAGATAGTCGATCCAGCATTTCACTAACCAGTAGTAGTGGGTAACGGTTCTTAATTATAATCTTATTAAGACCGCGATAGTTTATATATAGCCTTATAATTCTATCTGGTTTTAGAATAAAGAGGATCGGCGCGCCTAATGGCGACTTACTAGGCCAGATCCATCCCTTTTCTAGTAAGCCATTAAGGTACTCCCATAGGATCTTAAGCTCTTTACGTAAGAGGTTATAGATAGAAAGGTTTAGCGGTTATTTACCTTCTTCCAAATTAATTACGTAATCGTACTCCGAGTTCTACAGTAGGACTTTAGCTCTCCTGCCTAAAAATACCCTTAGTAAGTCCCTTAGGCCTACTAGAATATTTAACAAATTAGGGTCGCGTTTGTCCTCCACGTTATTGTCAGGTAGGTCCTAAAGCTCCCTTAAGATGCTCGCGGGCAGCATTATACGCTATAGTAGTTGCTCGTACATAGTTGCCACTATATATTAAACCGTTTTATACAGTAGCTAATAGAGGGTAGGGAACTCCTTAACGCAGCGTTTAAGGTGCCATAGTATACTCTCTATATATTACTTAAGCCAAAGTAACCTATAACGGTTAAAGTATCTTATAAGATCCTTAAGATCGCCGCCTCCCTACAATATCTCCGTGACCTATCCGGTAGTTCCCCGTAGGGTCTCCATTATAGAGGGGTTATCACCTATACTAAGCTCTATATCTATCTTGCTATTAAATAGGGGTTAAATTCGATACTCCTTTAGGTATAAAGCGTATACTATTTCGCCTAGGGTTATATTCTCTAGGATGTCCTTTAGGCTTATTAGTAATATACGCCCTTCTAAATCTTTATTATTCTACTATTTAAAGGCTCCTGTCTTAAAGCGTATCTTAAGATCTGCTTCTATAAGCTAAGGGTATTTAAGGATAAGGTTATAACCTATAAAGTCAGCCGCCTAGAAGGGTTGCGGGCCGACCGCCTTGGTGCGGTTATATATATTAGCTACTAATACTATAAGCTTATAGGCACTATATAGCTTAATCCAATACTTATCTAGGAAGCCTATAATAGGTTTTTGCCACCTTTACGATAGGATAAGTTTATGCTCTTTTACTAAATTATATTGTATAAGATTAATTTTAGCGCCACTATTATATAGTACTTAGAACTATTATACCTTACCTATAGGGAGTGTTATTTCTAGCTTAACAGTAATATAAAAAGTCTCTCCTTCTATATCTTACCCTAGTTGCAGCTGGGAAAGGTCCATAACTAGGGCTTTTCTTTTTTTAGATCGTTAGTGCGGTTATTACCCTACTTATTTTTCCAATAAAATCTACCTCTAGAGTTTTCTCTTAACTTCTTAGAGTGTTCCTATAAAGATACCGGACAGGTGTTGGGTTGGCCCTAAAAGTCTTTCTTGTTATTTAAGGTTCCTAACTTTAACCCTTTTAAAGTTCTCTTTAAGAACGGCTTCTTTAAAGGTTAGGTCTGCCCTATATTACTACTAGAGTGCCCGCGCTTTTAGTAACCCCCTAGCTTCCTACTAGAAGAGGTCTAGTTCTTTACCGCGTCTTTAGCGTTTAGAACTGCTCGTTTAAAATCCGTATATATAGTAATCCGCGATAGGGCTCCTACGTACTTTATTTTATCACGAATTACTAGCTTAATTCTAGCCTAGATAAACCTAATTTTCTCCTTCTTATAGATGCTACTGTCCTTATTTTTAAAGGGCTCTAAATCTATCTGTTAAGTATAAGTTTCCATAAAGTTTATAAACTGGCGGAAGTTATAGCGGTCTAGCTGTATCCCATTCTAGAATAGCTCTGCATTATTATATTATACAATATACAGATCTTAAGTCTATTTCTTTAGAAAGGTTTACAGCTATAGCTATATAGTAATTTGCTCTTTATTAAGCTGATTAAATACAATCTAGTTTAGCGATTGGTCTTTAATCTTACTAATAATCTAGTATATACGCTCTTTGGTATTATCTTATATTATTAGTATCTTAAAGAAGTTATCTACCTTACAAACCCAATTGTTTAACTATTAGGCGTTAGGTTTATAGCGGAGTTCTAAACTACTAGAGGCCTTAGCTAGTTGGTCTATATTCTTTTTCCGTTTATAGCGTAGATAACTCTTTAAGTCTTCTATACCTCTTTAGGTAAATACTAGGTAGCTCCTAAGAAGCCCTTAGCCTTAACCAGGTTATAAAAGAATTTGCCTAGCTTAGATTAGACCCTATTAGATCTAGATTTGCCCTTAAAGGGTTCTAATATATTTATTAGTAGCTTCCTCCCGTATAGCTTCTAAAAGCCTTATAATAGCTTCCTAATATCTATCTTAAAGGAGATTAGTATAGGGCTCTTAACCTTCCGAACTTGGGCCTAGGGAGGCTCCTGCTATAGAGGTAGTGTTAGTACTAGTAGCTAGTATGGGCTTCCCAACGAGGCTTAGGTCCTAAGTTAGTAATTAGCTTAGATTACCTAAAGGGGTAGGCCCGCTTAGCTTATAAGCAGTTTATACACCACTACTGTGCTAATTATAGGCCGGTGGTCTTCTAGGAGGGTTCCGGTTAGTTCCCTAGTTAGACGCGTTAGTATATTTCTCTAGCATTTCTAGCTTAGGGGAAGATCTTAGAGTTACCTCTAGCGCTTAATCTTCTAATTAGCCTAGGTAGGGCTAGAGGGGTTCTAGTTGCTTTCTAGCAGCGTTGCGACCGTTATAAAGGGTGTTTATATTTTCCTTAGTAGTAACTATAGGTGTATAAGAGTCTTTAAGCTCCTAGAGCATCTAGGTATTAGGGCTCGTTCAGCCGTCTTGCCTAGAGGGTTATATTATCGCAATCTCTCGCTATCGGAGGGACCTTCCTACCTTTGCGCGACGGCTTTCCATAAGGTATCCATGGAGTTTCCGTTTAGGTTATCGCGAGATTTTTAAGGGAGGATGGTGGTTATTAATAAAAGATGTAAATAAACAATCTGGTCCTTAAAGCCGACTACCCTTCTAAAAAAGAGTAGGAAGGATTTAAATATAAGGGGATCTTGTAGACAGGGGGCTATAAGGACACGATTGGAACAGAATAGATTAGTGAGAGAGACGAATCCTTAAGAAGGTAAGGCCTCTAGGATCGTGGAGACTATATACTACGGGTACGTGCCTCCGGCACGTGACCGGCGACTATCCGAGGGGCGTCTAGGGGTTGTCCTAAGGGCAACCCGAGGTGTCCGCAATAATATCCCTTACACGATCTGATAGATCAAGCAATAATAAGGGGCTATATTATAAATAGACTAAGGTAAGGAGCTCGAAAGGGGTGCGGGCAGATAACTATGTACATATCTGGTAGTTGGAACAACGTTAATCTATAACCAACAACGCCTTCTAGTAGCCATGTAGACAAACCGTCACATTACCCCCCTTTAAGCCGGGAGGATCGCCCTCGATCCTCGTAGTTAGGCTCTCCTTATCCGTCTTATCCCTCTATCCTTCTCTACTTTATTATCTTCCTCTAAGGGCTCTAGATCTATACTCTTATAATACGCCTCTAGCCATTACGATAGCCGTATAGGTGGCCCGGCGTCGTAGGGTCTCTTATTATAGAACGCTTTAATCTTATAGGGAGCGCCAATAAAGCCGTCTGCGTTATACTAGGTGTTGTCTAGGTTATAGCCTACCCAGCTAGCTTTATACTATAGTCTCCTGTAGTGGATTCTACTAGTAAGGATCTTATTAATTTTATACTCCGGCTCGCCATTAATTAGGATTGGCTCCTCTAGCTCCCTATTCTAACCCAGTAGGGGGTTCTCTAGGTCCTTTCGTAGTCGATTAGCGTGGAAGACATTTAACATCTTTATGTTTAGGGGTAGGTCGATAACATACAAGTGTCCTTTTATGCCTAGAATCTTATAGGGCCCTACAAGCTATCTGTCTAGCTTAATACTCGGTCGGTTAGTAGCCTAGCCCTTCCTAGTAACGTATACTTAATTACCTACTCCGAAGTCTAGTTTGCGACAGCGCCTATTATCTTACCTTATTTACCGCTCTTAGGCCTTCGCCAGGTTGTCTCTTACCCATTTAACTGCGTCCTAGGTCCTATATGCGAAAGCCTAAGCTTCTTATTATATTAGCTTCTTACGAGGTATTAAGGTTACTCGTGTACGTTCCTCCTAGTTAAAGTAGAGCCTTAGCTTAAATCCTAGCTCTAGCTTATATAGTGCGAAGCCAGTAGACTTATACGGTAAGATTGCCTATATAAAGTCTATACAGGGGAGGAGCTCTAACTAATTATCCTAGTAGTGGTTAATAAAGGGCCTTAAGCGTTAGTTAATATACTGGTTTAGTACCTCCGTATTACTATTAGTTTACGGGTAACCAGATATAGAGAGCTTTTGCTTAACGCTAGTTAGTTTATATAGCTCGTCTATAAAGGCTAAGATAAATTAGGGTCCTTAATCTAATATAACTATCTTTAGGAGGCCATACACGCGCTAGACGTAGTAGTAGTACAGGTTTACTACGTTAGCTACGGTAGCAGTTTTATAGTAGGGTAGTAAGAAGGCTCTCTTGCCTAGTTAATTAACAACCATAAAGACGTTATTAAAGCCCTTTTTATCCGTTAGAAAGGACTTAAAATTAAAAGAGATATACTGCTAGCAGCGTTCACTAATTGGTAGGGGGTGCAGCAGGCTTAGGGTTTTATCGCGGGGTATATAGGTCCTCCTACAGGTCCTGCAGTTTCTTATATAGGTGTTGTAGTCTAAGGGTAGTCCTAGCTAATAGTACTAGTCTACCACAAGCTTCCTAGTCTTTGTCTTGCCTGGGTAAGCGGTTACCTAGTAATAATATACCTCTACAATAAGGTAGGTATAGAGGCAGTCTGTATTAGGGACTATTAGCTTACTAAAGCGGGTAAGTAGTCCTCCTTAGAGTTTCTAGCCTTTCCGGTCTTGCTTAGCTAGCTAACGTAGCCCTACTAGCGACTTACTAGTTTAATTAGCCTAGAGGATCTAATTAACCAGCTCGTACGGTTCCCATTTGCGGTTTGCTGCAGCTAGGGGGTCCCTAAAGGTTGCCTCTAGTGTAGCGATTATAAGGGTAAGGTTAATTAAGTACATAGTGCGTACCGCTACGTCCTTCTCTTTCTACGTCTTTAGGACCTCTTGCTTACATAATAGGGTATTAGCTACTATATTCGCCGTACCTAGCCTATATATAATCCGCATGTAGAAATCCGCTAATAGGTCTGCCCAGCGGGCCTACTGTGGATTTAATAGCCTCTTGGTTATAAAGTACTCGAGGGCTCAGTAGTCCGTAATAGCCGTAAAGGGAGTACGCTGAAGGCTAATAAGGTGGCCTCGCCATTCCTATAGGCCTCTTATTACTGCTAGTATCTCTTTATCGTAGATCTTATACCGCATCTCTTTAGGGGACATTATCTTAGAGAAGAAGGCTACTAGCTTCTAGGTCCCATCGTCTTGCAGCTAGTTTAGCACCCTAGCTACTACTCCGTAACTCACGTTAGTCTCTATACAGGTATCTTAGAACGGTAAGTAGTGCTTTATTATACTTCCCGATAGCATAAGGGCCTTAACTCGCTTAAAGGCTTTAAGCTTTTCCTCCCCTAGCGGGTACTATGCTTCCTTTTTTATAAGCTTACTAAGCGGTCGTATAACTCGGCCGTAATCCTTTAAGAAGGCCTAATAGAAGTTGCAGAATCCTAAAAAGGATTACACCCCTTTTACGAAGGTAGGGGGCTCCTAATCCTTAATCGTAGCTAGCTTATTGGTGTCTATAGTAATCCCATTGGTACTAATAATAAAACCTAGGAACTTCGTCTTAGTAATATTAAACTCGCTCTTCTTAATATCCGCCTATAGGCCTGCCTCTTAAAGCCTCTGCAGGACCTTCTTAACGTAGACTTTATGCTCTAGCGGGTCGTCTAAGTAGATAAGGATGTCGTCTATATAGGCTATATAGAAATCGTCTAGGTAGTCAAAAAGGACGTTATTAATAAATCTTTAGAAGGACGTAGGGCCGTTACACAGTCCAAAGGGTACGACGCGATACTTATACGATCCGTACCTTATACAGAAGGTAGTTAACTCCTCTACCTCTTTCTTTAGCCGTATATGGTAGAAAGCCTACCAAACGTCTAGCTTAGTGAAGATCTTGGCTCTTAATAGCCTGGTCAACGTCTCCTCAATTAACGGCAGCGGGTAGCGGTCCTTCTTAGTAATTGTATTAAGCTTTCAAAAGTCAACACAAAATCGCTACCCCCCTTTAGGCTTCTTAGCAAATAGGACCGGAGCTATAAAGGGTACATCGCTTAGTACTATAAACCCCTTCTATAAGTGCTCTTATAGGTAGACCTTAATAAGCTCTAGCTACTCTAGTAATATATTATATAGCGGGCTAGGAGCTAGATCGCGGCTGTTGCCTTTAAGAATAATATTATGGTCTACCCCCTCGCGATATAGTAGTAGCGTATCGGATATAGCTTTTAAGAAGCTGTCTGTATATTCTTAATAGGGCTATAGCGGCTTTTCGTAAATAAGCCGGCGAAGTTCTTCCTTATTATTAGGTAGGGCGTCTTATCCCTTCCTATCCTCTATTAGCTGGTCTATCTTATAAAGGCTAGTATACCCAATTACTACGTCCTTACGCTTCACCCCTTGTAGGAAGTTCCTTACCTTAAGTAGCGTAATATCTGCTGTTTTAAACTCCCTAGTAGATAAAGGCCTCCTTGCTCTCGGCTTTAACGGTAAAGCTAGCCTAGAATAGAGCTGGTCCTCCATTTTCCTAATCGTATCTTAGGTATCAATCTTCTAAGTATGCTTATAGTTGTACGAGGTCCGTTTAGTTTGCTTTGGCCTAGCTCGCCCCTCTAGTTTAATTTTAGTAGGGGGCTTCTTCTCTTAAAGCTCTCTAATTGCAACTATACGTTTAAGAATATATTGGGGGGTAGGCCTAGGCTCTTAGTCTAGCAATACGTCTCTTTAATCTGCGTCTCTCTAGTGATTCTCGTTAATCGGTAGGGGTAGGAGCTCCTTCCTCGGTATAATTACGTCCTGCCTACCATAGTAGTTCCTCTTGGTTCGCTATACTAAGACCTAGTATTTATAGTCAATAAGGGCCCTAGTCTTCTTAAACTACCTATAGCTAATAAGAAGATTATAGCGGCTAGTGTTACAGAATAGGAACCACGTAGGGACTCGTCGGCTATCTATAACTAGGTTAGCCTTAAAGAGCTATCTAATTATATCTATCTGCTAATTATTATAGCCCGATACGGCAACTCCTCGTCCTTTAATCTTATAGAGCTTTAGCTGTAGTCGTTGCTTAATAATTAGTAGTAGCTTATAGTGTATAAAGGCCTCTCTGCCTACACTAGAGTTAAGCAGGCTTACTATATTAAGAGCCACGCCGCCTAGCGCAATCCTGTATAGCGTTATAAGGGCTGCGCCTTCTAAGATCTCCTTTAGCTATACAGGCGCTATATTAATTACTCCGATCTACTCTAGGCAGGAGACTTCTCCTAGAGCTACTCATTTTCTAACTCTGTTAAGTCGGTAACTATCTTATACTCTTTACTTTGGTTAATTACTTTAGCTTCTATCTTCTTTAGCGCTATATAGTTATTAGAATAGTGTCCTTACTTGCCATAGTTAAAGTAGGTAACTGGCGCTTTTACGGCTGGTGCTAGAGTTAGAGACTACTAGGAAGGGAGGAGACCCTTAGTCTCTTCAGCGTACTTAGTGGGAGCTCTCTTAATAGCCTAGGCTGCTCTACGGTCACTTCATTTCTTACCTATCTACTTTAGACCTTAGGCGTACTGTTAAGCAGTCTTGTAATAGGCCTGGAAGCCACAGTCTTTGTCTACCACCTTAACTTCCATTTAGACGCGTAGGCTGTCGTAAAGCTTATTATAAAGCTCCTCTTTCCACTAATCTTATAGCATCCTTGAGATATTTACTAGCCGTATAAAGTTGGATTGGAAATTGTTAAAGTCTCCTAGGTATGGCATCTTTAGGCTTTTAAGATCCTGTTAAGCTTTAATCCGGCGGTCTAGGTCCTTAAAGACGTTCTCCAAGAACTTGAGTACCTCCTTACTAATAGGGTTATATCCTATATCGCGCTCTACCTCTAAGTAGGGTAAGAGGTAGTTATAAGCTTTGCTACCTACACGTATTTTAATATACGCTACTTTTATATCTTCTTTCTAATCTGGGTTGTCTTAATAGAACTAGTCTGCATTAGATCGAAGCTTATTTTATACATAGCCGTTTTAGGCACAATAGGTAGGCTCTTTCCTATCTGTCAGCGTAGGTAAGTCTAGAAACTTTGCTATACGTCCTAAGCCCATAACACTGCTCGTCTAAAAAAGTAGTGTCCCTTCTTATATCATCCGTAACGGTGTGCTTTCTTACTCGCTGTCTTCCCGATCTAGGGCTTATATAGTAACCTTACGGCCCATCCTTAATATCTTCCGATTGGCCTCGCGGAGCTCGTCCGTTCTATTATTTAGGTGCTCCTTAAGCTCCGCCATCTTCGCTTAAGCTTCTTCTTTCGCGTTAAGAGCTTCGTGCGCGTAGTTGTTTATAAGACGCTATAGCATAGTAATCTATTATTCTATTACCTTCCTTTATATTCCCTAGAGCCTTAGTTCCTCTACGAGTTCGGTTATAGGAATCGCGGCTAGGCTTTGGGTAGTTACGGCTGTATACTCTCTTTTTATCTCCATCTTAAAGTATACGGGGTTCTCGTTGTCTTCCAATTGCGCTATAAGACGGTCCTATTTGCTCTTCATATCGTCTGAAAGCTCTATCTCGCCATAGTACGGTTAGAGCTCTAGCGGCTCGAGTGACGCGTCTATAGGCTCCTCGCGTCCTGCCAGCGTTAGGTCGGTAGCTATCTCTAGCGCACTAGGCCTTAATGCACTCTTTTTTGCCATATTGTCTCTTTTGCTTTCTTAGGCAATTCCTTTTGCTACTAAGATTGTAATTAGGGTAATCCTTTTAATCTAATTGCCGCAGTCTCTTCTTTCAGCTGCTTAATCTACTGTCGCAATTGCCTGCTCGTTGCAGGGCTTTAGTGGGTTAATTAGTCTGTAGTCGTGGTAGTAGAACAGCTCTCCGTCTGGCTACGCGTTTGACCGTTGGACCTAGTATTATATCGCCTCTACAGGCCAGTTAAGGTTAACCTTAGTCTAATGTTACGGCTAACTTCCCGTAGGAGCGATCCGATAGATTAAGTAATAATAAGGGGCTATATTATAAATAGACTAAGGTAAGGAGCTTAAAAGGGGTGCGGGTAGACGACTATATATATGTCCGGTAGTCGGAACAACGTTAATCTATAACCGACGACGCCTTCTAGTAGCCATGTAGACGAACCGTCACATATAGTAAGAAAAATAGTTTAAAAAGGGAGCTTATATAAATTACGGAAAATAAGGTTATTATATTAAAGACTATAGAAGTAGTTAAAGTTACTATATAGTAAAAGGGATAAGACTAGTAGACGATATATACGTATAGAGGGATAATAATATACTATAAGGAACAAAAGAATATTTAATTAAAAGTTTTACGTTTTGTTATAATAACGTATACTAAATTTATAAGGACGCTAAGTACGGCGTAAGCTATTAGCTATAAGAGCTATATTTAGCAGAATATAAAGAAACTAATAAACCAGTTCGTAGATCGGATATTAAGGACGATAAATTTAATATAGGCGAAACATTTTATAACGATAAGGTAATAAAAGCAGTTTATTAGAAATACGTAGACCTTAAAGATGTTATATAAGAGGTAGAGGATAATTCTACTACAGAATAGGGAACATTAGTAGGGATTAAGACCCTACTAGATATAATGTCTATTACTTTATAAGATATAAGAAAAGTAGAATAGCGAACCACTTTAGCACTTAATAAAGGCAAAAGCCTAAAGGCTTAAGATTCTTAAGACGAGATAAGGTAAGCTTAAGGACCTATAATAGACGATAACTAATAGAGTAGAGTAATAGCTTAGTTTAGTAATATATAAATAAGCTTAGGACGAAGTTTCTTAAAGGTATAAAACTCTTAAGACGAAATAAGTAAGATTTAAAACTCTTAAAATAAGATAAGAACACTAGTAAAGCCTAGTTAGACTAAGGCTAGAGCTAAGCTTAAGTTAGAAGCAAGCTTAGGATTAAAGAATCTAAGGGATTAAGAATTTGGAGTATAAATAAGGATACCTATAAGTAAAAGGTAATAGATTAGAGAATCTACAATATAAATAGCAGTTAGATTAGGAGACAAATATATAAACCTAGAAGACTTGCTAGGAGAATATAGTATTTAGCCTAAAGATTAAAATGTTAACACTAAGATTAAAAAGCAAAAAAACTTTAAGAATCTATCTATAAGACACAAACCAAAAGAAACTATAGAAGAATTTAGGTAAAGAATTATTGCATAGCAAGAATAGAAACTAGATAAGAGATCTAGTATATTAGGACGTATAAGGGACAAAGTACTAGTATAAAGAATTACTAATAGGTCTAGGGCAGGCATACTAAGAGCTAAATAGCTTACTAAACTAAAAAATAAAGAGGATTTAGGGATCCTTACTAGGTTCGAAGAACGATATATAAAAGGCTATTATAATATAGTAATAAGAAAATACTTCCTTACGGATAAGCTATATATACTCTAATAGCTATACTAAAAGTAGCATAGACAGCAACATAATAATAAGTAGGAAGATTTCTATATATAGTTAGATAAACAAGTTATCTAAAACCACCCGATTATAGAGAAGGCCATAACTTATATTAAAGGAGCCTTAATTATAATATTAAAGAATCTAAAGAAACGATTAAAGGACTAGAGAAGTAAGAGATGTATCTTAGTACCTATAAATAAAGTTATAATAATTAAATTAACATAATAGAGGTTTAAACTTAAAAATAAAGATAAGTTAAGAGTTAACCTAAAATACCTAGCATACTATACGCTATTATAGATTATATATATAGATGATATATATAAAATATATAAGAATCCAAAAGAAAAGAATCGGAAGTACCCTGTAAGGATATATTAGGCGCTAGATAAGCGATAGTATAGGGGTGCTAAGTATATATATAGCTAGTATCTAACAGAAGTTTAAGAGTTAAAAGACTTAATACTTTAACTAGAAAGATTCCTTATAGAAGAATACTTAGATAAATAATAGTGGTGGGAATACCTAGAGAATATATATCTATAGTATATCGAAGATAAAAAGCGAACTAGGTATTAGCTAAAGAGTAAGCTCAGTATATAAAGATTAAGTAGCTAATAGTTAGGAAAAGTAAAGGCCTATAGGACTAGAGGAAGCTAATAGTAGAGCCTTAAACCCTTAAAAGAAAAGCACCAGCTAGTTATGGGGCCCTAATTAAGCACAGGCGTTCCAGATCCTAAAAACAGCGTTTACTACAGCACTAGTCTTAGCGTACTACGACTATATAAAGAGGACTGTAGTAGAGACAGACGCCTCAAACTAGGCTTTAGAAGGAGTGCTTTACCAAGCTAGCGAAGATGGTAAACTTAAGCCAGTTACATTCTTCTCTACTAAGCACTTAGCCCCTAAATATAACTATAAAATATATAATAAGGAACTTCTAGCAATTATTAAAGTACTAGAAAAATGGTGCCCTAAACTATAAGGAACCGAGTAGCCGTTTAAGATTATTACAGACTATAAGAACCTCTAGACTTTTATAATAATAAAACAACTAAACTAGCGCCAAGTCCGCTGGGCTAAGTTCCTTTCCTAATTTAACTTTATTATTACCTATAGGCCTAATACTAAAGCCACGATCCTAGACGCTCTTAGCCGCCTCCTAGGCGTAGCACCTGCTAATGCTAGTAACGAACGTCTATAACACCAAGACCGCGTTATCTTACTACCGAAGAAAGTCGACCCTGCTATCCTAGAAGAGCTACTAAGCGAATCCCGAGACTAAAGCGTCGAAGATTTTATTATAGTAATGGACCCAAAGCCTAAGAAAAAACCCCTTAAGGAGCTTATTAAGAATACCTATAAGAAAAATGAACTTACTAGGGATATATTAGCTGCGCTATGCGAACAGGAAGGCCGTAAAGTATGCCGCTGGCCTAAGCAGATCAGGAAGTTACTCCGTTATAATAAATCCAAATATTTAATTGTCGACGGCCTAATCTACTATAGGAATCGAGTATTTGTCCCTAATTTACCTAAACTCCGACTAGAAGTTATACACCGTACGCACAGTTTGGGTTCTGCGGGCCACCTAGGCCGCGTTAAAACACTAGACCTCCTTAATTAAACCTATTAGTAGCTAGGTATTTTATAGTTTACAGCTACCTTTATAAAAGACTACGCTTTTTACTTCCGCATAAAGACCCTACGCTTAGCACCGCCTGGTTTCCTAAAACCACTAGAACTACTAGTCCGCCTATAGACTAATATCTCTATTAACTATGTTGTTGACCTGCCTAAGTGCCTTCGCAATGGTAAAACATATAAATATATTTTTGTTGTTGTTAACCGCCTAATAAAGATAAGACACTTTATTCCTGTTACTAGCCTAGACACTAAGGAGCTTATTAAAGTATTTATTTACACTGTCTATAAGTTACACAGCGCCCTAAATACTATTATTTCCGATAGAGGCTCTTTATTTGTTTTTAACTTCTAACATCGCCTAAACTAACGCCTAAAAGTAACCCTAAGCCCCAGTTCTGTATAGCACCCTAAAATAGATGGCTAAACTAAGATTATTAATGCAGTAATAAATAAGTACCTACGCGCCTTTGTAAGCTTTACCTAAGATAACTAGGTAGATTGGCTCCCCCTTATTAAGTTTGCCACAAATAACCAAGTCAATAAAACCACCGGAATCTCACCATTCTTTACTAATTACGGCTATAACCTACGTCTAGGCGTTAAACTAGCGGGCCCCTAGCTATTAGCCCTATCTGTATATATAAAGAAGGAGTACCTATAAGCTAATACTATTATAAACCGCTTTAAGCGTATCCTAACTTAGCTTAAGGCCCTAGCTTGTATCTCCTAGTAACACTACAAAGATAACGCCAATATGAAACGGGATAAAGGTATAATATTTAAAAAGGATAATATGGTTATAGTTAGCCTTAAAAATATAAAGACTAACCGGCCTAAGAGAAAGTGGGATAATAACTAGGATAGACCCTAGCCCGTCCTAGCTACCTATAGAGGGTTAGTCATAGTAGACCTCCTAGACTATATCCGTGTTAATAAGTCTTTCTATACTTTAAAAGTCCGCCTCTAGTTCCCTAAAGAGATCCCCGGCTAAGTATACATTAATAAAAAGGAATATTATAATATCACAGGCAGAATAGCTAAAAGGGATAATGACGGTAATATTACAGACAAGTGGGAATTTAAAAAGATTTTTAATATATATAATAAACAAATGGACGAGCACGGCTTAACATATTATATTAAGTGGAAGTATTATAATAAGGAAACCTAGGAACCTAAAAAATCCCTAAAAGGGTGTGAGCGTGCACTACTAAAGTTTTATAAGTAACACCCTAAAAAGCTAGGATCTCTAGACTAGGCATAAGATAAGGAAGAGTTATTACGCTAAGGTTAATCACGTAATGGTTAAAATATTGTAGAACTTTAACCGCCAGTCGAAGTTATCTAATTGGTTAGATTCTTATTAAAGGCGCAGCGCTAAATTAATTCGGATAGCGGCGTGGAATTCTACTAACTCTATTCACTAAGCCAACTAATTAGGATTTTCCATCCCTGGGATGGAAAATTGCTATTAGCCCGGTTAAGGGCGGTAAGCGGAACTAACATCTTCGCAATAAAAAACGCGCATTGCCTGTTTTTAGAGTTACTTATTCGGTTTAGAGTTACCTATTTAATTTAGGGACTAAACCTTTTAGGGAGGGGAGTACTATTACGGCACTAACTTATCACATACTATCCTATACTATCTCGTACTATTTCCTACTATTAGCTAGCCTACCACTAGCGCCTTAGCGGCCGGCCCTACTATTTATATACGATACCCCTTTTTACCTTCCTCTCCTCTTTATACTATAACGTAGTTATTTAGTCTACTTCATTGCAGCACTGTAATACTTTATTAGATTCGTAACTTCTTATAGTAAAGGGTCACCGGTTAGCTAGAGTAGAAGAGCTAAAGGCGGCGGAGGTAGAGGACGAGTACCTCTAGGTAGGAGAGTACCTTTAGGTAGGAGAGTAGCGTTCTAGGGGTTTCGTTCCGAATTAAAGTTGCCTTTTAAAGAATATAGGTTAGTTTTAGGTTTCCGTAGTTAACATATAATCTCAGCTTCCGTCTATACTAGTTCTTCTATACTAGTAATAACGGCCTAAATATTACTAGTAATTAGGTTACCGTTTTTAGCAATATATACCCCATTCCTACGGAGGAAGTCTTAAAAATTCTAAATAATATTAACATTGCTAAGTACCCAGGTGTTAGCGGTCCATCCTATAAAATCCTCCCTAAAATATTTTTATAGCTATACATCGGCGTAGTATCTACTTCGGTAGAATATAATACGGTATAGAAAAAAGCTATTAACTTATTTTACGGTATAAGTTATTATATTAAAGGTAAATTCATCCTAATTTTTATTAATGAGTTTCGCGTATAAAGCTACCCCTAGTGGTAAGGAGTCTTCCCAGTCGTTTAAAGTAGGCGTAGCCATGTTTTTGGAGGGAGGGAAGTGTTATTGGCGTAGGGATTGTCGTTTAGTACGCGTTCGTAATATATATTTATTATTTAGTACGCGTTTATAACGTATATTTGCGATTATAGGGCTTAGGACTAGTTTTAGCCTTAAATCGCGAAGACTTNTAAAGCATATTGTTCTGCGTAATAGACGCAAGAATCCGTAATCTTAAAAAGGCTTAGGACTAGTTCTAGCCTTTAAATCCTTAGATTTATAGAAGAGTTCTATTTAAGGTTTAAGACCAGTTCTAACCTTAAAAGACAGCTTCCTCTAGTACAAGTAGTACTGGTATAGTAGCTCGTCTCTTCTTAGTGGAATACCTAGCTATTCTATAGTATAACAGTGAAGTTAACCACTAATTAGTGTTGGTTATATAAGGGGATATCACGTAGCTATAGTTCGTAGATAGTATAATGATTGTTATTCTTTTAATTCTTAAAGAAAGGGGTAAGGAACTTAAGGTTCCTCACCACGCTAGTGCCGCGGCGGCACGTGACGGCAACTTACTATACGTGGTGGCAATATGCCTTATATAGTGACCACTTGCCTTTATTCCCAACACCTTTAAATATATCCCCTTTTTCTATATTTAAAATATTCTCTATTTACGGCTTATATTCTTTATTTGTTAGTTCTTAAGGGTATATAGGATTAAATAGCGTTAAGGTCTATAGGGTTATATATAGGGCTTTTAGGTCTTAGGGACGGATTGCGCTTTAGAGTATATACTGGTTTTGTAGAGTTTTAAACGTAAGGTGTAGTTAGCTTTAGGGAACGAGTTTATTTATTATATTAAAGGTTCTTATTAATTTGTTAATATATTATAGTAAATTTAGGTAAGTCCTTTAGCAGTTCTCTACCTACTAACTATGCTCTAATTTTACCTAAAATAGCTTAACGGAGGGCAGCAACTCTAGCGGCTTTATTTTAATCCAGTTTACTAATAAGGCCTAAAAATTCCAAAAAGAAGTTGGTAAAGTCTCGGTTCCATTATTATAGGTTTTTAAGTTTAGTAATAGCTGTGTATTTGCGGCTAGCGTTATTATATATTTATTCTAGTAGAGAGATAAAGATTTTAAAATTAATAAAGGTGCCGTTATAGAAGAATGGGTCTATAGTTTATGCAGCGTCTTTACTTAAATAAGATATTCTATAGCTAATCTTGCTAGCTTTAGTAGGGTATTAGTTATAGTTTATTAAAAGTTTAAGACGGAGCTTAGTTATAAAGGGATATAGGTTATTTTAATTTCTATTAAACATTAGAGGGTTAGGGAGCTTTTTAGATTTTATAGTAGGTACTAGGTTTGTTATAGGTATAGGTTAAGCTACCGTTACTAGTTTAGGGTTTATATTTAATAGGTTAGGTTCGCATACAGTTATTTTAATTTTGTTTATAGGTGTTATTATTAGGGTCTTTAATATAAGTACTTTAGCGTTATAAAGTTCTTTATATATTGCTTTAATTAATTGCTAATACTAAGCTTCTAGTATAGTTTGTTACTAGGCTAAGGTATTTATAAAGGACTATTATATTATAGTTATTTGTTCCCTAACTAGGACTATAATAGTTATTATAGCGGATTTGAGTTTGTTTACTATTTTATTAGTATTAATATAATATAATATAAGGGCGCGGAGAGACTTTAGGGAAATTTTAAAGGAATAATATAAATTCTATCTAAATCTAAGGGTATATAGCTCTCGCTAAGAACAAGACGTTGCGTAAAGAAGAGAAAGGAATAATAAGAGAATTATATAATTAAATAGTTAGGGGCTTAGTGGTTGATGCGTGCGCATATGCGCACGCGGTCTTTAATGGACTTTGGTAAAATTTGATTGATCTGGCAGAATTTGGTCAAAGCGTCGGAATTCATCTGTCGAGTGTTTTACTGAGACATTCCTACTATAACTGGGCTAGTCCCGTTACATAAACTTGGTATTAAGTTTAATAATATTAGTAATAAATACTATAAGCCCTACGCTTAATCTAAAGCCAAAAAGAGGTATAATAGATTGCCTTAAAAATAAGCTATATAACCATTTTAATTTATCTATATAAATTTAGTAAGACCTATTATCTCCGTTAGCTTTAAAGGCAAAAGATACTACGTATCTTTTACTAATAACTATATAAAGTTTACTATAGTTTATACCATCCGTATAAGGGACAAGTAGCTTAGTACTCTATAGAGGTACTATAATTAGATCTATACTAAATCCGACCTTAAAATATTAGAATTCGCACTAACTATAAAGCAGAGCTCTATAGTAAGAAATTAACTACCTAAATAGACAATCTAGGTATAGAATTTAAACCTACCACCTTATATACTTAGGAAAAGAACGGAGTAATAAAGCGCTTACAGCAAACCTCTACTAAGATTACCTGCTTAATAATCCTTGCTAGCGATATACTAGACTGTTTATAGCCTAATATACTCCTTATAGCTATATATATAAAAAAAATAAACGCCTTATAAAAGCTTTTAATGGTATATTATCTTATAAAAAGCTTAAGGGTAAACCTCCCTTAGTATACTACCTAAGGGCTTTAAAATCTACCGTCTACTCCCTTATAGCCAAAGAAGATCGCGTAAAATTAGCTATAATGGCAAAATACTCTATTACGTTTAGCTACTAGATAAATAGAAGATTAAGCGGCTTAAAGACGTTAAAATATATAAAGGTAATATTAGTTTAAAGACTACTATATTTATAGAAGAATCCGTTAACTCGTCTAATAAGTAAGGGAGGGAAAAGACTACTACTCTTTAGCTAAAGCCTCTATTAAGAAAAAGGCAATAAAGAATTAATTAGAAGAAAGGTTATAATAGCTTACTCTATAGGCTTAAGTCTTTACCTAAAAACCTTACTATAACCACGACTCGATTAGGCTGCTAGATATTAAGAATTAACCTACTAAGCAACCCTACTATTTTCCTTATAAGCCTTATAGGTATAAACTAAAGCTTTAACTAATAGGCTAATAATATTGATAAGCTACTAAGTAACTAGGACGATAAAATAGGCGATAAACTAATAGCCCTTTTATTTACCTTTCCTCTATAATCTATACCTTAAAACCGTTACTTAAATAACCGCAACGCGGTTAGTCCTATAGCTCTACTAGTTGGCTATATTTAATATACTAGCTTACCTAATCTTAAAACGTATATATCTACTACCTTAATTAACAAAGATAAGCCTTATATATATAACTAAGCAATTAATGGCCTAAATAGTAAAAAATGGATAAAAGGAATAATAGAGGAGGTAGGGTCTCTAATTAAGAACTAAATATAGGAACTTATTAACCTTACCTCCCTTAAGCCTCCTTATAAGCCTCTTACTAGTAAATAAATATTTAAAGTTAAAAGGGGAAATAATAGTAAGGTCCTCCGCTATAAGGCTAAATAGGTTATTAATGGATATCTATAGTAGTACGGTGTTAATTATAACTAGACCTTTATTACGGTAGTAAAACCTATAGCTTTTAGGGCTCTATTTATAATTACTATCTACTATAACCTTAAAATTAAATAGATAGATATTAAAACCGCCTTTCTCTATAGACTAATTAATTAAAAACTTTACGTTGTTATACTAAAAGGCTATAAAGAAGCTGGTAAAATCTACCGCCTTAAGAAGGCCCTCTATAGACTAAAATAGTTACCTTAAATCTGGTATAAGACGCTTTTAAAGTTTTTACAAAAAAAAACTTAGACTTTACTATCTATACACGGACTATAGTATATTCACCACTAGTAAGAATAAAAAGGTTTAATTATTTCTGCCTACTTTAAGAACGTTAGTCCCTAAAAAAAATTTTAACCTAAGTTTATAAGTAATAAGCCAATTAATTAACCCAAAGCTTTAAATTAGAGCTTTCTTATATAGATTTTAATTAATATATATAGAGATAAGGTTTTCTAGGGGGAGACCCCCTAAGACCCCCCTATATAGAGCTTTTGCTTAATTTAAAAGTAGTAGTAAGATTAAGGCGCTTTAGTTACTATTAGATAAGGATCTACTACAGTAACCAAGGCGCCCTACTTAAGCTAGGCTTAAAGATTATATTAGTCACAAATCTAGTATATATTTAGACTGCAGAGCTTTAATATAGAGCCCTCTATATAGGATCTAATATAGTAGATCACAATCCCAACCTAAAGCTTTATATACTAAATATTTTTAATACTTAATAACTAAATCGTCGTATAGCTAGAATTAAAGTAAGTCTACTACCCTAACTTAATTAAATACGCGTATAGGAAGAGATATAACTATATATAGAGACGTCTAATATAACTAATTAACTATGTCATTACCTACCCAGTTCGGACGTACGACAACACAATAGCCCGGTAATAACGTAATAGCTTAGCGCCAAGTAATGGGAGGGGGGAGGAGGGGGAGGAGATTGGGGGTAGCTCGGCCACTGCAAGAAGGTTGTAATATTAGTGTAGTATTAAACTTTAAAAATTGTATCCCAGGAGCTTAATCAATAACCCCTATATAAAACGTTAATAACGTTTAATTATAGAGCTTTAAACTAGTAGATATTTTAGGAATACCTATTATAAGCAGCTCTAAGTGCAAAATCTAGAATATTTAGTAGTGGTGTAAGTATAGGACGGGGGTATATATTTGCGTTCCCAAATGCCATTATATAACGCAATTTTTAAATAACAAAAACCGCCGTTAATGTTGCTTAACTAACACCTACTAGAGGTTCCTCCGTCCTTCCTATCTTCTCTTTTACCTATTTCCTTATCCAATGCTGTTTATATCGCCATATTAACTAATAGATCCCTTAATAGAGACTAAGGAGGAGTATTAAAGCGCCTCCAGCTCTTATAAGGAAGAAGAAAGAAAAAGAGAGGAAGGTATAGAGGAGGGAGTATTTATAAATGGGAGAAGGCCTGCGAATAGGAGATTAGGCAGCTATAATATAGCCATTAATATTACTCGACTAACACCTACTAGAGGCTCCTCCGTCCTTCCTATCTTCTTTTTTGCCCGTCTCCTTGTCTAATACTATTTATATTACCATATTAACTAATAAATCCCTTAGTGGAGACTAAGGAGTATTAAAGCACCTTTAGCTCTTATAAGGAAGAAGAAAAGAAAAGAGGAAGGTATAGCGAAGGGAGTATTTATAGACGGGAGGAGGCTCTACGAGTATATAATTTGGTAAGTACTAATAATATAAGATTCTCGTATAAGATAGGCTTAATTGCTTACCAAAATATAGAGTGTCTCTGTTACTATAGTAGCTACTATAGTAGTAGAGACGCCTTAAATATTTAATATAACTAACTACTAAGGCTATTGATAAGTGGAAGGTAGGCTACCAATATAGTGCAAACGATGTAGTTATTAATATCATTTATAGCCTGTTTTCGCTTCTGGTATACGCGTAAATTATCCTTATATTTAGCGTAGAGCTAGTTATAGGCAGTAAGCTAGTTTAGGTCTAGCTTTGCTATTAATATAGCCGTGGGTAGTATATCCCTTAGTATAGGCCAACTTAGTAGTTCTAGCTTTAGAAGATTGTCTTTCTTCTTAAATAGGTTAATATACTACTATACCTTATTAGTTTTAGCCATATCTTAGATAATAAAGAACCATTAAATCTAATTAGATAGCTTATTAAGGATAAGGTTAATTTTTAATTTAGTAAAGATCGTTATTTTTAGAATTTAATAGGTTAGAAAGGGTCCAGGTTAGGGTCTAGCTAGTATCTTAATAGAACCTTATTTAGACGTTCTAAACTTTTAATTTAATTCGTTAGTTCGTTTATTAGTTAGGTACGTTCGTTAACTTGGGTTAATCGTCTATTCGTTTAATAGGTAAAGAAGCTTAAGACACTGTAAAGGTAGTAAAAGTAGTAACTTCTTAAATAAGGTAGTAAATTAATTGCTTAGCAAGTAGTTGGTTATATTTACATTACTAAAATTTAAAATTTTATCACGGGGAACGCGATTAATGACCCCTACTAACAGCTCTAACTACGTCTAATTTTTAATTTATAAATCGGTAGATTTATAGGTAATAGTTATTATAAGTAGCTCTAGGTGCGGTATATATAAAATCTTAACTATAGTGTAGAGAAGTCGTAGCTGCTAATATGCGGTCCTAAGTAGTATATATTCTTAGAGGTCACGTAACTCCTTTTATAAGCGACATTTCCGCGCTTTAAATTTTTTTCTTCTAAAAATCGATTAACGCTATAGACAGCAGCAATATTAATCCGGCAATACTGCTAATTTTCCCTATATACTATTGTATATATATCTAACAGCTCTAAAAGCGGTAAGAAGGTAGGACGGATAGGGGGGTTAAAATCTAGAAAACTAAGACGAATCCTATATTCCCCGCTTACCTCTAAGCCAGTATATAATTTCCTAATTAGGAAAAGTCGTTTATAAGTAGTTGCTGCTACTTCTATATAAAATCTTCTTATTATACCTCTTTAGTCTTACTTATAGATAACTAAAATTGTTTTATATTAAACCTACGTTTAAATATAAGCCTTAAAAGCTTCTTAACTTATAAGATTGCTATATAGGTTAGCCCGGCTATCTTATCTTTTTCCTTAATATCTAGAACTACCTAGTTAAGTATTAGGCCCTGGCTTTTATATACGGTAAGAGCAAAAGCTAAAGTAATTAGAAATTAACGCTGTAAGCAAAAGCCTTTTATACCCTCCTATTTATAAAGTATAAAAAATATAGGGATAACTTTTTTACTATCCTGCCAAGTAAATAGGGTAGGTTCGTTGTACCTATCTACCGTAATTAGTAGTAACTAAGGCTAATCCTTTTTAATATCCGCGTGTCCCTTCTATATAACATCTTTAATTATACTAGTAGTACCGTTTACTAAGCCTAGTTTAACCTAGATATTCTATATTAGTATTACTTTCACGCTAATATATAGGGCTAAATTCTCTATAGTATCGTACTAATTAGGAGTGACTTTCCGTATACCTACACTAGTATTAACTAACTTAATAGCCACCACTGGCTATAAAAGGTCGCGAAGCTAAGTAGTGTTATACTTATCTATAGCAGCGCGTGTGCTATATAGCCAAATTGCGTTATTAAAGCCTATAACCTTATTAGTGGATAGGCCCTGCTTATACCTAGTTAAAAGAAGCTTCTAGGTTAAATTACTTATAGAATCACTATATAGCTTTATAAGGGCGGTCCTAAATATAAAGCTCTTAGCGTTATTACCGCCCTACCGCATAACTTAATCCAGAATAGCAGTTCGGTTAATTACCTTATAGGCTTCTCTAACAGCCTAGCGGGTAAATTACTGTATAAGGCCGCCTAATTTATAAGGGGAAGCTGATAGAAATCGCCTACTAGTAAAATATTTAAGCCTCTAAAGTAGTTGTTATTACGTGTAGGGTAGATCTAATAGAGGCAGCAATTAATTTAGGCTAAATATACTTACCTAATTATAGATTTCTTGTTAAAAATAAGATAGTAAATATCCTTAAAAGCCTATTATAGAGGCGTAAGACTAGTAGCAGGCAATTCCTTAAATAGGCGATTTACTAGCAACCTTAATAAATCGTATATAGTTCTGCTGTTAATATTAAAGGCAGCTACCCTAGTAGAGGCCACTTAAGCTAATAGTATTAGCTTATTATTAGCCCTTACCATATTATAGAGCGTAGTAGAGAAGACAGTAATAAGATATAATTTGCTAGTTCCTACCTCTCTATTAACGTTAATCCGCAGTAGGGAGGGGCCAACGCCCACTTAGATCTACCTATAGTAATTAATTATAACGTTATAGATATAATACTAGCCTAGTTATAAAGAGGACGGAGTTACTATTTAGGATAGGCGGCTCTACGGTAGAGGCTATAGCCGTACTTCCTACTAATAAGTCTTCTTATTAAGCTGCGGGTACGTACCCTAATACGTACTTTAGTTGTAGTTATAATTAAGCTCCTAATTACCAAGCCTATTAGGATCCTTAATTTTAACTCTATTTATATTTTAAACGCGGGTATATAGGGCCTTAAAGGACTAGTATAGCTCTAAGTCGTCTGCGAAATCGCCCTTAAACTTATTAATATTATTAGCAGTTTCGCAACCTTCCTTTAGTTTCTAATTATAGAAGTAGTTAGGTAAGTACTAATAAGAGTTAACGCAAGCCTAATAGGAAGCCATATAATTAGGGCCCCTAAATCTATTAGTATAAGTAGCTACTTTCTTATACTCCCTTTATAGATAATAAAGAATAAGCTTTATACGGTAAAACTTAGGATATTACGGATAGGAAGGATCGCCTTTATATCGCGGAAAGTACGATATAACTTAAGGCCTTGCTCTTAGTCGGCGCTTATAAGTAGAGTAATTAAAATAGAGTAGAAAATTAAGGAAAGTAATATCCTCTACCCTATCTGGATGGCGCTTATATTTCTTATAGTTAAACAGTCTATACCCTCTTAGTTGCCTATCCTTAAGCTTATATATAGCGCTTTAATTATCCTTCTAGTAGCAGTTTAAAGTTACTATATTTCTTAAGCCTTTAGAAAGGGAAATGTTGAAAAGCAGATAGTATACCTCCTACGCTAACTAATTGTATTTAGCAATAAGCTTATTTATAAACTTAGCTACTATTAAACTAAAGGTATAAAGACTATTAGCATGTGGCTATACTAATTAGAGTAACTCCTAGTAAGAAGTTAACTTCTTCTCTTCCTTACTGTAATATTTACCTATATAGTTAACTATTACTAATATGCTTGTAGCGGGCAATGTATTAATATTTGCTATCTACGCTAGTATTATAGCTAAATTATAGCTATTAAGAAGCTTATTGTTACGCTATAGATAAAACGTTTAGTAATATAGATTTTAATCCTTTAATACAGCGGCCTTATTGCGGAGAGAGCGTAAAAAGTAAAAGTGGCACTCCTTTGCTCCAGCGGAGCCTTTCTTTAATCTTAAGTAGTAAGATTTAGTATAATTACGGTGCCGTTAAAATTGATTAAAGTAGGCAGTAAGTAGTATTAAGCTATTCTTTATAGCTAAGAGTAGAAGAATATTAAAGATTAGGAGGCCTAGATTAATTAAGATTTATTATAGATATAAAAGCAACCTAGTGCTTAGTAAAAGCCGCCCTTAATTTATTAGTTAACGGATCTAGCTTTAGGGCTATTAAACTCTATAAAAAGCTATATATATAACCGCTACCTCGCACCTACTATTTATATTAGGACTAAAAGTTAGTGCTATTAAATAGACCTATAAGTATGTGCTTTCTAAATAGATTAAAGCGGCAAAATAGCTAGTAAACAGCAATATGCGGGTTATTATTAAGATTCTAAGAAGCAATCCAGTAGCGCTAAGCCTTATTAGCAGCCTTATATTCATTAAATTAAGGTATATAAAAGTATAGATTATATTAATATAAATTAGTAGCGCTAAGTATGAAGAATAGAGACCCGCTCTTAATATTTTTAGTATAAGCTATAAGCTTATTTCTCTTCTGCTTCTAGTAAGGCCTAGTGCCCTTAAGCTTCTGTATATACTATATAATCTTATTTAGAATCTAGTTACCCCTACTACTATTTATAAGATTACTAAGCTTATTTAAAAATAGACTATTCTTATTTAATCGGCCGTAAAGGAAGCGGGTGGCGTTAAGGGCTTGCTCTCTTATAATCCGATTAAATATATAATAGCGAAATAAGGGATAGCGGCTAAACCAACCGTCCTAATACTTAAGTATATACTTGGCGTACGCAGCTAGGGTAACTATACGGCTTTATAGCATATTAAAGTTGGCTTTACCATAAGGAAACAGAGTAGGAAAGGCGCCGAGTATAATAAAACTAGCTAATCGCTTAGAGAGAGGTGTTTGCTACACAGTAGGAACCTCTAGCCCTGCTTATAGGTCTTATTAGTATTAAACCTCGCGACCTAAAAGCTCTAATTTATTAAGGTTAGGCACTAGATTAGGAACCAGAGTATCTAGTACGTTATTATTAAATTCGCCGTCTAGTACATTACTGCTAAGCTTAGTAGGTAGAGCAGAAGGACGTTATATAGGAGTAGTAAGGTAAGCTATTAGGCCACTAGAATTAGACTCTAACCCTAACTTATTAATATAAGGTAGCTGCTCTAATATAGAGCCATTTTTGGGTAAGCTAGTAAGCTAGGTACTATATATTTTAACGTTGTAATAATTAGGATAATTAACCTTTAGAAAGTAAAGCCATTATACTATAGTAGAGCGCCTTATAGTATACCGCTTGGTAAACCACCAACTTAGGTATTCGCCACCTTCTACTACTATAGGCCTCACGGCCAGTATATTGAGTTTAGAAGGCAGCCATGGTAGCTGCTTTTAAGTCTTTAGTATATTCTAGCCAAAGCAGTAAACTTGGCTAGTATAGCGATATTGCTAGCCATGTATACATACTACTTGTAAATAAACGTATACGCGCGCAATTAGAAGCTCCTCTACTGCGGTAAGTATAGGTAGGAAGCTAGGAACAGGCCCTAGATTAAGCCCATTGCTTTTACCAAATAGGGGAGAAAGGGTTAGATCCTTAAGGCTATTGGCATCCTTAATATAGGCTTTACATACACCTATATTGTTACTCTCTATAGCTAGGCCTATTTGGAACTACCGCTTCTTATAACAACTGCACGTCTCTATATATTTAGCCTATAGTATACTCCTAAACTTCTTAATTTGCTCCCAATTAATAGCCGAAACGGGTAGGGGTATAGCCGTAGTCGGAGTAGGAGTAAGTATTAGCGGTAGAGTAGGTATAGAAGCTAGTTCTAGTAAGGATATATTTAGGCTATCTAGAGCGCCTCTTCTGCTGTATAGAGCTTTATCTATAGTATATAGCGGAGGAGTAGGCAAGTAAGCTTTACCTCACTAATTAAAAATGCGGTGCTCCTATTATATTGCCCTAATTGTCTTCCGCCGTTAAGCTATTTTAGGGGTATCTTGGCTATTCTGGCCGCGAGGTAGGAAGGTATTCTCAGTATCATTTTTAGGTAGAGTAGTTCGCTAGCGCCTTCTAGGACAATTATTAGTAGTAGAACCTAACTCTATAAGAGCTCTCCGCTTACTTAAATTATATTTAGAGGCCTAGAAAAGTAAGTAAAAGTGGAAGTAGTATATAGGGAATACGCGCCTTTAACCGATGTAACTGGCACAGCTTTAAAAGCTTTTTTAAAGGACCATCTTTAACAAAGTTAAGGCGGGGCTTATAGATACAGCACTTGCTACACTTAATTACAGTAAAGTCTGCTATATTTATAGTATATATAGTGGTATTAATAGAGATATTAACAAAAACGTCAATAAAAAGGTACGTGTATAATATTTTAAAGTTCGTCACGTAAATTCTGCCACGACTTACCGTCCGCAAGTTTTTTTAAACCAATCAGAAGCCGGCTTAGCAAAGTTTGAAAATTAAGACACCCTAAAAGTATAGACCACTCGTACCTCGGGTCAATAATACTAAAATTATCTATAAGGATACAGTGGTAGTTAATTAGGCGAAAGTAGAGCTTAAAGCAGCCTTTTAAATAATAGATTTTAGGCTAATAAGCTTTTACTTAAGTATAATAGTTATAAGAAATTAAATAAAGAAGAAGATTATACTCTTATAGCAAGCCTACCTTATTAAAGCTCTTAAACGTTTTAGATTATAAAAGGCTAATACCTTACTAGTACCTATAAAGCACTTAATTAAGCTTATAGCTAATTAAGAAACTACTAGTAAGGATAACGTTAAAAGATACCAAAGTATAGTTAGTTTTGTTATATTTCCTATAATAGAAATAAGGCCAGATATTACCTTTATAGTATTAACAATAAGCCGTTTCGCCTATAATCCTACCTCTACCTATATAACGGCCGTAAAACTTATTCTTTAATACCTAGCCAGCTCGCTTAATAGAGGAATTACTTATAGAGGCAATAAGAACCTAGATTATATACTAATTAGCTTTAATAATACTAACTAAAAATAAGATAAAACTATAAGACGCTCTATATTAGGCTTTATATTTATATTAAACGGAGAACTAATTTTATAGAAATTAAAGCTATAAGCTACCGTTTTACTATTAATATATTAATTAGGGTATATAGCTCTAACGGCTACAGTAAAAGAGGCTATATAGCTTTAACTTTTACTTACTAAACTAGGCGTACTAGACTAGAGCGAATAGTTCGCTAAGATCTTAATTAAAACCAATAACTAAGCTATAAAAGTATTAGCTAAAAATCTAGTTTAGCATAATTAAACGAAGTACATTAATATCCAGTTTTACTATATAAGAGATAAGATAAATAGTAATAGGATTAACCTTATATACGTTGCTTTAATTAATATAGCGGCTAATGGCCTTACTAAGCCTCTTATAGGTCCTTAGTTCTACGCCTTTCTTAAATACCTTCGGATAGTATAAAAACTTAATCAACTACACTAAGCCTTAATAGGAAATCAGTATACAATTAGTAGATTCTTAAAGAGTGCGCTAAATAACGCCTTAAGGCCTTAAAATAAGCGATAGAACTTAACCTTAATCTACTAACCTACTACTTAAACCTACCACCTAAATCTAACGGCCACGACATTAAGGAGGGCTTATACTGGTAGAAGGGATAGATATACTTTAGAAGAGATATAGGGTAAGGCTATAGGGCCTCTAGAGCTCTATAGGCAATATAGAATACCTATAAAAAGGTACTACTAAAAATTTTAAGGGACGTTTTACGAAGCAGGCGCTATCTTTAGACATTAGAGAGGGCGTAACTCCTTATTAGATACTTATTCTACCTTAAAGGAGCTTTAGTAACCTTTATTAAGTAACTCTATACCCCTATATATAGTATATATAGCGGTATCGTTAACTAAGCTTAAGGGAGGGTATTAGAAAATAAGCCCGCAATAATATTACGTAATAAGACTTATAGGAGAAATCTCTTGGCAGAAATCTAACTAATTAGACAACTTTAACCACCTATATAGAAAATAAGCAATATACAGAGTTTTAGCTATATAACTTCAATTTAACAGTTAAGAGATAGGATTATAAAGTTAAACAATATATATATTAATGCGTAGCCATTAAAATCGGACTCTATACCTATACGTAGTAACAGCTACAAACCTACGGTCTTTAAAGTTCAGACTTAGCAAAGCTAACGTAGAGACGTTATATAGCGTACGGGTACGGAGGTTGCTAATATCTAATTTTCACCTTCCTAATTAGGAAAATTGACTCACCGCCCACCGGCAGAATATGATTTTAAACGCTAGACGCGCAAATTCGTTCTTAAAGCTTTAAATAAAAGGCAATATATAGGTAATTAATTAATTGATTAATGAACTAGCTATTTAGAAGGTAATAACAACTACATAGGCGTAGCTTCCTACCCTACGGCGACTCCGCTAAGGCCTCTACTACTTAAGTAGAGTCCTCTACGCCCTTAATTTAAGGCCTCAATTCTACCTTCTTGGTAAGCTTTTATATAGAGTCTTAGTGTTAAATGCATTCTAGAGGACGCTCTATAGGAGGCTTTACTTAGCATAGATTTCTAATAGAGCTACTTATAGAGCTACTTGTAGAGCCTTTTATAGAGCCTTTTATAGAGCCTCTAAAGCCTCTAGCAGAGCCTTCCGTAGGGCTTCTACCTTAATCCTTCTTTACCTACTTTATAGATTAGTTAATTATAACCTATTTAATATCCGCTGCCTTATAGTGTTAATTATTATACCCATTTAAAGCCTACTACTTGTTACGGCTCGAACAAATGCCTCTAAACTAAAGCTTGAACGAATGCTGTATTACAAAGATACTAAGCTAAGGAGCAGAAGAAGGTCGAGGAAAGGATATGTTTATATACACGAGCCAAGTCTCCAAGCGAGCCCCTAACTAGGCTGCATGTAGACGTCGCATGGGGCGGTGCCCCAGCGCCGTTACATCACCCCCCTCTTCCAAAAAAGCCTGCCCTCAGGCTTTAGCTCCTCAGAGAAGAAAAAGAAAAGAAAAAAAATCTTGCATCTGGCGCTTAATCGCGATGCTAGTTAATATAGGACTTACAGCAGTCCTGCAGCTCCTGCTGCTGTGAGGTATATTACTATACCTAGTTAATGTAGGGCAGGCAGCTGTCCTGCAGCTCCTGCTACAGCGAGGGGTCTATTGCTAGGAGCCCTCCGTTAGTCGTCGTTCCTCCTCCCTCCTTCTAGAACTCCGGTACCTCCTAGCTATACTCTCCCCCCTTTTATTATAGCGCGCCCCAAGCTATAAAAAAAAGCCCCCCTAGTCCCCCTCTTAGAAAAGTAGGCGTAAAGGTTTAATAAGGGTAGGAGGGTTAGGGAGTTACTCNCATGTATATTGGCACGAGTTCTTGTCCGTTCGGTAGCAGTACGGTACTAGTAACAGGTCGTTCGGGTAGCAGTATAATGCTAGCAACGGGGTCGTATTCTAGGGAGCAAAGCTCTACCTAGTTATATTCAGGTTACAGGCGTATTAGCGCGATGGGTTGTTAGGGTATAGTTCCGCAAGTATATCGGCACGGTGTCTTATCGGTGGTGGTTCGCAGGCGTATTGGCGCGGTGACTTATCGGGATTATAGCAGTATGGTGCTAGCAACGGGCCGTATTTTAGGGAGTAAAGCTCTACCTTATATACAGGTGTTACCGCAGGCGGAGCAGCAAAAGTTGGTTGGCTGTAGGCAGAGTAGTAAGGGTTGGCTAGCTGCTGATAAAGCAGTAAGGGTTGGTTGGCTGCAGGTAGAGCAGCAAGGGTCTATTATAATAGCAGGCATATCGGCGCTATTATTCGGTCGGGTTTGTATTCGAATTATGTTTGGGTAGCATTTAAATCGCATTTAGGTCGCAGGCGGATCGTAGGCATAACGGCACGATCGGTCTGTTGGTTAGACTATAGGCGTAGCAGCACAGTTATTGTTAGGTCGTGATAGTAGGCGTATTAGCGCTATTATTGTCTAGTTAGTTAGCTGTAGGTAGAGCAGCAAGGTATTATCTAGTTAGGTAGTAGTACGGTACTAGCATTAGGTAGTAATAGTAGGTTAAATATTCGGAGCTCGATCTATTAGTTGGCCAGTGGATCGCAGGTATATTGGCATGATTAGTTAGTTAGGTATGCATTTAAATTACGTTCGGGTCGCATTTAAATCGTATTCGGATTATAGGCGTATTAGCGCAATCGTTTAATTAGTTAGCTGTAGGCAGAGCAGCAAGGTGTTAGTTCTTATGGCAGTGCGGTGCCAGCATTAGGTGGTGATAGTAGGTCGAGCATAGAGCTCGTCTATTAATAGGTTGTAGTTCCACAGGCGTATCGGCGCGAAGCTTATTAATTTGGGTAGTAGTACGGTGCTAGCGGCGGGGTCGTATTCCAAGGGGCAAAGCTCTCCCTTATATACAGTTGTTACTATAGGCGGGGCAGTAGAAGTCGGTTATAGACTGTAGGCAGAGCAGTCGAAGTCGGTAGTGGTGCTGTAGGTAGAGCAGCAATGGTCTATTATAGTGCTGCAAGCGAGGCAGCAGAAGATGGTTCGCCGTAGGCGGAGCAGCGGAGGTTAAATTAGTATTAGCTGTAGGCAGAGCAGCTAGAGTCGATTATGGTGCTGCGAGCAAGGCAGTAAGGTATTAGTTAGCTGCAGGCGGAGCAGTAGGTGTTAATAGTAATGCTATAGGCAGAGCAGTAGAAGGTCGATTGGGTTACTATAGGTAGAGTAGTAGGTAGTTTATTATAATAGCAGTACGGTGCAAGCGTTAAGTAGTAATAGTCGGTTAAATATTTGGAGCTTGGTCTATTAGCTGGTCGATAGATTATAGGCGTAGTAGTATAATCATTGGTTAATGGATCGCAGGCGTAACGGCGTAATTGTTGTTGTAGTAGTACGCAATAGCAGTTATATCGGCATGATTATCTCGTTTATAGATTACGGGCGTATCAGCGCGATCGTTCGGTCGTTAGACTGTAGGCGTAGCGGTATAGTTATTATTAGGTTAGCGTAGGGTATACAGCCGTCCTGCTGCTACGAGAGGTATATATTACTAGGAGCCCTTTATAGTTGTCGTTCCTCTTAAGACTTAGTACCTCCTAGCTCTTTACCCCCTTCTTTAATATAGCGCGCCCTGAGCTATAAAAAAAGAAATATAGCTTATATACGTATCGGCACGAGCTCTTGTCTATTTGGTAGCAGTATAGTACTAGCGTCTAATAGTAGATAGCAGGCGTATTAGCACTATTATTAGTTAATTAATCACAGGCATAATGGCACGATTAGTTAATCGGTTTGCATTTAAATCGCGTTTAAATTGTATTCGGATTATAGGCATAACGGCGCGATTATTATCCTATTCGTCTAAATTAATTTTATTATTAAAGCTTATATAGCTTAGTATTTCCTTAGTATGCGTAGCTTAGTGTTAGTTAAAAAGGATTACCGTAGGCGGAGAAGAAGACGATTAAATCGGTCAGGGAGGTAGTTAATTGTTAATGAACTTATACGGTTGTTATTAAAGTTATAGTTCGTGTTGTAGGCATATCGGCACAACGGTTAGTTGGGTTTGCGTACGAATTGCGTTTAGGTCGCGTTCGAATCGCATTCGGATCACAGGCGTAACGGTATAATCCGTCTGTCGGTTTCAGGGCCTACTGTTAATTAGTAGGTAGTTTGAGACGTTGTTAATTATTTAATTAATTAATATGCCATTAACTAGTAGAGATGCTATTGTATTACTAGCCACAGTTAATTAATTAGTTTAAGGTATGCTGTTAATTATAGCACATTTAACCAGTTATTATACGAGTAGGGTATTAAGGGAGACGCGCCGATAGGTTGATTTTTGTTAAGGTATTAATTAGTTAAAGTATACTGTTAATTATAGTATATTTAATAATTTAACAGGAATCGATTAGGGTATCGGTATATAGTCTATCGATATTCTTGTAATTTTTAGAACAGGTCGTTGTGAAATAGTAGACGTGTTTAAGTATTGTTAGGAGATTCGAAGGTACGCTATAGGGTTAGTAGGCGTATTTAAATACTTAGATTTAATTAAGGATATTGCTATAAGTAGCAGATATCTAGAATCGATTAAGGACTCGTAGGAATGCTGTTGTAACTTGGTATATTAAATCGTTGTTAGAGGTATCGAAAGAGGTATTAAGAGGGTATGTGTCGATATTGCGATTCTTGTCGGAGTTAAAGGTATTGAAGAAAGAGTGCGCTTTAATATTCGAGTATAGTCGTATAAGGGTAAGCTGTTATGTAGCGTCTAATTTAACGAGATGCTATTAGAGAGCAGATTCGCATATTATTGTTCAAAGAGGGCTGCCGTTAAGTGGTAGGTAGTTTAAGGGTAGTTAACAAATGGTATTAAGAGCGTACGTGTCAATATTTCGATTCTTGTCAACAACTAGCAAGATATGCTTTTTGTAATAGTAAGCTGTCTCATTTGTAGAAGGTCATATAAATGGCTATTAAAAGGAAGCGTTGATAGTTTGTAAGAGGTTATAGAGATGAATAGGCTCATCTATAGGGCTGTTAGAGAGTGCTATAAATCGGAATAATTCTCCTGATTTATTCTCCTGATTAAGAGTGCTATAAATTACTTAAATTCTCCCCTAGATTCCTAGTACCCTATATATAGGACTGTAATGCTTGTAGATATATTCGGTTATAAGATTAAGGGACTATCTAGGTTAATAGTAAGGTTCAGGTCGATTAGGTACGGTGGTTATTAATAAGAACTTGATGGGTGTCTATAAGGCGTTTATAGACAAGTCGGAGAGTCGTGTTGTAGGCATATCGGCGCGATAGGTTATTGGGTTTGCTTTCAAATCACGTTCGGGCCGCATTCGAATTGCATTCGGATCGTAGGCGGATCGCAGGCGTATTGCAGGCGTATCGGCGCGATCGTTCGGTCAATCAAACTATAGGCATATCGGCACAGTCGGTAATCAGGTTTTAGAGGTTTAGGGTAGCAGTATAGTGCTAGCAAGTCCTTCCTAGTCGATTTCGTCTCTCCTTGTATAGCTTAGTATCAATCGGGGTGGTTATCGCAGCGTAGTCTGTGCTAGAGGATATGGGTAGGATTCGTTCTAGAGGACTTCGCGGATAATATACACCTACCGCCTAATAGCACGGCGCGGGTTATAAGTTAGCTTATCTTAGCTGTTGGCCCGAACCTAATGTATACCAGAGGACTTCGCGGATAATATATACCTACCGCCTAATAGCACGGCTTGGGTTATATCTTAGCTTATCTTAGCTAACACTACGGGATTAGTGCTAGGCTTAGTAACAGGATTACTATATTATTCTCCGCAGTACTAGGCTAAGTCTTAACTAAGGTCGTCTCTGTAGCTTATACAACTCTATATTAGTTAAAAAGGTTAGGGGGGTAAGATATTCTTACCTTCCTAGGCAGTTATCCTTATCTATAGGAGACCTTCTAGCTGCTTGAATACCGGCTCCTAGTATTAATAATAGCGACTTGACGCGTTGATGACGCGTAGCTAAGGGTGTTTAACGCGTGTTTCCTTAGAACACGCGGAACGGGGGTGGGAGATTATCCAGGCCTTCCTAGGCGAGGTAAAGAGGGAGCTCTAAATAAATGAAGTCCCCCCTAGGTGGGTGAGCTTAGTATAATGTTACGGCTCGAATAAATGCCTCTAAACTAAAGCTTGAACGAATGCTGTATTACGAAGATACTAAGCTAAGGAGCAGAAGAAGGTTGAGGAAAGGATACGTCTATATACACGAGCCAAGTCTCCAAGCGAGCCCCTAACTAGGCTGCATGTAGACGTCGCATGGGGCGGTGCCCCAGCGCCGTTACACTACTTACGTTACTACTACCGCTGCTACTGCTCTAGCTACTACCCAGTTTGCGGCTTTATAAAGCTGACTTTAAACGTCAGCTTTAATAAGTTTCCTCCCTTTATATTTAGCCGATTTTAGATTAATCGAGGAGTAGGGGGAGGGGGGGGTTAACGGGTGGCAGAGCCTTACGAGGCAACCTTCTTAAAAATTCACTGCTTAAATTTGCGTATTATCACGGAACGCCGCCGCAGGAGCCTCCATAGGAGACTCCCTAGCGGAACCCCGTGCCCTCGCGTACGCTTCGCGTATGGCTTACATCAGCCACGCGTAGTATATTACCTTCCTACGCCCTTAATCCTTACGATCGATCGCGCAACGTCTTGTAAACTCCTTAAATACATACATTCAGCAGCTACTGTTCCGCGCCCCGTGACATTATATTACGCCTTTTTTACTACTAACACCTAGCCTATAACCAATTCTACATCTCTATAATACTGTAGGCGCTACTAAAAGCAGCATATCTACGAGCAACCTTTACACTATAATAGTAAGACGAGATTCCTTACTAGCCACTATATTAAGCCCAAAGAGCAACCTAATACCCTAACCTAACCTATAACGCCAATTAATCCTAGGAGAATTTAATTTATTAACCCTAGCCTTAACCCCTAAGGGCAAGTATAGTGGCTTAGAAGAGTTACAACTATAAGTACCCCTAAGTACCTAGCACTACCTTAAAGATAATAAGAGTTAACTAGCCTAGCAGAATAGGTACACCCCTATTAGTATAGGTGGCTATAGTAATAGCCTTAATAAGATAGATACTGGTAACGTCTTATCCTTTATTAATTATATAGCCACGGAAAAGTAACTAGAAGGGTAGCTGCCTATTAAGATTAAAATATAAAACGCTAAAATATTTATATAAATAGTAGTAAGAGAACCTAATAAATACTATTACCTTCTATAGAACTACTACCTAAAGCTTACACGAGCTAAACTACGTACTGCCTAAAATTATAATATTATCTAAGATTTATAAGCTAGTAAGGCACTTACTAATAACACATATTAAAAGACTAAAAATAACCTCCGCATATCTAAGCGCGATATTTAACAATTAAAGAAAGCTAAGATTATACTTATTGCCTAGGTTACTAAGAAGGAGGGTATAATTAAATACCTACAGTTTTAGCTTAACGAGCACATCCGTAATAATGCTAAGCACCTCCTTACTACGCACTATACTACCTAAGTCTCTACGCCTCCGGCAACCTTACCCACCCAATACTTAGCTAAAAGTTAGCGTTAAGTAGCTTTACCTAATAGGGATAACCCCTATAATAGTAACTAAACTTAAGCTATAATTACGGGGTCTAATATATAATACCTTAATCCCCTAGTCTTTTAGAGAGACCGTAAGGAATATAGCTACTAGAAGATATAAATTCGCAAAAAACTAACCTAAAGCGCCTACCTTTTTCCTAGGGAGGATACTAAGATTAGTTATATTATCGGGCGTATAAAAAATACCCTATTTAATAGACTCTTCGCCTAATAGGAGACTAATAGCCCCTAAAAGTAGTAGTCCTACTATAAGGTCCTTAATGATCTTAACCTAATATATCGCGACCATAACTTAGTAGCCACTAGTTAAGCCAAACTACGCGCCCTAAAGATAAGTCCTACTAAGTTATTTAATAAGTTCTATATTAAGTTCCAGGAATACACTAAAGTCCTCTTTTAAGACAACGCTAAAAACCAAAAAAACCTCCTTAAAAAGGTTACCTATCGTCTTAGTTATACTACCGCTAGTCATAATTACAATAACGTTTATAGTATAGTGGCAGCCCTACGGAAGATTAAACGACGGCTAAATTAGATCTCCACTACTAACCCTTACCTAAAGGCTCCTATATAAAAGCCCTCTGGGCTAACTATACCTATATATACTAGGTTACTAACGCCTACTACTAATACTATTACCGGAGCTAATATTAACCTCTCTATACTAACCTTTCTATATAAACTCCTAGACGGAAAGTATAAGCTACTTTAAAAGCTAGGGCACTGCTATAGATACTATTAAAAAGGCTATTATTGCGAAAACCTAAACTACCTAATAGCTAGATTCGGTAATCGCCACCTAATACTTAACTTTACACCTTAAACACTGAATACCTCACTATATACCGTTACCGTATAAAATAAAGAAGTAGCAGTAGCGAAAGTAGTAGGAAATACTTAGTCCTAGCCCTAAGTTGCGAGCTAGGATACCCTAACAATAGAGGGATCTATATATCGGCCTACTTAATAGATAACTTAGTAAGAATAGACGGACGGAAATAGATAGTTTTACCTATAATAGGAACAACTGCTAAAAAATAATATAAAGACTATTCTATAATTAACTACGGAGCTACTAATAAATTTATAGATACCTAATTTATGTATAAATATAACTTACCGACCTTACCCCTTGCTAAAGCCCGCGCCCTATAACTCGCTAACGGTAGTTATACTATATAAAAGATTACTTATATAGTATAACTCTACCTAGATATAAACGGATATTAAGAAGAGCTCTGGGCCTACGTTATACCACTTACTAATTACCCTATTATCCTTAGAATAAACTAGCTTAAGTAGTATAACCCTATTATTAACTAGAAGAAAAGAGAAGTAACCTTTAACTCTAACTACTGCAGAGAGACCTACCTAGGGTATAGCCTAGCCGCCTCTACCTACTCCCTAGGATATTAACCTAAAGAACCTCTAATTATACCACCTACAACTAACTGTTACTACGTTAGTATTATAGCCTTCTATCGCATAGCACGAAGGAAGAGCTAGGTTATTACAGCGGCCTCCTACTTACGGCTATATAAACTTAATAAAGAATAGGATTACGTCCTCTATAGCAATAGGATAGATTTAATAGACCTTTTAGAGGATAATACATCTATAGAATTTAATAAACTCTTAACCTTAGACTTTAAGAAGTTTATAAAGCTTAAAAAGGGACTTACCAATAAGGAACTCCGCAAGCTCCTCCCTAAAAGGTACTATAACTTTATTAATATGTGCTTATAAAAGGGTATAGATATACTCCCCCCATATTAACCTAATAATTATACTATTAACATTAAATAAGGAAAAATGCTACCTTATAAAAGACCCTACCTAATATTAAAAGATAAACTTTTAGTTGTAAAAAAGTATATCGACGAGCACCTTAATAAAGGGTTTATTCGTCCTAGTATATTACTAGTAGCCACCCCTATCCTTCTTACTAAGAAGCTAGAAGAAGGTATTTAATTCTACGTTAACTATAAAGGACTTAACGCTATTATAATTAAAAATTAATACCTAGTACCGCTTATACGTAAGACCCTTAAGCGGCTTAGTTAAGCTAAAATCTATACTAAGCTTAATATTATTACCGCCTTTAACTATCTCTAAATATAGGAAGGTAATAAATAGAAAACCGCATTTATATTACGCTTCGGCCAATTTAAATATACTATTATACCCTTTAGCGTATATAACGGCCCAGGCACCTTTTAAAGCTATATTAATAACGCCTTATAGGACTACCTTAATAACTTCTACTTGGCGTACCTGGACGATATACTTATTTATAATAACAACCCTTTTAAGTATACTAAGCACGTTTAAAAGGTCCTATAGCGCCTTAGGGAAGTAGGACTTTATATTAATTTAAAGAAGTGCAAATTTTTAGTTATAGAAGTCAAATACCTTAGACTAATTGTTACTACTAAAGGTGTCCGTATAGACCCTAAAAAGGTATATATAATTACTAAATAGTAAGCCCCTAACTACATTAAGAACGTATAAGCCTTCCTTAATTTTACTAACTTCTATTAGAAATTTATATACAACTTCTTAGGCGTAGTAGCACCACTTATAGCAATAATGCGAACAAAGGGCCTTTTTATAAAAGGAAGAAAAACGTACCTACGCTTTACCTAGACGCCTAACTATAAGAAGGCGTTCTAAGACCTTAAAAATGCCTTTACTAAAGTACCTATTTTAGCTCACTTTACACTAGGATAATAACTCTATCTTAAAACCAACTTCTTAGACCACGTTAATGTAGGCATCCTTTCCTAAATAAGCAATAACAGTTTCCTCTACCTAGTCGCATTCTACTTATCTAAGCTTATACTATAAGAGTATAACTATAAAATCTATAATAAAGAACTCCTTATAATTATATAAGCGTTTAAAAAATTCTAACTAGAACTCTCCTTAGTAGAACCTAACTAGCTAACTAAAGCCCTTATAGATTATTGCAACCTTAAGTACTTTATAACTATAAAGCAGCTAAACTAACGCTAAGTATATTAGAACGAGTTCCTCTTCAGTTTTAACTTTAAAATTATATATAGGCTAGAAGTATAAGGCATAAAACCTAATAGCCTAATATGCCGCTTATAAGATCTTCCTTAGTTAAAGGATAACCTCCGTAATTAGTTCTAATAGTAGATAATCCTAAAAGTAAGGAACCTAGCCCCTGGTATACTACCTATAATAGAACTATTCGCACCTTAGCTTTATGCTATAGACTTAAAGCCGCCCCCTAAAATTAATAAGCTTATTATTACTATATATAATATCTTTATTAACCTATTATTATACTAACTTATTACTATAAAAACTACTAGCGTTTATAAGCCACCTACTAGCCTCTAAAACTTAGGCCAAATTAATATAGCAGCCTTAAAAGTAAAGGAGAACAGACTCTACTATAGAGGCCGTCTATTCGTCCCTAATTTAGAAGACCTATAATAGTAACTAATCTAGATAGCCTACGACCTCCGGTTAAGCGATTACCTAGGTAAAGAAGAAACATATAAACTCCTTAGCCGATACTACTTCTGGCCTAAAATAATAGACTTAGTTAAACGCTTTATAAGCGCCTACTATAGCTATAAGCGTGCTAAGGCCTTTCGCACTAAGTACTAAGGACTACTATACTCGCTACTAATCCCTATACGGCGGTGGGCAGATATAGCTATAGACTTTATTACTAACTTACCACCCTATAAACGGCACGGTCGTACCTATAAGAATATCTTAATAATATAATACCGACTTATAAAGGAATGTTACTATGTCTTAACTAAAGGTATAGCCGTAAACAACGTCGCAGACACTTTTTTTTGTAAAGTCTACCGACTATATAAAATACCTAACTTTATTACGTTTAACTAGGGCATGTAATTTAACTCCGACCTATAAAGACGGATCTATTAACGTCTTAGTATCTTCGTTAAGATATCTATATCCTTTTACTATAAGACTATAGAATAGCTAGAAAACGCCAACGCTAATATAAAGGCGTACTTATAATAAGTCGTTGCCTATAGCTAGGACAACTAGGTAGACTACCTCCTACTAGGCGAGTTTACAGCTAATAAATACGTCTTAGCCACTATAGAACTTACTCCATTCTTTATAAATAAGGGTTATTACCCCTAATCTGGTATAGAGCTACTAGAACCTATTAATAAGAAACTGCCATATAGAAAACGCCTTAAGATAATACTTACCGACTAGCATACAGACCGTATAAAAAAATCCACTTAACTACTGTAGGGGAGAAATAGCCTAGGCTTAAGCAAAGTAGGCCTACTTCGCCAACTATTATAGAACGCCACTACTAAAGATGCGTGTTAGTAACTGGGCATAGCTAGATATACGCAATATCTCTATATAAAGGCCTATAAAGTTACTTAATTATAAGAATCTCAGCCCCTATTAAATTAAATAAGTTATTAATAAAGAAGCCGTATATAAGCTAGAGCTTCCGCCTACCCTAGCCACCCGCGGAATATGGCCTATATTTTACTTATAGCTACTATACCTTTACTAGCCTAACCCCTTACTGGGATAAATATAGCCTAAACCCCTACTAGTACTAATCTAAGATAAGAATAAAGATAAGAACTATAAGGAGTGGACCGTTAAACAAATTATTAACTCTAAATACTTTAGTAAAGGCAGAGGACGGCGGCTCTACTATAAAGCTATTTATATAGGATTTAATATAGACCAGCTAGAATGGCAACTATAGGAAGACTTTAAAAATACAAAGGACCTAATTAGCGACTTTTACTACGCAAACCCGTAAAAACTAGGCCTAAGTAGAGATTTTATACCTAATCCTCTATAGGAGCCCTTATAGAGTTTAACCGTTATACACTACTATATAAGGGCAAATTACCGTTAGATTACCGTAGATTACTATTATATAACTAAAAAATCGTTAAGATATCTAGGAACTTTAACCGCTGGTTAAAGTTATTTAATTAGTTAAATTCTTAGGTACTAAGCCTTATTATATAATATCGCTACAAACTATAAAGATATTAGTTTAGCTTACCGCCTTCTACTAAGCTAATAATAATTTTCTATCCCAGGGATGGAAAATCCTAATTAGTCCATTTAATAATTAGAGCTGGCAGAACTCCACACCGCCAACCCCTTTAGTATTATTTCTTTTCCTTCTCTATGCCTTAAGCGTTCCTTCTATATATATATAGTAACCACAGCGTCACCAGAGCTCCGCCTCTATAAGAGGGGGAAGTAGTATCACAGAACGCCGCCGCAGGAGCCTCCATAGGAGACTCCCTAGCGGAACCCCATGCCCTCGCGTACGCTTCGCGTACAGCTTACGTCAGCCACGCGTAGTATAACGTGTTTTATCACTCATCCAGTAATATCAGTCATCCGGTAGCCCTAAAAACCACCAAAAAGTGGAAAAACTGCACCTTGATATCTTGACAACGGCTTAATAATAAATTCCGAAATTTTATAATTAGCCTTTTAAACCTATTTTAAACCTCTTATTAGATTTAAAAAATAATCTATTAAGTAGCTCTAAAAATATCGCAATTTAGCTAAAAATTGGGGGCTAAAACCCAATATTTTAATAATAGCCAGGCTTATTACACTAGAACTTTACTAAAAGTCTTAATATACGTATAAAAGGCCAATTATAATTTTTTGGAATTTATTATTAAGCCGTTGTCGAGATATCAAGGTGCAGTTTTTCCACTTTTTGGTGGTTTTTGGGGCTACCGGATGACTGATATTACCGGATGAGTGATAAAACACGTTATCACCTTCCTACGCCCTCGATCCTTACGATCGATCGCGCAACGTCTTGTAGACTCCTCGAATACATACATTCAGCAGCTACTGTTCCGCGCCCCGTGACACGTATATATTTAGATTTTTTGCTAGGATAAGGAGCGTTTATAACGTAACCGTCAATTATAAGAGTATTTATAGTAGGATTCTAGCTGTAATCGGTAGCTTTTTAAAATAAATATTAAAGGGATCAACGTTTAATTTTAGTAGTATTTTCGATTTAATTTAAGGTAGCTCCTATAGCCTTTATAGCTGGGATCTAGGCCTTAGTCGCGATCTAATAGAAGACTATAGTTAGTTTAACAATATTAAAGCTTTGGAGGAGTTATATAAGCTATCTTTTTTACAATTGTGCGGTTTTGGTACCGCTGGTAAGAAGTTAAAGCTGCAGATAAATTCTGCCGGAGGGCAGTAAGTTAATTTTCCTAATTAGGAAGGTGCAAAATTAGATATTAGCGACCTCCGTAGGACCAGTAGGAAATTCGTTGGGTAATAAGGAGCAGTATGCCTGCACGTGCGCATAGTGCACGTACCAGCGGGTCTAATTTATGAGATAAGCTCTGCCCGATATTTTCGAAAACACAGTACAGTCAAATCTCTTTAGTACGATACCGTTTGTTCGGCCGAGCATATCGTAATACCAATGGTGTTTTTATATCGAGAGTCACGTGTTAGGTGAATAATTAGGAAAAAGAGGAGCTTAATACCTAAAAAGGCTTAGGATATCTACCTCATGGGCCAAATAGGGCCCTCTCCCATACAAATTCTCTACTGGTTATACCGATATTGGTGGTAGGTGCTTAACGATATTGTCAAAAGTCAGATTATCGTAATAGTACACCAAAAAAAGGTTGATCAAGGGGTGTAGATCGTAATGCAGAGGATATCGTTATATAGGCAGCGCGTGAATTCATCTTCCTGGATAACGACACTATAGTGGACAAATTTGAATGGAAGCACCACGTTCCTGCAGAACGGCACGATGGAATTTTAGGTCTTTCTCACTCAAAGAATGCGCACGGCTAGTGATGTCGCTCGCCGTAGAGCTATTCTTGACATAAATACCGACGTCATAATACTACCTCTTCCTATGAATGAGAACAACTTGCTGTTGAAGTTTTCGCTCCTTTAAACACGACTAAGAGGAACTATGAAATTGCCATTCCACATAGCCTCACAGGGTCTAAGGATAGATGTTATCCACGCAAAACGGCCCCGAACGATTCCGGAGCAGATGACGTTATTCTTGGTAGAACGTTCTATCGGCCCATCACTCCGCAGGTTTTCGCGTTGAGGGTCCGTCATTTACTTTACTTAGTCTGAGCAATAGTCTCACACTCCTCGGCTTTCTCATATCAACCATCGCGATTAGCTTTTGAGGTGCGACACGTTAGGCGTTGCTCGAGGATCATCTAACCAGGCAAGTGACGTTTGGGGCTAAACGAGAACAAGGCGGTTTGGATTTGGTTATTTTATACAAGAAAATTCGTGTCTATTTCTGATATTCCCTGGTTTTACGACATGGCTAGTTATTCTGGATATTTTTGCGTGGAAGGTTCTTACTTGGAGTTGGCTGGTGGAGGCTTTTGGCCAATTTTTAGCGTATATTAAACGTACGGAATGATTTCCTAAATGTAATACTTTGGCGAGTGGGGCCAGCCGGTCAAGCAGTGGTGGTCTCACAGCTTGCATGCCACTCGTGCTCTGACGCGAAACACCATTGCATAGGCACTACGATACGTGAACAGCCCCATCTCTGTCTTCAAAGTTAGGATATCCTACGCTGACTCTAACCTAGATATTGAGCTCTTTGTGAAGCCTCAGTAGGTGCAGTTGTAGCGGCTCTAGAACTAATCGAAGCTTTCCCGTCATTTTTAAGCTGCTAATGGCTGGACGGATGACCTTGTCGCCCAGGATATATCTAGCCCAACCTTCCTAGCTGAAGAGACTTGTGATTTTACGGTGGCTTCCAAGTGCCAACTCGATCGTCTGATGTCACGCACGGGGATCCACTGGGAAACCTGCTAGCCGGTGGGGGGTTGCACTTGGCGGCATTGTGCCAAGATTTGCCAAGAGGCACCGACACATTTAGCGGAGAAAGCGTAAGTCGGACAAGCAAAGGCAAAGCTTTGCGAGCCCAGAATTGAGTTGGATAGTTGGTATTGAGGGGGATACGGAAGACAGGTAATCAAAGGTTTCTCAAACAAATCGTCAATCTGTAGCCGATCGTGGAGGGCCGGCGATCTGTAGCTTGGCAAAAAAAAGCCACGATTGATCCGCGCTCTGTTTGGTCTTCGCCTGACGACTTTCTGCCACCGAAGCAAAATCATATCTGCGACGCTGAGTCCACCCTTTCTTTTCCTGCTGCTCACTCTCTTCCTTCCTTGTTCACCTGCCACCTTTATACCTTACCTTCCGTAGCACTTACTCTCATTGTGCTACGTCTACCCAAGACATCCAGCAGCTGAGACAACTCACGCCTACTCTTGGCGCTCTAGGCTCATGAAGTGAATTTACCCAAAGATCAGCACGTCTACGCCTAAGAAACCACTTAGAAGCCTCGCCATCCCCTACTCTGTCTCCCCAGAGTCATCGGCATCATGGCTCGCCAGTCCGCCGACGGATACACCGCCGAACCCAAAGTAGAATCCACCGTTCCTCCACACTCATCTTCTGGCCCTACTGGCGGTGGACTCCCAATATACAATCATAATGGACACAGAGTCACTAGGGGCATACACCCGGATGGTGAAAGCGGACGGAAGGGAATCCACCCGCTCCATTTTCTAAGGATTTGTTTTAGGAGCACGAGCACAGCATCCAAATTCGTAAATTTTCTATGGCCCTTTGTGCCGGCAGCCATAGCCATTGTACGTCAAGACCTTTTCCTTTACATAGTAAAACTAGAGAAGAGAGCTAACTACGATTTTCTTCAGCATTTCGCACGTCCTGACCTCCATCTCTGGATCTTTATCCTCAATTACATCGCAATGGTCCCAGCTGCAAATCTTATTGGCTTCGCCGGCCAAGAGCTGGCCAGGAAGGTCCCCAAAGTGTTTGGTGTTATCATGGAGACAACACTGGGTTCCGTCGTTGAAATCGTGCTATTCATGGTTTTGATTTCGAAGGGCAACGATTCCGTTCCAGTCATTCGAGCAGCAATTCTTGGCTCCATTCTTGCGAATTTGCTTTTATGCTTGGGCATGTGTTTCCTTGTGGGAGGAATTCGAAGGGAGGACCAAGAATTCCACGAAGCAATAAGCGAGGTTGGGAGTGGATTGATGTTGGTTGCTGGCAGTAAGTTTCAACTCTGCTTATTCTTCACAAGCGGTTTATTAGGGAGATTTTTGCTAACCATTACGCAGTGGGTCTTGTTGTGCCTGCAGCCTTTTCTAATGCTCTTAGTAACAGTACTGTTAGTGTGGAGCCTGAGGTTCTTAAAATTAGCCGCGCAACCGCCATTATCTTGCTATTCGCCTATCTCGTATATGTCTGGTTCCAGACCAAAACTCACAACAGTCTTTATGGTGAAATTTTGGAGGCCGACGAGCAAAAAGATGAAGATCGCCACAAGGATCTGGCTAAAGCCAAGCTCACATTCACGGAATGCCTTGTCGCATTGGCCATTGCACTCGCATGTGTGTCGCTGATTGCCGTATTCCTTGTTGAGCAGATCACCTTTATTGTGGAGGAACGGCATGTCAGAGACGCATTCGTTGGTCTTATTCTTGTGCCCTTGGTCGAGAAGGCTGCAGGTAAGTACATATGCCCTATCGAACGACTCACATCAGTCCACTAGCTGACTTGGTCGCAGAGCACCTTACTGCTGTCGACGAAGCATGGGACAACCAGATGAACTTCGCACTTGCCCACGTCCTTGGTGCGTCCATTCAGACTGCGCTGCTAAACACCCCACTGGTTGTAATCGTCGGTTGGGGTCTCGGGTACAACATGGACCTCAATTTTGAAATATTTGACGCCGTCGTGCTCATCTTAGCCATCCTTGTCGTTGGTAGTTTTCTCCGTGACGGGAAGAGCAACTACCTCGAGGGCGTACTATGCGTCCTTGTCTACCTAATTGTTGCAATCAGTGCCTTCTATTACCCCGATCCAATCCATGCTGGCGGCAATACAGGCGAGGGTCATTAGATATAGTTTTGACTATATCTACATCGAGATCGTGGGTTAGTTAAGAAGGGTTGGGAGTGATTGTAAGGGTGGAGTAGGTTGCAATACATATTTCTTGTCATTCCTTATCATTTCTATCCATTTTACGATTGCATGAGCTAGCGAGGAGTTTCGGTTTTCGGAAGGATGGACTCGACTTGGATTCCATGCTCAAACTGTAGAGCTATAGTTCTGTAGTATATAAAATGTAATTTGCATAATAATTCATATCTACACCAATATCGGAAGTGGACACCCTCGACATCTGTAAAGTCACGTGTTGGGCCTGCCAACCAAATTGGCCGAAGCGGCTCGGCAAATCCCGCCCACAATCTGCAAGCGATTTCTACATTCTCACATTTTCGCACTTCTTCAACCATCCTCGAAACACTCTTTTGACAGCCGCAATCATGGGTCGTGTTCGTACGAAAACCGTCAAGAAGTCCGCTAAAGTCATCATCGAGCGTTACTACCCAAAGCTCTCTCTCGACTTCGAGGTTAACAAGCGTATCTGCGATGAGATTGCTATCATCGCGAGCAAGAGGTTGAGGAATAAGGTACACATATCCTTTGTTTTCCTCCCATCCATCTACTATGCCGCATTCACTGTTACCGGAGCGAGCCGCGGCAAGAGAAGCTCGGGAAATATGAAATCTTGGTCTTGATGACCCATTGCTAATTGGCCGCGACAACACAGATTGCTGGTTACACCACCCATCTCATGAAACGTATTCAGCGAGGGCCTGTCCGTGGTATCTCATTCAAGCTGCAAGAAGAGGAGCGTGAGCGGAAAGATCAATACGTGCCCGAGGTCTCAGCGCTCGACTTCACACAGACCAGCGAGACTGGTCAGCTGGATGTGGACCAGGAGACTAAGGATCTATTGAAGAGCATGGGTGTATGTACCTCCGTTTCTTTTAGCTGTGGAAGTGAGGACGGATAAGATCATGATGAGAAGCTCGATACGCGGGGGTTTTTGCTAACGCAGCCACTCACAGTTCGATTCCATCCCCGTCAACGTCGTCGCTGTTGCCCAGCAGCAAGTTGCCGAGCGGCCTCGCCGCTTCCCAGACCGCCGCCCGGGTCAGTAGGTTTGATTGGATTCATGGCGAGGTTTATTTTTCTGTCTGAGGGAACAAGGATTCTGCGGGATGCCTCAACAGGGCTTATGTTGGCATACGGATTGCCGTACTGCATCTAAAAATCAAGGTTTCTTTTCCCCTTCAAGGTGTCGCCGAGTCCGTTAGGACAACGCTTGATCGCCAATTTTTTCCCCCTCCCCATTGGCCTGCTTGTGAGGTTGGTGTATTATTCTTGCTACTAACTGTCTAGATTTGTGCGGCGGACATGTTTTAAGAGGCTTGAGTGCTTTATTCAAAGTAAGTATCACTGGTAAATGATTAATTGAGTTATCCCGTGACCTGTCCATGTATTCCAGCTAATTTTAAATCTCAATATAAAAATTATTATGTCGTACTCGAACACGTGACAGTCGCACAATGCCTACCCACGTTTCCTTAACAGGTTATATTTTGCAGCGATTTTGTCGGGTTCACTTATCCAGCTCTCAGATTTCTAAGTAATAATATTCAAGCAAATGATATCATAAATGCTAGGCCTTCACGCATTCAATTAAGAGCGCAGTTACGAGCGAGATGGTGACGTTACTGGTATAATCAGACTAGACATCCATAATAAGCGCGACATCGCTTCCAAGGTCTACTTGTGTGTAACGCAGTGCACGGCATCTGTAGCCACCTTAACGTCCTTTACGGCCGCTTTAATCCCGTCCTCTGGCGTGAAGCGCTAGTTCAAGGTCTTTGGTCGTAGGTGTTTGATCTTGCGCCGAATCAGCGCAAATCGAAACGACACCCTTTTCAAGATCCTTCCGGAGGCCATACTGTCCGAGACAAAGAATTTGATGTTGTGAATGCTGGCTCCTGGCGGGTTTCAGATGGTAGAGCCTGGAAGGGATGAAAGGATTTAGATCAAGTATAGGCTCATGAAGTTCTCACCGGTAATGAATCTTATTGCTTTGGAGAAGAGGCTTTTGCGAGGAATGTATGAGCGTTCGTAAAATGAGGTCGAAACGCGCGAAATAGTGTTGGTTGTGAAATCTCGTTGCTTCTCAAGCTACGTCTTATCTTCCAAATGCCAAGCTTTTTTTGGTATATCTCTGTAAGAGTACATATATTAGATCCCGCCGCGCTTGCGAACAATATCGCAAGCACTCCGTGTCTTTTTGGCCGAATGGCGACGTTGGGGCGGGAAACGTTACAATCTCCTCCGCATATATTACAGTTGGTCGTCAAAAGTCTAGATCACCTGGTTAATACGCAGTTCCTATAAATTAACCCTTATATATTCTCCTAGCATTCTAAGTTAATACTTTATCTACTAGCCTCTTGCCTTCTATATTAGCCTTACGTCTTCTTAGTATAGATTTACTAAGCCGCCCAATAAGGCCATTTAATAGCTTCTCCTACGCCTCCTTTAACGCCTTCTATAGAGCTTTTAAATCTTCTTCTAAATCTCCTATAGTAGCTAATTTAGGGTACAGTTTATAAACTAGCCTTTTAAGAGCCTATTAGAGGCCCTTAATTAGATTAAGATTAGGTAGGTAAGGTCGCTATTTTATAGTTTAAATACTATACGTCTTAAGAAAGTTCTTTATATAATTGGCGCTATATATACAGTAATGTGCACGACTAGCTTCTACCCTCCTTAGCGAGGGCTCTAAAATTTTAAATTCGGTACGCGTATCCAATCTCGCTTGATTGCCACCAACTATATATAGTACCGTAGAATCTTGCGAAACTCATCGAACGCTAGCAAGGGTGGTCGCGGCATCTAGCCATATTTGGAAGGCGGTCAGATTCTGCCCATATCAATATCAGGACCGTCAACCCCTTTATTAAATGCGTCTTATTAAATGCTTCAAATGCCTCTCTAAATCCAGCGGCTATACTATATTTGGCTTATTCTTACATTTAGCATCTTCCTGCTCAAGACGCTTAATAAAAACCTTCTTTGCTCTAAAAACTATAAGGCCTCGTTGCTTACAAAGGTCCTTCAGCTACTTAACTAACAATATTCTGTAGTTATTCCTTAGTAGATATTCTTCCTATTTAAGGATAAATTCATTAACCATATCGCCTACTACTAATAGCTTCTTAAAATCCTCTTCTTATTTAATTACTTCGATGAGTTTCGCAAGATTTTACGGTAATTGAAGCGAACGCATATGCCTACACGTAAGGACCGTCCTAGTTGCTAGGGATAATTAAATTAAAGCTATACAGAACTTGCCTAACCTACTAAAGTCGTAATATCCACTTTAAATTGTGTTATACTATTATTAATCTGCCCTTAATATGTATCCCTTTTTAAAACGCGTAGCGGCTTAATTAATAGGTAAGAGTCTTTCTTCCTCCCTCCTTATTACCTAGGCCCTTACTATTATTAAACTATTACCTAAATATAATATAATAGCCGCCAGGACGCGAACACAGCGCCATTTAGTTGGATTTTATATTAGAGAAGCTTAAGGAAATAGATAATAATTTAAAAGCTATAGTAGAGGACATTAAGGAGGACGTAGAGGGTTAGTATACTGCTAAAGTTAGTACCGTAAATTACCTTAGTTAAAATTTTATAAGTTACCGTATTTAATATAGAACCCGCTAATATTAACACTATAATATTAGGCTACGGCCTCTTAGGAAGTTGCTTAAAGTCCTTAGGCTTAGGCTTATAGTCCTTAAGCTTATAGTCTTTAAGCTTATAGTCCTCTAATTACTTACTTACTATTAGCCTCTTATTTACCCCTAAGGGCTCGCTTATATTTACTAAGTAAGTATAAAAATAAGCTAATTCCTCCGCTACCTTACTTACGTTTTAAAAGTAAAATTAATAATATAAAGAGGAGAAGCGGGGGCATTTTTATTACTTATAATTATAATATAGTAATTTAATACCTAAAGGATTCGCCTTTTACTAGAACTCTTATTAGTATAAGCCTTTAGCTTTATAAGCTTTAGCAACTTTAAGTCTTTCCTATTTATAAGCAAGAGCTATATTATTAAGAGTAAGGTATTTGTATTAAGGTCTAGCCGATTAAAGCTTTAATTAATACTTAGTACGTAGGCGTTTATAATATTAGATTTAACGTAATAGAAGTTAAGGCTATAGCCTAGTAGTAGAAGATTAATACCTAGCTTATATTATAGGCAAAGTATACTAATAGAAGTGGCGCAATTAAGGCTCTTATAGTTAACCTCTTAATTACATATACCTAAGCTGTAAATTAACTAGCGGGCTCTTATTTTAGAGTTAGCTCTTATCTATTAATACTTAATTAACTCTATAGTAAAGTTTTAACGCCTTATATCCTTCCTATTAGTAACGCTATTAATTTAATAAAATTACGGGTTAAGCTTATTAGATATTAGCGTTATAAAAAGCGCTACCTAAATATTAATTAGTGCTATACTCTTAGCTAGGCAGATATTAAATTAATAAATAAGGACTTAAGAGAGTAGGTAACTGGTATCTAGTAAGGTATTGTAAATATTTAGAATTTACCTTATAAGCTTACTACGCGGCTTACTAAGAGAGTAGTAAAGGGAGGACATAATAGTAGAAGAGTACGTTAATTAGCCTTTAGCGAGAGTTCTACTACTAGTACTCTAGGTATTATTAATTACTTTTATATTAGTTCTATAAGCCTAGTACTAAGCTCCTATACTAGTAAGCCAATTAATAATAATATTCTTACCTATATTACTAATACGCTGCCTATAAGGTATTAACTATATAAAGAATTTAGAGGAGTTTTTTACGAATTAGAAGTAGAGTATATTTAGTAATTTTAACTAGGAGGCCAACTTTAAAGCAGTATATAAAGTTGTTTATAATTTAATATAGGACTTAGAGCTCTTATATAATAAATCTAATAGCTTTAATCCTGTTAAGAAACTTATAAAGGCTAATATTAAATTAGGTATTACTAGGCGGCTATAAAAGGATTTAAAGAAGTAGGTAAATGAGCGTTATACTTAGCTTAAAGGAAGTTTCTAAAATATAGAGTATCTCTATTACTGTAAGGTAACAGGCTCCGCACTACCTAGCTACGGCACAAACCCTAAAAGGTAAGCGAGTGACTAGTAAGATGCCGGGCATAGCTGTGCGGAATAATATATATAGACGAGGTGACTTCGTTACCTGACAATTACTACTAGCGCCCCTATAGTAGTAGAGACGCCCTATATAGGAGATTTTTAAGATATAAATAATCTTAACTAATGGAATATAAGATGTCTTTATTACTGCTAAAGCCTCTATAGTAATAAAGATACCCTAAAATCGCTACTAAAAATTAATCTTTCCTTATACTAAAAGCCTTAAAAATTATGCCCACTATATTAGAAATAACCTTATTTATACTCTAAAAAAGAAAGGCTTTAAAGCTATAGTTAAAGCTTTTAGAGTACTCTACTTAAGAAAACCACTCCACTGAATAAAAGCTTTTAGTTCTCTAAAAAAACACTTTAATTGGATTTAAATTAGGTAAGCATATAGGTAAATGTATAAGCTTAACGTTAAAGGCGTTATAATGAGTTTATATTCTCTTTAAGTAATAAAAGCTAGCGTTATTTATAACTACTACTAATTTTTTTAGTAGGAAAGCGATTATACTATAGTAGAAGAGTATTTACTACCTATAATTTAAAGCGTTCGCTATATATTAAGCCTTTATATAATAAGGCTACTAGTACACCGTTAATAGTATATATAGGTAGTATATTAAGCACCGTCTTACCCCAATTATATAGTATATATAATACTGGTATAGTATTAAAGGGAGCCTAGCTAGTCTTCTATATACCCATCTTTAAATCCGCATCCAACTTATTTATAAACACTAATTAATTAGCGGTATTCTATAATATAATAGCAAAATATATATTATAATTATAAAAGCTACGCTTAAGGGCCGCCTAGTAATACTACTTTATATAAGCTACTCTTTAAGCTCTATAATAAGAGAATTTATTTAATTAGCTTACCTACTTCTTTATTTAGCTAGCTAAATAGAGCTCTTAAAATATTATATAGCAGCTTACTATAACACTGAAAACGTTATAGATTAATTACTATAACTTATTACTAAAGAGAGCTAGCTTTTCCTCTAGCCGTAATAATATAACCACGATTATTTAATTACTTAGTAAAAATTGGCCATCTTTACCATTTAGAGGTGCCTAAGTTTATCTAAATATCCGTAAGTCCCTTTTAATTGCAATAATTAAGTTATATAACTAGCGGTAGAGGCATACTCTATTTAAGTTACTTTAAGTTAAAAAGATCCTTAACTAGGGCGTGCTAATATAGGCCTATTCGCGAAGCTATATTACAAATAGTATTGAAGAAAACCTTACGATGTTTAACAAAGATCACGACACTACGGGGAAGGGCCAATTGTAAATAGCTTTACGTGCGCCAGAAATAAGGTTCTTATAGCTAAGTATACGGCTTTACTTTAATTACTATATATAGTTAGTGGCAATTAAGCGAGATTAGATACGCGTACTATATTTGAAAATTTGGATCCCTTATTATGTATATTAATAGTATATCCACGGTCGATTTTTAATTACCAGCAATGCCGCTCTCTTAATACCTGTTAAGCGCTATACGTAGAGCCTACTAAGCGCTTTCTGCTTACACTAAAATAGTAAGAATTAGCCGCGGGTTAATAGAGATATTTATATTTAAACTATACGCCGCTATTATATAAGTACCTATTAAACTTATAAGGTATATAAGTTACTAGCTAGTAACTTTATTAAGCCCCTAAGGGGGCTATAAATAAAGGCTTTAATAGGGAGTTAGATATAGACAATATATATAACTATTTTAAAGCCCTTTTGCCTACTTAAAGGCGTTTATAAAGCTAATCTAATAAGTACTGCATCTACTCCTAACATAGATTAACCTACTATATTGCTGCTTCCTTACTAACCGCCTAGGCCTATATAACCCGCTTAATTTCCTTAATAACCTTAAGCTATAGGGAGTACTATTAGAGCTTATTTTGCTAGCTAGCCTACTATTTACTACCCTATTTAGGATCTAGCGCTAGTATAAAAGGATTACCTTTAAGCCTTTTAGTCTACTTACGCTATAGGGCCTATATAGACTTTACCGCGTAGTATATATAATACATAGGCGGCTACTTAGGCTAGAGCTTAAGCTTAAGCTTAGACTTAGGCCTTTACTATCCCATGCGCTGTTAAGGTCGTTTAGGAAATGTGGCCTGTGCGCGAACACCAAAATATTATAATCGTCGCAACCATAGTATCTAGATAGCTTTCTGCTTTAATTAAACTACTACAATGGGTTGTAAACGTTCTTCTAACGATCCAGATATTGCCTAACCTGACTGGTATATATATATACCAAATTTGAGTTTTATTATCGCGATATTGCGTTATAATTAATTAATTAAATCTAGAGCTTTATTTCATTAAGGCTGCGTTAAATCTAGATCGTCTGGTTGGTTCGCTTACCAAACGACCTTTTTTAACAGCGCATGGGATAGCTACGGCTATAGCTATAGCGGCGCTAGTAAAGGGGAAGATATAGTGCTTACCTAGACTAATATATACTAGCTTAATCCCGTAATAAATAGAGGCGCTAATAGATATACTATAAGTAGATATACTGTTAATATTAGCGACTTAGTTAATTAAAGCACAAGTACGGCAAGAGGGACGCGCCCGCCTATATAATTGGTAGTCTATAAACGAGGATCTAAAGCTAGAGAAAGGAAAGGAGACGAAGGGTAGCACCACTTGACGTTATATATAATCCTCTGGTTATATAACGGCAATTGTCTAAAACTGTCTGAAACTGTCTAAAACTGTCTATAATTGTCCGCTATAATCCACCAATATCTACTAGTTTCTACCAGTGCCGTAACATTACCCCCCCCCCTCTAAAAAGCCTGCCCTTAGGCTTTATATATCCGTTTTATATCCATAGGGTATTCTTGTCTTTATACTTAATAGGTAGCTTATATTCTTCTCTATTTTAGCACTCTATTTACTTATTAAGGTACTTTAAAGGCCTAGGTTTATTGGGTTAACAGCTATAGAACTCTTAAAGCTTATAGGGACTACCCATAAAGTTCTATATAGGGTACTAAGTAGGGTCTAGGTCGTACCCTTTCCAACTAATATAATATTTTAACGTTCCCCTTATAAGCTTATAGGCTAGTATTTCTTTAATTTCCTATTCGTTATCGCTATTAACTTAAATTAGTAGGGAAGGTTTATTCTTTTATCTAGGTAATAGGTTATTTATAGCTTTCCGTAGTTTATTTAAAGAGAAAATAAGGTAAACCTTAATTAAATCTAGGAGCTTTACGTTATATAAGTTGCCTATCTTCTTAAGAACCTTATACGGTCCTGCCATCTAATGGTTTAGCTTATAGCTAGGTTATTCCGTTTTCTAGTTCTTTATTATAACCTAGACTATATATCCTACGGTAAAGTTAGGCTCTCGCCTATGCTTATTCGCCTACTATTATATTAATTTCTAGGCCTTTTTTAGATTTATATAAGCTACCATCTAGGCTTCTTCTAAGTACTTAGCGTACTACTATACATCCTTATAAGATAGTTTTTCGCATATAGTCTAGGGTCCTTTTAGTCTTTCTAAGTTAAAGCTTATATAAGGTAAGTAGTTAAATAGGGGCAAATCTTATAGAGTTGTAGGGTAGAGTCGCTTAGGTATAGTTTATTAGGGGTAGTAGTTTAGCCTAGTTATCTTAAAAGTAGTTAATAAAGGGCTAAAGTCTCTAATCTAAGTATTAATTTATAATTTCCGTCTAACTATTTATCTAGGGGTAATATACTATAAAAAGCTTTAGCTTAATGCCTAAGATCTAGGTAAACTTATTCTAGAAAGCTAATATAAATTACGGCCTATAATTGGATATAATAGTATCTAGTAGTCCGTAGATTTAGTAGATATAGTAGATATATAGTTAGGCCGCTTCTTTAGTATTAATATTCTTATAATATAGGATTAAGAATAGGCGCTTACTAAAGTGGTTAACTAAAATTATAACCATATTATATCCGTTATAGTCTATAGGTAGCTTATAGAAGTCTATAAAGATATACTACTAGGGGCGTTCTAGTATTAGGAGTGGTTTTAATAGTCCTATGGTCTTATCTTGTAGGATTATAGATCTATAGCAGCTATTATAGTTCCGTATATAATGGTTAATATCTATAACTATTCTGGGCCAGTAGTAGCGGTTACTAATAATCTTATAGGTTTTATTTTTTCTAGGGTAGGCTATAGAGACCTAGGTATAAGCTTTGTAAATAAGCTAGGTCCGTAAGTTTTATTTTTTAACTACTACTAGCCGTTCCTAGTGCTTAAGTAGTCCGTTTTTAAGGGACTATAGGCTATTAACATTCTTTGCCTTTTTGTGGTACTCCTATAGAGAGAGGGTTATTTAGTTAGCCTATAGTAGTTTATTAATAAGGTTAAGTTTAAAGGANTTAATAGGATATATCTTAGCGCCTAANNAGNCTNTNCTTAGTTCTNCCTATATNTANNGGTTAAGGTATTNTAGTTATAGTAGCGTCTAGGTCTATAATAAGATCTTCGCAGTTATCTAGTTATCTAGGTCTTATTTATACCTTATTAAAGTGTTTACATAGTTTATAGCGCCTAGTCTATATATAATTAAGAAGTAGAACTAAGATAGGATATCTACCTAATGTGCCTACTAGGCTATAAGGGCCTTATAATCTAAAACCACCTTAATTAGCTTAGGGGTCCCCTCTAGCTATATACGCTAGTGCTAAAAGCTAAAGATGATAGCTAGCATTTCTTTATTATAGATATAGTAGTTTAGCTTAATATCTATTATAGTCTTTAAATAGTATATAATAGGGTGCTATTCTCCATCTAGTTACTTTTAGGGGAAATACTAGCTATTACGCCGTCTAAGGCATTAGTTTCTAGTATTAAGGGCCGTTTTAGGTTAAAATAGGTAAATAGGGGAGCTAATACTAGCCATTTTTTAAGCTTATTAAAGGCCTGCCCATATATAGCGTTAAAGTGGAAGGGCTAGTCTTTTCTAGTAAGATGGTTAAGAGGCTAGGTGATCCTACTATAGTTCTTAATAAAGCGTTAATAGAAGTTATAAAAACCTAAAATTAATTATACCCCTTTTATAGTCCGTAGGGTACCTACTAGTTAATTATAACCGTTTTCTTTAGGTTAGCTTTAATTCCGTCTATACTGATAATAAAACCTAGGTATTTTATATGCTTAACACTAAACTCTAACTTCTTAATATTAACCTAGAGGCTAGTCTTACAGAGCTGTTATAGGACTTTATAGATATACTCCTTATATTCTAGCTTATTCTTAGAGTAAATTATAATATTATCTAAATAGGCTGTGTAGAAGTTGTTAAGGTGGTTAAAGAGTATATTATTTATATACCGCTAGTACATAGCTAGTCTATTAGTTAGTTTAAAAGGGAGTACCTTATATTTATACGTTTCGTAATAGGTTTAAAATATAGTAAGATTCTTAGACTTAGGGTTTATCCTAATTTAGTAAAAGGCCTAGCGGATATTAAGCTTTATAAAAACCTTAGCTCTACTTATTTGGGCTAAAGTCTTATTAAGTAGGGGCAGCGGATAGCGGTCCTTACGGATTATATTATTTAGCTTATAGTAGTTAATATAGACACGGAGTCCTCTATTTAGCTTTTTAGTAAAGAGAATAGGCGAGGTAAAAGGGACTTAGCTAGGCTTAATAAAGCCCTTATTTAGGTTATTAATAAGATACTACTTTATAGCCTATAATTTAGCAATAGACTACTTATAAAGGGGGCTAAAGCTAAGGGTGTTTTCTTTACCCTACCTAATCTTGATCTTATAGTTATATAGTTAGTAAGGTAAAAGTATATTAGACGCAGCTTTAGAGAATATATCCTTAAATTTTTAGTATTAATAGGGCAGCTCTTATTTTATTAGTTCCTTATCTATAAGCTTACTTTCTTATCTACTAAGCTCGCTTTCCTTTTTTTTTAATTATTTAATTAATTTTATATAAGCTAGTTATAAAGGCGATGGTATTAGGCTAAACTAAGTTCTAGTAGAATCCTACGGCACTAATATAGCAGATATTAACTAGTAGAAGGTCTGCTAGTTTCTTTACGGATATTTATTAGGTTATATTTTACGGTATTATTAGGAAAATTTTTTTAGGCACGTTGTTATACATTATAGCAACTTGCTGCAAACTATACGATTGCGGTAGTAGTATATAGTGGTTATCGATCCGCACAAACTATACGTTTTGCAATAAATCCGCAGCATTTACGCGTAAAATGTAGTAAAATGCCCAAATACTAAAACAGCAGCAGCTTTTTAAAATTAAATTATACGAATTATATAGATTATATAGATTGTATAGATTGTATAGATTGTATAGATTATATAGATTATATAGATTATATAGATTATACAAATTATATAAATCGTATATATTATATAAATTGTATAGATTATATAGATTGTATAAATTATATAGATTATATTACAGATTGCTATAAGGTACTTTTAATATATTTATATTAAAACTAATTTCTAAACTAGGCCTAGTGCCCGCCTGCGTACCTACTTGCCCACCTACCTACCTACGTCTATCTATCTATCTACCTATCCGTCTATATCTACCTATCTATACCTACCTATCTATATCTGCCTACCTGTCTATATCTACCTATCTATATCTGCCTACCCGTTAGTATTTACCTACCTATTTATATCTGCCTACCTATTAGCATCTGCCTGTCTATACCTACCTATTTATGCTACCTAAGTTTAATTAATTAATCGAATCGTTTATAGTGTTCGCTGGCTAGTCGTTATCGTCTAGCTCTAGCAGCGGTTGTCTAGCTCTGGCGACGGTTATCTGGTTTTAGCGACGGTCGTCCGGTTCTAGTAATAGTTGTCTAATTCTAGCGACGGTTGTCTAGTTCTGGCGACGGTTATCTTCTAGCTGCCGTTCTAGTGCCTCCCTAGGTAGGAAAAATGTAAGGAAGAAAGGGTAAAAAAAAATAAGGTGGCTACTTAGGTATATATAGGGGTATACTTAGCAGAGGTACGTGCAGAGCTCTATATAGAGCTTTAAGGGAGCTCCGTATAGAGCTTTGGTAAAGCTTCGTGTAGAGCTTTAGTAAAATTCCATATAGAGCTTTAACAGAGCTTTAGTAGAGCTCTATATAGAGTTTTAACAGAGCTCTGTGTAGAGCTTTAAGGGGGCTTTATAGAGAGCCTTTAGTAGAGTTTCGTGTAGAGGCTTTAGTAAAGCTTTGTATAGAGCTTCTAGTAAAGCTTTATGCAGAGCTTCTAGCAAAGCTTCTAGTAGAGCCTTTAGTGGAGCGCCGTGTAGAGCTCCCTTAAACCTCTACACGGAGCTCTACTAAAGCTCTACACGGAGCTCTACTAAAGCTCTATATAGAGCTCTACTAAAGCTCTACACGGAGCTCCACTAAAGCTCTATATAAAGCTCTGCACGGAGCTCCCTTAAAGCTCTACACAGAGCTCCCTTAAAGCTCTACACAGAGCTCCCTCAAATCTCTACACGGAGCTTTACTAAAGCTCTACATAAAGCTTTGCACGGAGCTCTATTAAAGCTCTATATAGAGCTCTATTAAAGCTTTACGCGGAGCTCTATTAAAGCTCTATATGGAGCTCTATTAAAGCTCTATATAGAGTTCCATTAAAGCTTTATACAGAGCTCTATTAAAGATCTATATAGAGCTTTATATTAAGAAAGAAAATTTTTATAGCTAAAAATTAGGGTCTACTTAACTTGCTTAAGTCGCGATTTTAATAATTTGCGGTAATTTGCAGCGATTTGCTATAAATATATAGATAGGGTAGGCAGGTGTAAAAGTAGCCTATATATTTATAGCAAATTGCTATAAGTTACTACAAATTGCAGGTTTTGTAGGTTTTGCAGGTTTTATAAACCCTAACTTTCAGCCAGCCAAAAAAAATTTCCTGATAATAGGGTTTATAATCCTTTTTAGCTTATATTCTATTTTATATAAATTATCTTTCCTATTTATTAATTTAGTATAATATCCAATATTCCTAGCTTTCCTTTATAGCTATATAGGGCCTAAGTCCTCTATAGTTAATATAGCTAGGTTACTATTAGCTTCCTAAGTCTTTAGTATAAGTGGCGTAATATAGCTAGTTTAGGGGCGGTATAGTATACAGATCTGTTACGGGTTAAGCTATATATCTTTCTTAAAGGCCTAGTCCCTACGTATAGCATCTACCTAATAAATAGTATTAATCTAAGGCCGTATAAGGTTTTCTATTATAATGCTAATTTCTTTTATAAAAAAAGGGGTTAGGGGTAAGGTTTTGGGCTAGATAAGCCGCCTACTTTATATATTAAGCTGTAAGCCTAAATAGGCTAGCTATTTTCTTTCTAAGACTATATTATAGCTTCCTAGGTCTATAATAAGGAAGGGAACGTTATATTACCTTTATCTATTAATATAGAGGTAAATCTATAAGATAGACGTAATAGGTAGCCGTATCTGCCCATTATACCCGTAAATAGAAATTAGTTTAAGCAGTTCTTTAATAGGTATATTTAAAAAGTTAGCTAGCTTTATAGTATACTGGGTATCTATTGAAGTAAAGGTTAAAACTTAATATCTATTACGGAATAGAGTATAAGGGATAGTGCAGCTTTTTCTACTAACTAGCTAACCTAGATTAATATATAATATATCGATCTCTTTTAACCCTAGAGAGAAGTCTTCCTTTAAGGTTCCTCTTTTTCTAACTTTACGTTATCCTCCTAGATTAATAAAACCTTATCCGCTTTTATATTTATTAGGTAATCTTTTATATAATAACCTTTTTAACTATAAAAAAAGCAAGCTCCTTAATTACTAAGGGCCTATATATAAGGGTTGCTATATATAGGCTAAGTATTTACTAAACCTATAGTAGAACTAGCTATATAGCTAGCTAGGCAGTCAAAACCAGACTCTGCACCTATACGTGGTGACGGCTACGAACCTAGTCTTCGAAGTTTAGATCTAGAGCCAACGCAGAGACGTCGCATAGCGCGTGCTAGTGGGCCTGGTAGTAGTTGTGTGCGTTATAGGGCGTAGTAAAAGGTTTTCACATGGGATGGTAAGATCTCGAAAACCACTATAGACGGTACCCCTTCACAATACAGCCATTACTGTTCCCCTACTAAGCACCTATACGATCCAACATGGATACACAGCATTCGATAGCATCCCCTAACCCCTAACAGAAAGCATTAACGACCTTATATTGACGAACAAGCAATTGCAAACGAGCAACGAGCAAATATACGGCCCCTCCTAACCCCTAGGGCGATCGCCCGCGGAGCATACGGTCACTCGCCGCCTTACTGCCGTACTAACTGGCAGCCAGATCACAAGATATAGTTTTCCTCGTCTCCTCTCAACGGAGTAGTAACTATTAGAGAGGGCCTAGCAACCGGGGCCTAGGCACAAAAGATACCTAGAGTACACACACACACATCCCACTCGCCGTTTAGTATTAGGTGGTTAGAACGGATAAATCCCCCTTACGCCTTTAATAGGCCCTAGGGGGGGGGGGAGGCATAGCGTATATAGTAATAGTTAAACAAGAGATAGCATATAGGGGATGGCCAAGATATGGGAAACAATAGTACAGCAGTCAATTGGCAAGGCCTAGCTGGGACGTAGTAAACCCTAGCTAGGATAAGTTAGAGAAGGAAGCAGTGGTTCCTAAGGAGTTCAAATATCTAAGGAGGATAGGACGTAGCCGTAGGCCCGTAGGGCCGCCGCTATGGACGGACATAACAAAACAGGGGTTTTTTATCCTACTGAGGTAGCTCATAGGGTTTTTCCATCCCCTATATCAACAAGGGTTTTCTTCTTATTAATTTATAAGTTTCCCTTATATACGGAGTAGTCTGCGTAGGCCTAGATAGGATCCGTATTAGACGTTAATTAAAGAACTTACTATATAGCTAGCTACTAAATTAGTAATAGGCTATACGGGTAGTACTATAGGGGTTATTAATTATGCTAGGGTATTACCGGCCGTTCTTATATTGCTTATAGTTTAATTTAAAGGGTTTCTAGCTTTATACTATTTAGCATATACTTTAATTTAGTAAAGGCCTTAGTTAATAGCTAAGCACTAATCTGTAAGTTCCTTTAGCGTCTATATAGTAGTAAAAACTAGTAGTATAGCTTACTGTAGGTCTAGAGTAAGCTTATTAAATAGGCCTGGTATTAGATCTTCCTAGGGAATTTAAGCCTAGCCGGCTAGGTGTAGAAAGCGGGTCTAAAAGGCTAAGAAGGTCTCTGTTATTTTTATATTTAGGCTTTTATAAATAAGTTAGGCGTTTTATACTTTAAAGGGGTCCTTATAGATAGAAGATAGGTAGACAATTATATCTTCTCTAGAGAGGAAGGGATTTACTAAGTTCTATATATATTACGGACGTAGGTGCATCTATACGTCCCTATTAGTACGGTTAAAGACATAGCCCATTTTAGCCTAAGTAGTAAGGAAGTAGTCCGCATTAACTTTAAGCTTATTCTATAATTAAAGCTTCTAATTATTAAATATAGGGTTAGTTCTATTTATAAGTAATAGGGGGTTTATAACCTTCGCGGACTATAATAATGCCAATACTATACGTTAGGCTAGGGTTTTAAGAACTATAGTAAGTCTCTAGGTATCTAATAACTCTTTACTAGATATAGGGGGTTCTCTAGCTTTAAGTAGCTCTTAAAGTTGTTTAATTTTAGTATTAGCTGCTATAAGCTCTACCTAAGAGTTTAAGTTAGTTACTATTTTACTATTGGAGGTATTTAAGGATCCTACGGCTGCTTTACCGACTGCTGTGTTTCTTAGCATAGTAGTATAGTTATAAGGGTAACTTTTAGTAGGATTTTATAGGGGTTTTAGTTTATACATATTCTATAGGTCTTATTGTTCTTTTTTATTATTCTAGTTTTATTCTATTTTTTAAGTTCTAGTAATAGTCTTTAGGTTTACTTCTGTGTTCTATTTTTATTTATAGTCCTATAAATATATTTAAGTTCCTTCTTAGGAAGAAGAGTAGATAAGCTTTAGATAATATTAGCGACTTAGTTAATTAAGGCACGAGTATAGTAAGAGGGACGCGCTAGCCTATAAATAAGGATCTAAAGCTAAAGAAAGAAAAGGAGATAAAGGGCGGCGCTACTTAACGTTATATACAATCCTCTGGTTACGTAACGGCAATTATTTAAAACTGTCTAAAACTATCTAAAACTGTCTGCAATTGTCCGCTATAATCTACCGATATTTACCAGTTTCCACTAGCGCCGTAATAGTTAAACGAGAATATATAGATACTAAAGGGACCTTAAGCTAAAAGGTAAAGCTGCTAAATATAAGTAATTAAAGCTATAAAGATTATGCCTACTAGGACTTGGCTATCTAGTTAAATAATACTTATAGCTTATATGCTCTCTAGTCGTTCTAGGCGTCTATAGCCTTTAAATGGTCCATAATAGCTAATACGGCCTAATAAAGTGTTAATAGTTAGCTAGGGCCTTTTTCCTTTACTATAGGTAGGCTTTAACCTTCTGTATAAAGGGTAGATAGGCCTTATACTAAAAGACCTAGTGGTTTATATAGGGCTACTTAGGAATATCTTGCGGAGGACTACTAAGTCCTATAGAATAACCTTCTAGATATTGTTACGGACGCTTTAAGTACAATGTTATAACTACTTGGAGAGGAGTCGAAAGAAGCTAGTTGGTTAATTTAGGCATGGTCTAGGATAGAGCCGATAGAACTATATGACGAGGAATAGTAGCCGAGGTCACATAACATACTACGTATTAAACGAAAGGAACGAGAGGAACTTACGTACCTTATGTATAAGACATACATCACGTATAAAAAGAATTTCATAGGAGTACGATCGTGTATTTAAGGACCCTTAGTCCCTACCTAGATAGTTCCTTCCTTATAGTAATTCTTAGAATACAATTAGAGTTAATCTATTGGGCAACCACTCCACCAGTTGTTATTACGTTGTTAACTTTACTTTGCTTCACCTATATACCTAGCCCAATAACGAGCCTATCGTAGTACTTACTATAAGGTTCCGTTACATAATTACTACCTAGTTACGGTAATAAATACAGAAAGTTAAACAACATACCACCAAAAGCAGCCACCACAACGCCATTAACGGCGGCAACTACTTTAAGGTTAGGTGACACCAGTATAGCAAATACTAACTCACAGCAACCTATAATGGTTGAACAACTATAAGAGATAGTTAACTAGTTAACGGAAAATAATATAACGTTGGAAAATAGGATTAATAGGATAGGCGTAGCAAAGGTTAAGTTACCATCGATTAAAAGATACTTAGGAGAAAGATTAAAGCTTAAAGGATTTCTTACGCAAATGCACTTTAAGGTCGCGCAGGAAGGAGCTAAGCTGGCAACACCTATAGATTAAATAGCGTACGCAGGATTATTCTTAACAGGAAGAGTACTTAAATAGTTTAAGCCTTACCTTATAGAAATCTAGGTAAATAGAATAATAACTACGAACCAAGAAGTAAGGTTTATGTTCTTAAGCTAGAATAGATTTATAGAACGACTTACGTAAATATTTAGAGACCTAAAGGCAGTAACTACGGCGGAAAGGAAACTCCAAGATATTATATAACGAACTTCAGCAATTAAGTATACAACGCTGTTCCAGACATTAGCAATATAAGTAGAGTGGAATAATAGGGCGCTTATGGCACAGTATAAATAGGGACTTAAGGCTAAAGTCTAAAACGCGATTATTTTAATAGAAGATGCGGACACCTTAAGGGAACTAATAGATTAAGTAATTAAGATTAACAATCGGATCTACCAAAGGGAATAGGCTAAGAGAGGTTAGGATAGAGTTTCACAGTTATATAAGGCGTAGGGTATGCAACAACTAAAGCTAAGTTAGAAACTATGGTATGGCGCAGAGCTAATAGACCTAAGTGGTACTAAAGAAGCCTATAAGAGATGGAGCAAAAAACTATAGAAACCCAGAGGATAAGGATTAAGTAATTAAAGGTCTAAGGAGCAGAGGCCAAATCAGGGATCTTAGTAGCAGAAGATATTTAGGCGGACTCTATAATAAGAAAAATGGTTTAGAGAAGGAGCTTATATAAATTACGGAAAATAAGGTTACTTTATAAGGGATTACAAAGATGGTTAGAAGTACTATATAATAAAGGGAACTAGACTAATAGTAAATGACACACACGTATAGAGAAACGATAGTATACTGCGAGGAACAAAGGAGTGTTCAATTAGAAGTTTTGCGTTTTATTATAACAACGCATACTAAATTCATAAGGACGCTAAGTACGGCATAAGCTATTGGCCATAAGAGCTAGCATCTACAGGATATAGAGGAACTAACGAACCAGTTTATAGATCGGATATTAAGGATAATAAATTTAATATAGGCGAAACATTTTGTGATAATAAGGCAATAGAAGCGGTTTACTAGGAACACATAGCCATTAAAGATATTATATTAGAGGTAGAGGATAATTCCACTACGGAACAGGGAACATTAGTAGGGATTAAGACCCCACTAGATACGATGTCTATCGCTTCGTAAGACGTAAGAGAAGTAGGATAGTAAACCACTTCGGCACTCAATAAAGGTAAAAGGCTAAAGGCTTAAGATTCTTAAGACGAGATAAGGGACAACTAAGATTCTTAAGATGAGATAAGGCAAGCTTAAGGACCCACAATAGACGATAACCAATGGAGCAGAGTAATAGCTTAGTTTAGTAATATACGAATGAGCTTAGGACGAAGTTTCCTAAAGGTATAAGATTCTCAAGATAAGATAAGTGAGATTTAAGACTCTTAAGACGAGATAAGAACACTAAGTAAGCCTAATTAGACTAAGGCTGGAGCTAAGCTTAAGTTAGAAGCAAGCTTAGGATTAGAGAATCTAAGGGACTAAGAATTTGGAGTATAAATCAGAATACCTATAAGTAAGAGGTAAGGAGCTTCTTTATAGATTAAAGAATCTGTAATATAAATAGTAGTTAGACTAGGAGACAGATATATAGACCTAGAGGACTTACTAGGAGAACGCAGTATTCGGCCTAAAGATTAAAAAGTTAATACTAAGATTAAGAAGTAAGAAGACTTTGAGAATCTATCTATAAAACGCAAACTAAAAGAAACCATAGAAGAGTTTAGGCAAAGAATTATTATATAGCAAGAATAGAAACTAGATAAGAGATCTAGTATATTGGGATGTATAAAGGACAAAGCACTAGTATAAAGAATTACTAATAGGCCTAGGGCAGGCATACTAAGAGCTAAGTAGCTTACCGAACTGGAAAATAAAGAGGATTTAGGAATTCCTACTAGGTTCGAAGAACGATATATAAAAGGCTATTATAACGCAGTAATAAAAAGATACTTCCTTACGGATAAGCCGTATATACTCTAATAGCTGTACTAAAAGTAGTATAGACAGCGACATAACGATAAGTGGGAAGATTTCTATATATAGTTAGATAAGAAAGTTATCTAAGACTACCTAATTACAGAAAAGGCTATAAGTTATATTAAAGGAGCCTTAATTATAACGTTAAAGGATTTAAAGGAACAATTAGAGGACTAAAGAAGTAAGAGACGTATCTTAGTACCTGCGAATAAAGTTATAACGTTTAGATTAGCACGATAAAGGTTTAAACTTAAGGATAAAGACGAGCTAAGAGTTAACCTAAAGTACCTAGCATACTATACGCTATTATAGATTATATGCGTGGACGATATATATAAAATGTATAGGAATCTAAAGAAAAAGAATCGAAAATACCTTATAAGGATGTATTAGATAATAGATAAGTAATAATATAGGAATGCTAAGTATATATATAGCTGGTATTTAGCAGAAGTTTAGAAGTTAGAAGACTTAATACTTTAGCCAGGAAGATTTCTTACGGAAGAATGCCTAGATGGATAATAGTGGTGGGAATGCCTAGAGAACACGTATTTATGGTATATTAAAGATAAAAAGCGAACTAGATATTGGCTAAAGAGCGAGCTAAGTGCAGTAAGATTAAACAGCTAATAGTTAGGAAAAGTAGAGGCCTACGGGACTAGAGGGAACTAGTAGTAGAGCCTTAGACCCTTAAAGGAATTTAAGAATAACACCTAAATTTATAAGTTAAATAGTAAGATTAACAGTTTAAAGCGCTAATAGATAGTGGAGTAACGCGAAACTATATCTTATTAGTAATAGTTAAGAGAATGGGATTACCTTATAGGCAGAAGGAGCAATCTTACCTATTAGTTATAATTTTAGGAGATCTAATAGCCTATAGAGGAGGGATTATTAATCTTAAAATAGGACCTATTTAAATAACTATTAAAGGAAGACGAATTAAGATATCTTTTAATATCCTACCATTAGGACAGGATAAGGCAGTATTAGGAATGCCTTAGTTATAGGAATATAATTTAAAGATTGATTAGATTATAGGTTAGGTTAATATTAGAGATACTTAACGCCGCTAGATGTAATAATAAGCTAAGTTAGTATAGTACTAAGTCGGAGTAATATATAAAGAGACTAAGTAAGGCTTAAGTTATATACTAAAGAGATACCATAAGTATAGCAAGAAACTATGGTTACTAGAAAGTAAAAAGCTGTTAAAGTATATAGTATAGGACTATAAGATAGAATTGGAGCTAGGAACGAGTCTAAAGTTCTTTCCAATCTATAAGCTTACTGAAAAAAAAGGTAGAGTATTAAAAGAGTTTATCCAGGAAAACCTATAAAAGGGATACATTAGACCATTATAGTTATTAGTAGGTTATCTAGTACTATTTATACCAAAGAAGAATAGTAAGCTAAGGCTATATATTGACTATAGATAGTTAAACAGCATTACTAGGAAGGATAGGTATCCTTTACCCTTAATTAGTAAGATCTAAGATAGAATAGGTAACGCGCAAATCTTTATAAAGATAGATCTAAGATAGGTATACTATTAGATTAGGATTAAGAAAGGCGACGAATAGAAGGCAGCCTTTAGGTTAAAAGAAGGACTATATAAACCATTAGTTATACAATTTAGGCTTATAAATGTACTAGCAACATTCTAAAAGCGTATTAATAATATATTAGGAGAACACTTGGATAAATTTGTTATAGTATATCTTAATAATATTATTATCTACTTAATAACTAAGGAAGAATATAAAGGATATGTTAAATGGGTTTTAAAGAGACTATAAGAAGAACAGATGCTAGTAGTAATTAAAAAATGCGAGTTCTTTACTAGGAAGACCGATTTTATTAAATTTATTATTAAACTAGGCCAACTTAGTATAGATCTAAAAAAGATTAAGGCTATAGTAAATTAGTAAGAACTAGAGAACGTTATACAGTTAAGGTTATTCCTAGGGTTTTATAATTACTGTAGAAGGTTTATAGCATAATGGTTAAAGGATATTAAGCTATTTACGTAACTAATAAAGAAAGAAGAACTATAGGTATAGGGAGAGGAGTAACGAGAACTATTTAAAAAAGTTAAAGGATTATTCACCTAGGAGCTAGTTCTTAAGATCTATTAACTAAAACTAGAGACGGTTATAGAAACGGATATATTAGACTATATACTAGGGGCGTGCTTTATATAGAAATATTAAAATAGATAGCACCTAGTGGTATATTATAGTTAAAAAATAATACTACTAGAGTTAAACTATAATATTTATAATAAGGAGTTGTTAGGTATAGTTATAGTACTAAAGAAATAGAGAGCATTCTTATAAGGTATAGAGAAACCATTTATAGTTAAAATGGACTATAAGAACCTAATAGGATTTTTAATAATAAAGGAACTTAACCAAAGATAGGTTAAATGGGTAGAGATGCTTGCGGAATACTATTTTAAGATTTAGTATACTAAGGGCATAGATAATACGCGAGTAGATGCTCTAAGTTAAAAAGCTAAACTATAAAACAATAAGAAGCCATTAGGGGCTTTACTACGAAAAGATATAGATAGACTAATTAGGTATAACTATCCAAAAATCGCAGTAATATAAGAAGACGATGAACTAGAGAGGGTTTACAAGTCACTAGAGAGCTTTTAGGCATAAAGAATTCTAGAAGCATAACTAGAAGATCCACAGACGGATATATATGAAAATTAAGAAGTAAAGTATATCCTAAGAAGCATAGTAGAGTAATTTATAGAAGAGTTCTATAAGGGATTAACTCAGGGACACAATGGAGCCATAGGCTTAGTGTTAAGACTTTAAGAAGAATATATTATTAATAGAATCTAAAATATCGCAAGAAAAGTAATAAAGGAGTATTTAGATTACTAAAGAAATAAACTAATAAGGTATAAGCTATATGGAGGGCTACAACCTATTAAAATACTAGAAAGACCATAGGAGGTTATATTATAGGACTTTATCGTTAAGTTGCTAAGGTTAAGAGATCCTATTACCGGATAAGATTATAATGCGATCTTAGTAATAGTAGATAAGCTTATAAAATAGGGATACTTTATAGCATACACAGAAGAAATATTAGTAGAAGATATTGCTAGAATCTATATTAAAGAAGTATTTATAAAATATAGGGTACTAAGTAAAATTATATTAGATAGGGATCTAAGATTTATAGCAGCATTCTAGGAGGTATTCTTGGCGGAGTAAGGAGTTTAAGTAGTAACTTCTACCGCATATTATCCGCAGACAGACGGTTAAACGGAAAGATTAAATTAGATACTTGAGCAGTATCTAAGGCATTATGTTAATTACGCATAAAACAATTAGGTATCGCTATTACTAGTTATACAGTTTATATATAATATAACACCTTAAGAAGGAATAGGCATATTACTATTTAAGGCAAATTACGGATACGAGCTAAGAATATTATTATTACTATAGTAAGTAAAGAAAACAAGTAGTATAGCTAAAGAAAGAATAAAGACGTTAATAAATCTTTATATAGACCTTATAGAATTAGCAAAGAAAGTATAAAAGAGAATAAAAAAGTACTATAATGCTAAGAAATCTAAGGGACCAGATCTTAAGGAGGGAGATAAAGTATAGCTACTATATAAGAATTTTAAGAGTCAACGACTAAGTAAGAAGTTGGACTATGTTACACTAGGACCTTTTAAAATTATATAAAGAATTTCACCGGTCACGTTTAAGTTAAACCTACCAGCCAAGATAAAGATCTACCCTATACAGCATATTATAATACTAGAGCTAGTATATAGGAATATTAAGCCACTGGTCTATAAAGCAGACATATATAGAGGATAAGAGGAAGACAAATAGCAAATTTTAAAGATCGTTAGTTATAAGGACGTTGATAATAAAACATAGTATAAGGTTAAATAGATAGGCTATACCGAGACTACCTAAGAACCACTAGAGAATTTAAAGAACGCTATAAGAAAGGTATAGGAGTATTAAAAGAGATTAGGTTAGGCAGCATTAATAAAGAAGGATCGCCAAAGAATAAATTACCTAAGGGGGACCCAAGAAGAGCAGTTGCCGAGCTACTTAGATCTATTTCCTTCTCTATTAAAGGAGAATCCGTTCTTTTATTACTAAGTTCCTATAAACCCTATTCTATAAGTTTCTATTTCTTAAAATAAACCTTCTTATAAACCTTTTTAAGATAAAGTAAACGAGTAAACGCCGTAATACGAGTATCTAGGGCCTTCTATTCTATATCTTAAGAACGTTTTAATTTAGCAAGGGCTTAAGACAGTTTACTATCTAGCCGTGTAGCAGCAGATTAAATATAAAACCTTAAAATAAATTAATTAGGGAACTAGACGACTATTAAGAATAATAGGTCGTGTATATTTAGTATTAGGGGTAGAGCAAACGTCACAGGACGAATAAATATTTACTTTAGTACACTCTAAATAAGAGGACGGTTATTGTAAAGATGGACTCGCCAACGTAATATAGACTAACCCCTCTTTTAAGCAACGAGAACACAGAGACGGTATAATCTTACTAAGAAATAATATTGCAGCAACAATATAAGCACGACGTTAGGCGTATAAAGAAGAAATTACTTTAGGTATAATAAGTAGTAATATTAACTAAATTAATTAAACGGATATTACACCTCTAATAAACAACTTAGAGATAGTTAGAATCTTTAAGGATAAAGATAAAAAGGAGGGAGATAGTGTTACGGACGCTTTAAGTATAATATTATAACTACTTAGAGAGAAGTCGGAAGAAGCTAGTTAGTTAATTTAGGCACGGTCTAGGATAGAGCCGATAGAACTATATAATAAGGAATAGTAGCTAAGGTTATATAATATGCTACGTGTTAAATAAAAGGAATAAGAGGAACTTATGTACCTTATATATAAGACGTATATTACGTATAAGAAGGATTTTATAGAAGTACAGTCGTGTATTTAAGGACCCTTAGCCTTACCTAGATAGTTCCTTCCTTGTAGTAATTCTTAGAATACAATTAGAGTTAATCTATTAGGCAACCACTCTACTAGTTATTATTACGTTGTTGACTTTATTTTGCTTCACCTACATACCTAGCCCAATAACGAGCTTATCGTAGTACTTACTATAAGGTTCCGTTACAGATATAAAATAGGAGGTTTATAGCGCCTATAGCTATAAGGTTATTAATCTAGCTAACCTAAGAGCTAAACTAACCCTTTTAGATATCTAGCTCTAGCTAGATTATTAATAGTAGTATATTAGGGGGGGTACGGAGGACGGCCTGGAAAGAGATTTCTCCTTCCTTTTTAGGACGGGCGGTAAGCTCCCTGTTTTTAACAGCCTTTTAAGACTTAGAGCGTATTAAGCTTAGTTACTTAGGGGACAAAGCCCCCGTAACTTTAGCGTGTCATCCCCCGTTTAGTTAGGGGACTAACCGCCCGTCCCAAAAAGGAAGAAGAAATATCTTTTCTGGGCCGTCCTCCGTAACGCTTGTCTTATAAATCTTAAAGTAGTCTATTTACGGCGTATAGCCAGCTATTATCCGTATAAACTCTAATAGTAACGAGTTTAAATATCTACTTCTAGTTTTACCTACTAACGCGTTTAGTCTAGTCCTTACTAACTCCTTTTAGCTTTACTATTTTAGCGCTAACTACTGGAGTTAACAGGGGGGTGTAGAGGGGGTGTTGTGCAATATATTGGCCGCTAAGGTAGTTCTATTACAGAGGTGCGACGGGTGCTGTACGACGTCCGTATTAGACAGTATTAGTCTAGTTTTAACCTATATTATCACTCTCTAGGGACCCCTGTAGGGGGTTAATTCTCTTATATATATTAGGGCTCTTAGAGCCACCTTAAATAAGACAGATCACTTGTATAATTCTGTATCTCTACCTACTAGCTAGCTTATATCATTTGTTTTAATACCTGCCTAGCTGAAAGTTATAAGCCTGGTAACTTTCTAAGTACTAGGGAGATCTTAGTGGCTAGATGACTACCACTAAGCCTCTTTGAGCATAGTTTGTTATGGAATATTACGTGCTTTACGCGTAAGCACGTCTCTTTATATAACCTTAAAATAAAGGCTAATATAGCAACCAAGGACTCTATAAACCCTCTTTTACTAACCTAAAAAGACTGGCCTTTATGGTTTTAATTTATCCGCTAAGAAGTAAGTTTTGCGAAGATCTGGGACTATGTTGACCTAGATAAGATAGAGAACGAAATTAAAGAAAATAATGAGCCAGCCATACCCTTGATAGTAGTAGCTCCTACAGCACCCGCAGCGGCTCCTAAAGCACTAGTAGCGGCTCCTAAAGCACCTGCAGAAGCTCTAGCAGCACCTACAGCAGCTCCAGCAGCAACTCCATCTACTGGAACAGCTACACCTAGGTTATTAAGTCAATAAGGACAACAACCTTAGTAATCTTTAGAGATATAGAGAATGCTTTTTAAGCTCTATAAGCTCTAATAATAAGACTACCTAAAGCGGGAAGAGAAGCTCTATATATTTGCAGCACTTTTGTATACCACTATAGGCACTAACTTCTTAGGTTATCTTAAGAACCTTACTATACCCTATTTGGTTCTAAGACAGCTAAAGAAGGTAGTAAAGCCATCTTAAGCTATGTTGTAGTAGATGGTATTAGATGATCTTAAGAAAAGGAAATAAGGGCCTAAACGCTAGATACTGGAGTTATGGCTTTAGCTTTATATTACAATCGTATAAAATAGCGAAGAGCTAGAGGAAGGGTTAATAGAGGTAACAGAAAGCAGTATTATACGAGCCTTTGTCTAGGACTATAAGGAGATCTGTCTAGCTCTGTACTATACCTTTATTTAGAAGGTAGCGAAGAGGTTAGAGAAGCTTAAAATGGCGATAATGATTAAGGAATTTAACCTCCTTTATAAGCATCTAAATACGGGATGTAACGCCCATACTATACTCTTAGGGCAGCTAGCTGTAGATCCTATAATATTTACTACCCTAGTACCCTCTTAATCGACTAAGTTAAAGTACTTTGCCTGTGGTTTACCCCATAAGCTAAAGAATTATAAGTAACTATTTTAGTCTTTTTAAGGTCCTAACTTTGTACCGAATAATGAGTGTCTATAAAGGTGTTAGGAATAGCTTAAGGGCTTAATAAATAAGCAGTATTATAACAAAAGGGTTAAGTAGATTGAGAAGGAAGGCCCTAGGTTAAGGACATCTCTAGCTTTTGCTAAAAGGATTAAGGATCTGGATAGGCCCCGAGCTATAGCGGCTGCTGTAATAATATCCTTTTTATTATTAATATTATTGTAGGATTATCTGGATCTGTTTTTGATTAATGCCTGGGGGTATAATACTATGGTAGACACCCACTTCTGCAACGATATTAGGTATTTCCATAACCTTAAGCTATATATATTTATAGCAACGGCTAGAGATTCTGGGGCAGAAATCTATGGATACAGTGATATTAACTTGGCAATTAAGGTGGGTAAATAACGCCTGACTTAATATCTGATATTAAGGAACGTAGCGTACACTCCGTATTTTTATACTAATCTGATATCCGCAGCAAAGCTCTATAGGGTTGGAGTAATTATAGACTAATTTATAAACTACCTACACTATAAGGATAACGGAAGCCTATTCGCCAACCTTATAGAATATGGAGGTCTCTACCTTATTGATACCATTACCTGCTTACTACCTACTCCTATAGCCTATGCTACGTCTACTAGATTCTTTGAGACCTCAGCATATAATAAAGTATGGCATTAGCGCTTACTACACTGCGATATGGAGTTAGTGGATTATCTGCTAACTGCGGTAGACGGGGTTAAAGTGGTTAAGACGGATAGAGGAAGAACTCCGTATGGTATACCACTTTATAAACCATGTATTCTTAGAAAGATGATATAGCAGACATCTCGCAGAATATCTGTAAAGGGAACCTACCCTTTTAAACGAGTACACTTTAATATTATTATGGAAGAAGACGGGTTTAATAGAGACACGTGTGTAGCCTACTTTTGGTGTAACTATATAAAGTACTATTATGCTTTTCCTATTAAGAACTATAAGCAAGAGACGCTGCTCCCACTTTTTAAATTAATAATAGCATTTGCGAAGAAATTTGATGCTTAAGGTGTTCGTATTTAGTATATGGATAAGGAGCAAGATATAGGCGCTAGGGTAAAGAACCTCATCCAGCTTGACGGAGGTGTTATTAAGCAATTAATACTAGATACCCTAGCTTAAAATGGACCTATAGAGAGGTTAGGGAGAGCTATTTCTAAATAAGCAAGGACTGCTATTATTAAAGTAAAGTTACCTGTAGATTTGTGGCCTAAGTTTGTGCTCCTTATAGTGTTCCTACTTAATTAAACTCCCATTAAGTCCATTAACTAGAAGACCCTATTTAAGATACTGTATAAATGGAAGCTATGGCTAGTAGGGCTTTGTATAGCTGGATTTTTAACCTACGTGCTTATTAAATATGGTATTCCTAGGAAGGTAAAGTTTAAGCCACAAGCCTAAATAGGCTATCTTGTTGGTATGGAAGCGTTAAATATCTATAGGATATAGATACTAACTACTAACTACATTATCCGATCTCGTAATATACAAATTAATAAGTTAAAGAGATATTAATCTTCTAAAACACCAGAATATCTTATTATCTTATAGGCTTAAAAGGATTGTTTTTAGTAAGTCTAGGACCTATTAAATAATCTATAAGATGGTAGTAAGAACTAGATAGAGAACTTTAACAAAGAACTAGATGTAAGACTACCGTATTTAGTAAATATTGACATTACTCCTATGTTAAAAAGCATTTAGATCTTAATAGAAGAACTCTGTTAGCTACCTACCCCAAAGCTAACTTTAGAACTATCTATACTATTAGCGTCTTCGGCGCCTCAGCAATTACTATCTATAGTAGCATCTACGCCATAGACACTATCTACTACTTAGTCATCTTCTAAAGTTACTAAACCACTGTTTATAGACCCTATACCTTATTCCGAACCTCAGATGATAGCAGGCTCATCATTAGGGGGTAAGAGACGTTCTGGCCGTAAAAAGCGGCCTACGGCAAAGAAGAAAGATATGCCAAATTAGGATTTATAACAACGAGCCTTTGCGGTTTAAATTAATGATGGTGATAATAAGCTTATTAATCCAGATATAACACTATTAGCTTATACTTTCTATACTGCTGCTATAAAGACGCACGGATATTAAGATAACTTTCCACCACTACTAAGGTCTTAGAAAGAGATGCTTAATTATAAGTACGCTACGGAGTTTAAAGCAGCTACTTATACTGAGATAAAGGCCTTAATAGGAAAACACACCTGGGATGAGGTACGACTAGTTAAGAAGGTTTATTAACTTCTTACTATATAGGTCTTTACGTACAAGGAAGATTTAGATGGCTTTATTATAAGATTTAAAGCTTATCTAGTTATCTGCGGAGACCTCTAAGCAGTCTTATAAGAGGAGGTTAAAGCTATAACGGCAGCCTATTAAACCTTCCGTCTACTTTGTGCTCTTATTGCTAGCTTTAACCTAGATGTTATACAGATTAACGCCGTTAACGCCTTTATTAATGCTTTAGTTGACGATAAGGTCTACCTTATTCCCCTTAAGGGTGTAGACCTACCACCTAAATTCTCTCTCCGTCTAAGAAAGGCAATATACGGACTACGTAAATCTCCTAAATTATAGTTTTTAGAAATGTCTACTGCTCTATAAAGCATGGGTTTAAAGGCTATACTAGATGAGCTATGTCTTTATGTATACCCTACCAAACCTATCTTTATATTCTTTTACGTTAACAATATCCTAATTATAGGACACCTGAGCTGTTATTAGCAGATGGTGGACATCCTAAAGTAGCTATAAGATCGATTCGAGATACGCCAAATACCTTAATTTATGTTATTCCTAAATACTTGTGTCGTCTAAGATTAATAAAAGGGAAAGCTCTGGCTCTGTTTAGATTAGTATCTTAAGAAGCTAGTCTTAATATACCATTTAGAATATCTGAAGCTATTAGCTACACCACTATCGGGCCAGGAATTAACACCGTACGAGGGAGAAGCTACGCTAAATTAGATGAAAGGATATTAACGCTGTGTAGGTTCTGTAATATATCCGGCATCTACTATATAACCAGACGTCGCCTTTTCTGTTAGTAGGCTAGCTGAATTCTTAAAAAATCCGTTGCTAGCTTATCTTGCGGAGATTAATAGATTGCTTACCTATCTCTATAATACTAGATATCTTGCTCTTAAGTTCTTTATAATTACACTATATAAGATAAACTAGGTTCTAAAGGCTGCTTCTAATGCTAGCTTTGCTAATAATGCTCTAATATAACGGAGCTTATAGGGTTTTTTAATAAGCCTATTTAATAGACCTATAGTATAGTAGGTAATTAGATAAAAGGTAGTTACTAAGTCCACTATAGAGGCAGAACTCCTAGCTCTCTTGCGCGTTGGTAGAGAGGTAGAGTATATAGTTTAGATCTTTAAAGCTATTAGATTTGATCCAGAACAGGACGTTATTATTAATTATAATAATTAGTAGTTAGTATGGATCGTAATGAAAGAGACTCCTACGGTATCTATAAAACTCCGACACGTAGATATCTATTAATTCTGGCTTTGCTAGGAGGTCTAAAACGGAAGCTTTGTTGTATAATGGGTACTAATAAGCGAGATGGTTGTAGATGGACTAACTAAAGCTCTCTTAAAGCAAAAACACTAAAAGTTTGTTGAAGTCTTGGGGCTCCGCGATATTAGACATCTAGTTAATTGACGCTCGGCAAAGCTTACTACTAGCTTATCTATCCTAACTACCTAATCCGGTAATCTAGCTCTGACGCTCTGCGCCAGATCTAAGGGGGTATGTTGGCCGCTGAGGTAGTTCTACTATAGAGGTGCGACAGGTGCTGTACGACGTCCGTATCAGACAGTATTAGTCTAGTTTTAACCTGTATTATTACTCTCTAGGGACCCCTGTAGGGGGTCAATTCTCTTATATATATTAGGGCTCTTAGAGCCACCTTAAATAAGATAGATTACTTGTATAATTCTGTGTCTCTACCTACCAGCTAGCTTATGTCATTTGTCTTGATACCTGCCTGGCTGAAACAATGCACTATACGCTATCCGAACCAAATAAACCAAAAAGGTAAGCAAGCATCTAGCACACTTGCCAGGTAAGCTGCGAAGAAAAATATTTTAGCCAGGTGATATGTCACCTGGCACTGCCTCCCTCTCCCAATAGCGACTGTCCTCAGGCGCAATTCCCTGTCCCTTGGGCTCAGGAGCGCGGCCCAGTGGCCTGGCTACGGGCCCGCTGAGCGATGCCGGTGCCTCGGGGGCGCGCGGGCCACTGCAAATTTCTTCGACCCCCAGCAGCTGCAGCGCGGCGCCTGAAGAGGCACGCTTCGCGCTTCGGTCGTGCGATACCGCTCCAGCTTGGTCGCACAACCGGCAAGGCTGTCCCAAGTCACCGGCGGGGACCGAATCCACGGGCCCTGGGAAGTGTCCCTAGCCAAGATGCAAGGCCGGGCCTTAGGAAGTGTACAGATACTATATAAGGTGTAGGCTCTACGCCACCCAAACCAAATATACCAAAAAGGTAAGCGAGTATCTGGCACACTTGCCGGATAGAACAATATATATAAGCGAGGTGACACGTTACCTAATGTGGGTCTTGGAATTAGTCTTAATAATCTATTAGATATATGCTCTACAGTTAGTATTTATAACTTGTTTATTTCTATTTACTTAATCTAATTACTAAATTATTGTAGTTTCTACTAGCATTAATTTTTTAAGGATAATAATATCCTTAAGGCAATTATTATTACTATTAACTCTTTAATTAACCTCTACTACGGATCCTATTTAGGCCTACGTAGACTACTCTATAGGGAAAAACCTCTTGTATTATAAGAGTATATATATTAGATCCTACAATAGTCGTGATAGATTCGCGAGCACTACACCATCTCGTCAATTCCGGTGGTTAGCGCAGCCACGTCTGCACGGCCTTACTTTCCCTTAAACAGCAAAAATACCAAAACTTCCCCTACAAAAAGGCCGTGCAGACGTGGCTGCGCTAACCACCGGAATTGACGAGATGGTGTACAGTGCATTGCACGACTAGCTTCCCCTTAGGCGAGTTGCAGATTTGGTACAGGTATCCAATTTCGCCTGATTGCCACCAGCTGTACATAGTAATTGTAGCGAAGCCGTATGCTTGGCTGCAAGAACCTTTGCGATCTCCGCAGTGTCGTGAATTTTGTTAAATATCGTAAGGTTTCCACCCGTACGATATTACCAAATTTCATCGGCAATTGCACAGACAGCGTTGTATTCGCGTTTTGGTGGCAACAATAGAGGCGAAGGTACGGAGGATTGCGCAAAAAGAGATCTCTCTTTCCTTTTTAGGACGGGCGGTCAGTCCCCTAACTAAACGGGGATGACACGCTAAAGTTACGGGGGCTTTGTCCCCTAAGCACCAAGCTCGGGGCGCCTTAGGTCCCCCCAAAGGGCTGTTAAAAACAGGGAGCTTACCGCCCATCCCAAAAAGAAAGAGAAATCCCTTTTTGCGCAACCCTCCGTAGAAAAGGGGAGGAGATAAAGCGTACGTCTTTAATTTAATTCTCCTGGCCAACCAAGGCGATTCTCTAGGGCAACCGAGAAGGTCCTTGCGTGCAGCCACAGCCGTTCGCTACAATTACTGTGTATAGTTGGTGGCAGTCAAGCGACATTACAATACAGGTGGGAATGGGTCAGACGCCCCCCCTACTAGTACAGTAAACAAAATAACCTGGTCCCGCTACGTTCCTTTGGGCTCGCTTATTTTTGAACAGGTACTAGCAGGAGGGTCGTCAGAGGCATTAATGTTGCCCCCTTGTAGATGCGCGGCGGGGGGGCGAAGCTGGTTATGCACATCGCTGTAATCTATCCTGATTATATCTCAGGGAAAATTTGAACGCTCATCCATATGTCCAATATAAATAATTTCAAGAAGTCTAATCGCAAGTCCTCCTATGCTATCCCTTAAGGTCCTTCGAGAATTCGCTACTGGATTTGACTGGGCACCTGCATTGAACCGGGCTCTCCGATTGGCTGGTCCCTTATCGATAACCGTAGGACCTAAATCAACGGGTTAATGGATAAATAGGTATTTGTTATGCCTTATTCGCTTCAACCATCACTCCATCGAAATAAGCCCCCAAGTCCTCCACATCTTCAATCTCACCGATATAACCAGCATGCTGATCCGGCCGTAGTACAACCACACATCCCTTCTCCTTATCGACTCCATAATTCTCATAAGCACGGCCATTACCCTCATGATAGCTTTCATCATCGACATATATTTTATTATAATCCCATCCAACACGTTTATCAAATGGATGGAGTAGATTGGGAAAGTCGCGGAGCATTTCGACATCCCAGCGCTTCGCAGAATGCAGAGTTAGGATCTCAATGACGGAGTCGATGGGACGAGAAGCAGGTGTGAAGCGACGCAGGAACGAGCCTGGGGCATCAAGCTTGGCGCAGAACTTCTCAATGCGGGTTTTCTGAACAGCAGAGGTCACGTTACCGGCAAATAGGATGATACGGAAGCGTGAGTCGCTCTTTAGAAGCTGCTGTAGATGCCAAGGCCGGGCGTCCGACTGGTTGAGAACCTTAAACGAGGGCATACGCATACCAAGCTTGATATTTGCAGCGAGTTCTTGCTTACCAATTACTTGTTTGCCTATCACGCTATCGCCTTGATCAGCAGAGCTTCTGCCTTTCGCGACGAGCATGCTTGCGCTGTAGTCAACACTCAAGCCGGTAGCGAACAAGTTGCCTTTGAGAAAGGCGTCTTTGAACTCAGCCATCGAGACGCCAGATTCATCCATGAGGTCTTTCGCAGGTTTTCCGGAAAAAAGACGAGAGAACCGATGGTCGAATTCTATGAGGTCTTGCGCAACGCGGCGCCGTTCTGATTGGTACGTTTTCAGAATTGATCGTTGAGCGACGCCTTTGACGACGAGTCCAATCTTCCAGCCAAGGTTGTAAGCATCTTGCATACTTACATTCATTCCTTGGCCTGCTTTTGGAGAATGCGTGTGAACTGCATCGCCGGCGAGAAAAACACGAGTATAGGCATCGAATTGAGTCCCGACTCTCTGACCAATCTAGTAAGGGGATGTTAGCAAAAGAGTCATTCAACTTCTAGATTGGTACATACTTGATAAGCTGTCCACCAATCGCAGTATTCGTAGCTAAGCTTGTAGGGGCTGATTATTCTCTGAGCAGCTTTTAAGATCGTTTCGGGGGTGATCTTTGATCTGTCTGCTCGGCCAGTCGCGTCGGGAATGATTTCGGTCAGCTGGATGTATAGCCGGACCAATTTGTTTTCTCGAGGAATGACCATCATGCTGCCAGACTCGGCGCTATGGATTGCGCAGCGCATTCGGACATCAGCTGTATGAGGTTAGATGCCGTTCATTCAATTTAAATTAAGCATTACTTACGAAAGTCGGTAATAGGAATGATATCTGCAGAAGTCAGCAACCGATTCATCCGTAGAAAGGACTAAAGTCTATACCAAGTACACCCCATATGTAATCCGTAGCCTCTCCCTGCATCTCATACCCCAATTGTCTCCTTGTCCAGCTGTGTGCGCCATCACAACCCACCATGTATTTTGTCCTAACAATCTCGGCAGTGCCCTCCTTCCCTTTACTCTTCCTTATCAAGTCGTCCACATCATCCGCAGCGAGATTACTCCTGAACAGACCGTCTCCAACCTTGCTCGTCTTAGATTGTTCTGGTGTAGCCTCCTCATCCGTCAAATGTCGTAGTTTCACAGTTATAGGGTATGCGGAATTGTCTTCGACCTTGGACGTATCGATTTCAAGGGATTCTGGGAGGACGCCTCGCTCGACTTCGATTTTAGAATGTTTTTTGAGGTGATCAAGAAAGAAGCGCTCGATGCGGCCTTGGTGTAGGACGATCTGCGTAAATCGAGAGATCCCAGGAGGCGTGTCCGGGACACGATCAGAGCGGCGTATCACACCATCCGAGCCTGGGTTCTATTGGAACAGCTGTGAGCTCCCTCTGTAGAACCGAGATTTTTATTGTTGGGAGATAGCCTTACCCACATGTACATCTAACAAGCTACTTAGCACCTTCCCTATCCAATTGAGGGCATGCGGAAGTTCTTGCCTACCTCTAACATGTGATTGCTCTCCTTCCATGCGCGATCCGCAAACCCAAAGCTGTCAAAAATTTCCAAACTCCGGCATTGTAACCCATCAGCTTGGCCGTTGAAGATCTTGGTACCACGCTTGTCGATGATACGGGCATTGATGCCGCAGCGAGCCATCCACGCCGCCATCATCATCCTAGATACGCGTTAATGTCGAACTCTCTAGAACAGCTCCTAGCGTAAGGTCTACCCTGCAGGACCGGCACCCACGATGAGGCTGTAAAGTGAGCATTAGATGAATCCAAGATGCCTGGGGAGGATTGAAATCTTACACATCACAATTCGACTCCGGAATGATAGCTCCAGGCATATTGACTGCTCTTTAGTGGTCTTTAAATCTCGTGTTCAAGCACTTTCTTAGGGGGCTGAAGCGCTCAACACCGGCAAAGATACGACGGCCATGTCGGGTGTGACTGGCAATATATATATTCCAAGCTCCTGGGTACCATATCAATTAGTCTTGACGCATCGCGGCTCCACGAATCGCCGCAGGCGAATCGTCTCACGTCATCGCTAATTCTACACCATTCTGGCATATCCGGCTAAAAGCGCGTGTCGATCAAGCCTTCTACTAGCCGTATGTAGATTGATCGCCAAGATCAAATGGAAATATCCAAATAACCTTAACTCGTGATTATAAAGCCGAAGAAAATAGGATTACAAGCTTTAAAATTATATTAAATACTTATCTATTAAGGTTATAATAAAGCTCCTTTTCATTTTATATTACTAAGCAATATTAATAATACTTGACGCGTTCCTTTATATAAAAAGACTTATATACCATTTTAAGAAGTTATATTCGTAATAGTAAAAAGGTAGCAGTAGAGTAAAGAGAAGGTAACAAGTATAAGCTCGGGCCTTTAGAGCGCGGTTGCTTTCTAAACTCGATTACATTTTCTATATTAAATTATAATTTTATCTCATTATAAAAATTAAGAATTAAAAACTTTATATCTAATTTATTTAATTTATAGAAGAAAAAATCCATTTTTAACCTTTTTATTCTTTTTAACTTGCGTTTTATTATCGTATTAATAATAAATAAATAAAAAAGAAAATATATTTAATAGTTAAAGCTATTTACAAAGTCTAAAAATAGTACTATTGTGGTGGTGTAGATTGGACGTCGCCTACTGTCTTGGCATTTTCCTATATTTATAGAGCCTTCGGCTTCCTTCCTTCTTCCCGCTATTATACATATCACGACCTTACCAGTTACCGGAAATACACTCTTTTCTTTCTTTCTTACTGACTGACTGACTGACTGACTGACTGACTGACTGACCGACCGACCGACCGACCGACCGACAGACAGACAGACAGACTGACTGACAGCACCGTGACTTTCCTATCTTAGAGAGGTCGTACCCTCCCANATATTTTATGGCATTCCACGTGGGGACGACGGCAAGCTCTTTAGATTAGAAGTCTAGTGCTATATACATAGGAGACACGCAGGAATATACTACGACTATAGAAGAACTGCTAGCTGTAGAAGAACGACCAGCTGCAGAAGAACTGCTAGCTAGATAGACAAGACAGCAGAAGAAAACCAGGCAGTATCGCATAGCAAGGGGAACCAGGCAGTACCAGAAAAAGATAGGACAGCTAGACTTTACGCATAGGCCAAAGAGTGGCAATAAGAAGTAAAAGACTATGGGTCTATTAACCTAAATCGGATTTCTTTGCCACCTTGACTTAGTTACTGACTCGGTTACCGACCTAGTCACAGGAAGAGAAGGGTCTCGGAAAGTTATGTGTAAGGAGGTCGGGCGAACCAGCGAGCCAATCAGACAACTTTGACCGGCGGCTGGAGTTACCGAGATCTACTACCGAGCATGGCCAGACCTTTATTGAAGATGCAAAGACGACACGCCAAGGGCCAATCAATCAGATGGAAACGAGATCTAAGACATCTGGCGGCGAAGGAAGTTAGTACTGCCATTTACGAACAAAGGAGACAATACCGAGCACGGTCGCAAGCACACGAGATCAGATCTGTCCTTGAAAGCTTCCTATTCTGGCTTAGCTTTATCTTCTTTCGAGTCATCCGGATTATGTCAGCAGCAGCTCTAGAGGCGTTCCGTGAAGAAGTAGATGCGAGTAAAAGTAGGAGGCTTAGCAGCACCCTACCGCGCGGAATGACGGCAGTCCGAAACGGACGTACGAATCAAGACCCAGTAGCAGTAGATGAGGACTCTGTGTTCTCCCAGGGAGACCCCCCCTCGGGCGTCAAGAGGCAGGCCTCTGTTAGGGACATGGCCGTACAAGTAGACCAGCCGAAGCATGAACCAACACCAGGACAGCCATCTGGGACACCCTCATCTTAGGCAGCTATGCAAGCAGACCTACCGCAGCGTTTACCCGTGACCCCTAGGACCGATGACCCTCAGCAGACGAAGGATATGGGCCGCAAGGACCACCTGCAAGCTCCCAAGGAGACTCTAGATGCACCACCCTATGACTAGCAGTCGACGGCTCAAGACAAGATCTACGTCATGGTTCAGCCGATGCCAGCCCCAGGAACTGTTGGAACTCCTTACTTTACGGGACAGAACGTATCGCAGTTTATCGAGTAGTACGAACGGCTATGCGCCCGATATCATGTAACAAGTAAGAAACACCAGGGCCTTCCGGAGTACTGCGATTACTGGATAGGGATATGGGTCCAAAGCCTGCCTGAATTCACAGCTGGCAATTGGACGGAGCTTATAAGAAAGCTTAGGGCAGAATACCGAGCGGACGACTACTACCGGCGCATGGAGACAAGGGACTTCGTGGAAGCTTTCGTTCGGAAGTCAGCGGAGCAGCCAGGAGATCTGCGTCACTATATGCAAGATTTCACCAGTATCTCAGCTAAAGCGGTAGCCGCAGGAAACCTTACTGAGCAAGAGAAGGGGTGGTGGTTTATGCGAGGACTCCCAATTGAATACAGCAGATATGCAATAGAAAGGACAGGAGCCGTAGTAGACAAGCCTAGCACCTTTGTGTTCGAAAGACTGAAGGAGGCCGTAGAGTCAAGGATAGTGGCTGCAGAGAACGCTGAGCGAATGGCTGTCCTTTTGGAAGAAGATGTCCTAAATGTCCAGCTTATACAAGAGCTACGGCAGCAAAGGAATAGGCTCGACCGCCAAAGGGAAGGAGGACTTCTTAACCCAGCTAGACTAGGTGTACACGGAGGAGCCCTAATGCAGCAGCAGTCACCCACGGATCAGGCTACAGCTCACAGCCCAGCACTAGGATACGAAGACTGGCAGAACAGCACCCGACCCCCGCAAGACTCTCGATATCCGCAAGGCTCCCAATATCCGCAAGATTTTACTGCCTTTGGACGGCCGCAGTGGGACGCACGGGGTCAGCAAGGCACACGAAGACAAGGCTGGCAGACCTGTTTTGGATGCGGAGGGAGTCACCGTTTCACTGAGTACGAATGCCAAGGGCTCAAGGATCTTATTCAGCAAGGACTTGTACATCTGTCTGATCGAGGAAGACTAGTAGCTNGGACGCGCGAACGACCTGGACCTNAACTTCCGTGGCTCGGTAATGAAGGACGACTAAAAGGTATTAAGAACTGGCTTCGACAGACGCAGCAACAGGCCCCTATAGTACGAACGGATTTCACTGCTTTTTATGACGGGGTAGTGCTGAGGAACAGTGACAAAATGCGTACGAACTGGGAGGACTACTATNAAGTACGGTCCACAGACTNAGTAGTAACGCCTAGCCAGCAACGTCCGCAGACCCTTAGANACAGCCGTATAACNAGGACAGCTGTTAAGCCGCGGNAGGCTCCGCAGNAGGTACCGNAGGCTCCACCGCAGGAGAAGAATATGNGACCGGGAGATGCACGACCAGGAGATTACATCCAGATTGGGTCACGGCCTGCGGATGAGANAGCTGAAGCTAGGAAGAAGAATGAATCGTCTGATCCTTGGAGACGGTCTTGGAGACGGACGCTTGACCAGGTCAGCCATTAACCGCAGGCTCCGCAGCAGGCTCCGCAGCAGGTGTAGAATGTTTGACTAAGGGACAGTCAAGTTCTAAGGTGGGGGAGGGGATGCAGGTAACGGCCGTATAAAAGATTTCTATTTGTCTGCTTAATTACAGTATTTCCTAAGGCTCCTTTTCTTGTTTACTTTCTTGATCGCGACGCGTTAGGACGCGACGACCTACTACAAAGATGTCAGTTCAGCTCACCGCCTGTCAGCGAGCCAATAGCGATTTTCCATCCCCAGGATGGAAAATCCTGATTGGTCCATTCAGCAATAGAGCCGGTAGAACTCTACACCGCCCCTGGAATTCGATGATGCAGCCGCACGATGAAAACAGATACTAAAAAGCCTCAATTGATTGCACGGATATAGAGCCGATTGTACGATGTAGAGCCAGATGCAGAGCTGTACGCAGAGCCTTAATCGAACGACTGTACGGAAGCCTTGGTCTCGAATGACTGCACAGAAGCTGCAGCCAGTCGAAGAAGTCGAATCAAGCCAGAGCCTCGATATCAGCACGTCACGTCACTGAATCAAATCAGTCGAATGTCGTCAAATTAGAGCCTTCGGCCGGGCCGACCTTATTCCTTAATCGAATGACGACCGATCGCAGCACGACNGTCGCCGCCATCCGAATTCAGTACTGCGCNAGCCGCACGATAAGAACGGANANCACGGNAAGGAGGGGACCTATANAAGGGCAGCAGNATGATATTGGAAAANAAGCACTGCGGAAACGGTAAAGCAGGATACGAAAGAGGCGCTGATAAAGATGCTCCGCAAGAGATCGTACACAGGGCACGGCTGACCACGTTAAGCCTAAGCCATCCTCATGCGACCGAAGACAGGACAAAGCCGTATCTGGCTAAGCTAGTAAAGGACCTTATTAGGGATTACAAGGGGAACGGGAATTGGACGTACAGGAGCCAGCGCTTTTCCTTGGAGGTTGTCTGACGAAGGACTGTATTATGGATATAAGGCTAAGGGATATGCGACGGAGGTAGTCATAATAGCCAAGAAGCTGCCACCGGATGATACCAAGGACGACTTAGGTAAAGCGCAGGACCAGCAAGACAATAACAAAGAGACTAAGAGCAGAAGACAACCCTAAAAAGGTTCTTAAGCCGGAGGAAGATTAAGGATACGCGAGTGTACTACTAGTAGCGGGAACAAAGAAGCAGCCGCAAAAGCCTAAGGATATACCGAAGAAGCCAAGAGCAAGGACGGTTTAGAAAAGGAAGGAAGCAGCTGTCAAGGACGTCCTATGAAAGCGCTAGGCCTGTCGTAGTAGTTCAGAGGAAGCTACCGTTAGTGCTTGCAAAGGAGGAAGTCTTAAGACAGGTCTCTGGATTGGACGTCTGGAGGATGCCAAGAGCCTTGATTATACGATGCGGAGCCTTGATCGACTACATGGATACAAAGCTTTGACAGAACGACTGCATAGCCAGAGTCTTGATCGATTGTCCGCAGATGCAGAGCCTACGGATGCAGAACCCAGGTCGTACGTGCAGCAGAAGACACCTTGAGTCAAGCCAGAGCCTTAGTCAAATCCTGATCAGTCGAACGCCGCCTGTACAGGTCAAGTCGTCAAATTAGAGCCTTCAGTCGGGCCGACCTAATACCCTATTTGAACGTCCGTCGATTGTACGTCGTCACTGTCGGTCGAGTCAGCCACCGTCGCCGTTAGACGTCGTCGATCAGCAGTTAAAGATCCTGCAATGGCAGATGGACAGGTACTAGGGTTAATCAGGAAATTAGTATACGGTCGACAGCGTCAGAAACACGGCCAATTAACGTCTTGAAGCCTCTGCGAGAGTCTCTCCCTTTGACCCCCGTATCGATCGACTGCCGCCCGTCTCGACGCCCGCGGATTGGTTAACCAGAACGATCTTTCCTGCAGACATAGATACGGAGCTTTACACGGAGTCTTACACGGAGCCTATGGATATGGAGCATACAGGTGCAGAGCCTTGATTGGACAACAGTACGGCAGCTTGACTGGACGCCTATAGATGCGAAGCCTTGATCGAACGGCAGATGCGGAGCCTTGACCGACCGGACGTCTACACGGAAGTTTTGATCAACTGTCTCCGGATGCAAAGCCTCAGTCTTGAACGCCGTCTCCGCATTCAAATCAGGACAGTCAGAGCCTTCGACCGGGCCGACTTTCTATCTTAATCGAATGACCGAACGATCAGTTGCAGCACGTCGTCGCCGACCAATTAGACAGTCTTTGGCCAGCAGTCAAAGCACGCAGACACGCACGCAGGCACGGACGTAGAGTATGCAATGTAGAGCTACTGATGCACAGCTGGATGTGTAGCCAGACGCACAGCCAGACACACAGCTAGATGCAGGGCCTGATGCAAAGCTACGGGCGGAGCCTTAACTAAGAAGCTGCGTACGATGCAGACCGATGCAGTGCCAGATGCAGAGTCTTGATATCAAACGGCCAACCGAACGATCAAATCAAGCCAGAGCCTCTGCTACCTTGATGGACTGCCCTGCCGCCACCGCTGCTGCTGTCACTATTCCGTTCAGCTATTTCGTCCTTGCTGTCTCGACCGACCGCTCTGTCTCTACTGTTCTAGATCTATACCGCTGCTGGATCTATTTTACTGCTAGATCTGCTGGATCTTTCTACTGTTGCTCTACCGACCGCCGTACCCTACCGTTTTGATCGCCCCGCCGCCGCCGTTCCGACTAGCCGCCTCCGACCGACTGCTACCGACTACTGCCATTGACCGTTCTGTNACTGCTGCTACTGCTACTGCTACTGCTACTGCTGTATTAACTGACTGCGACCAACCGACTGCTATCGACTGTCTGCCGCTACCGAGATTTCTGCTACTTAAAGTTCTGCTACTTACTAACTGTTACCGAGTTCTTCTACCGACTGTTCTACCGCCGACCATTCTATTTTATTTTACCGCGCTGACTGTCTACTTTTATTATTGTTTATACCACTATTACTGTTACTGCTGTTACTGCTATTACTGCTGCCGTTATTATTTCTGGTTTACTGCTGTTCCAGTTGCTACTAGTAGGAAGATCGGATCTTAGCTATGGGTAACGGAAAGAAGCCGTAGAGTAGTTCTATGGAAGGGCTAAGGATATAGTTACCTGCGTTCGTTTAGGGATATGCTTTCCTTTGTCTATTCTGCTTTTGCTATACTCTCGTTTTGCTATTCTTTTATATTGTAGAACGTTAGGGGACAACGTTCTTGGTGGGGGAGGTATGTGGTGGTGTAGATTGGACGTCGCCTACTGTCTTGGCATTTTCCTATATTTATAGAGCCTTCGGCTTCCTTCCTTCTTCCCGCTATCATACACATATCACGACCTTACCAGTTACCGGAAATACACTCTTTTCTTTCTTTCTTACTGACTGACTGACTGACTGACTGACCGACCAACCGACTGACCGACCGACCGACAGACAGACTGACTGACAGCACCGTGACTTTCCTATCTTAGAGAGGTCGTACCCTCCCACACTATTTTAAAAGATTTTTATTTTATATATATAAGAGTATTCACAAGAGTAGCGATAGATTCGCGATCACTTTCTATCTTTTTGGCTGCATAGTGACGTAGAGCGGGATACGTTACAATATAAGGTAATAAGCTCTATACTACTTAGCTATCCTATAAACCTATAAAAGGTAAGTAAGTAACTAATAAGTTACTAAGTATACTATATCAAATAATGTATAAGCAAGACGACTCTATTATTTAATATTTTAATAATCCGTTCTTTTATAATTTATATAGGAAGGTAAAATTATAATTTAATATAAGAAATTAATTGTTATAGTACTAATACGCGTAACCTAGACAGGGGGCTTAGTTAGGGGTTCGGCTAAGGACTTAGCTTAATATCCGTATTAATAAACTACTAATTATATAGGCCTGCGCGAATCTCTTATACTATGCTAATGCCTCGATTAACTAAGTCGCTATAATATTAATCGAGTTTTAGAGAGTAACTAAGTTCTAAAGATCCGAGCTTAGTAAGTAATTAGGTAAGTAATTAAATAAAAGAGATAACTTATTAATAGATATAATAAACTTAATTTTATATAAAATAATAGTATATTACTCCAGATTCGAATTTAATAAAATTGGCACTTTTTAAATTAAAATTATTTCTCTCCCTATTTTTTTAAGATACCTTAGAAGTATAGTATACAAGACAGACTTATTATAATGGTATATAGCCTAGGCGAAGGTGGAGCGCATGAGACTAGTTAGAAGGACGTACTTAGGTTTTCACCCTACTAGGGGTTTTTTGTAAGGCATATTGCCCAGATATACGGTAGGGAGCGGGCAAGCCGAGCATAAGTCACAAGGAGAGTCGATAGAAGAGGACGATGTGGTAGTAAGGGTAGGCAATAGCCTAAGTACCAAGACGAACCGATAAGGAGGGAAAGGGCTGTAAGCCTAAGGGAGCTTATAAGGAGGTGCTAAGGCCTAGCCGAAGGCTAGTTTTGGCAGCCGCCAAAAGATCCCTTGCATTTTTCCTATATATAGAATGTAGAAGCCTATATAGGCCTAAAGAGGGACCGAATCAAGTAATAAATAGAATTAAAAATAATATATACTTCTTTAACTATAGCCTTTATTGAGAATTTTAATAAAAATTGATTTTTAAGTACGCTTTTCCCTATATATTTTCCTACACTTCCTCTTTTATATATTAAGTGTTAGGTAACTAGTCTACGACTAACTTATATCGGCCTTATATATTGTTCTACGTAGTGTATCTAGTAAGTGTACTAGATATTCGCTTATCTTTTTAATATATTAGATTAGCCGAGTAGCGTAGAGCTTATATCTTATATTAAATACATTATTTAGCTAATTTAAAAGGCTTTATCTAATTATTATTTTTAAAAAATATTATTTTCTCTTCAATTTCGTTTATTTAAGCTTTTAGTAAATATAACTTTAATATAACTGTTATGCCTAAGCCCAACCCACTCGGCCATATAAACCACTAAAAAGGTAGCAGTAGTGTCTCGCGACTAGACGGGCTGCCGGTTGGAATGCCTTATAAGCTCTCTAGCCTATACCGCCATATAGGTAGCGCAAGGTCGTGACAATAACTACTATACCTAATACGAAATCTCTAGATATACTTTACTAATTTTTTTTAACCCCCCCCCCCTAATTCCTAAGAGCGTTAAACTTATAATTAAATTATTTAAAACACTTTATAAAGCTTAAAGAAAGTTATACTATAAAAATTAAGAGTGAAGTAATACTATTATCTTATTATTATTACTATTATTGTTATCCATTTATTACTTAACGTCTACTATAGATCCTAGCTCGGGCTACGCGGGCTACTCTATATATATAGGGGAAAAGCAATATTAATAGGAAAAAACCCCTTGTATATTTAGGGGAGAAAGGCCTTATAAGCTACCTTAATAGGGTAAAAACCCGTTAACTATCTCTGTACGTACTACGGCTCTATACGCCTACTCGCAGCTATATCCCTAACCTCTATTAGATATTATATCTCCTTAATAACTACTATATCCTTTTTCTAGCTTCTATAGCTAGGGTTTACTACGTTTTAGCTAGGCCTGCTATTAATTAACTTAGCTATATACTAGTAGTTATTTCTTATATCTTACCCGTTATCTATATACTATCTTCTATATACTATTATTATATACGCCCTCCCCCCCCTAGAGTCTTAAAGGCCTAAGGGGGGTTTACCCATAACTGTAATACCGAAAGGCGAGCGGAATATTATATACTAGATATTTTCTACGCCTAGGTCTTAGTTATTAGGCCCTCTCTTAAGGGTTACTAGTTATTTAAGAGGAGATTATAGAACCGTATAGTCGCTACTTAGGCTGCTAGGTAGTATAGTACAGTTATTAGAAAGTAACTGTATATTCTATAGGCAATTGCCCTAGGGGTTCGAAAGGGGGTATATTAATTAATTAATTAATTAACTTGTTTATTAATATAAGATTATTAATACTTTCTATTATGGGTTAGAGGACGTTATTAAAATCCGTATTATATCTATAAGGATTATATAGGTATTAAATAGGAGTATAGTAGCTGCTACTTTATAAAGTAGTACTAACCATAGTGGTTTTTAAGATCTTACTATCCTATATAAAAACTTTTTACTACCGCCTATAACGGTTTTAATAACTACTAGGTCTTACCCACACGCTATATAACGTCTTTATATTAACTCTACTAAGTCTAAACTTTAAAGACTATAGGTTTATAGCCGTTATTACGTATAGGTATAAAGTCTAATTTTGACCGCCTTACTACTTTATTAGTAACTATTAGTAGAGCGTATTTAAATAAGTATATAATCTTCGCCAATATAGCTCCATATTATAAAGTATAATACGCGATTAAGGCCTCTTAAAACATTCCTTTTATACCTTTTACTACTATCGCTACTACTTTAACTGTGACGGCTCAAGCTATTGAACAAATGACTTGACGGAGGCTTGAATAAATACTTCAAAGGTAAAGCGAACGAATGCTGTATTATGAAGATATTAAGCCGAGGAGCAAGAGAAGGTCTATATACAATATGCCAAGTCTTAAGCGAACCCCTAACTAGGTGACGCGCTCTAGCGCCGTCATATTAACTAAGCTTCTTTTAACTATATATACTATTAATTTTATAATATTATAGTTATAAAAACCGCTTTATATTTAGTTACCTTTATTAAATATTATAATTAGACCTATACTGCTACCTGTATTAAACTCTTAACTAAAATAAAAACCCACGTCTTTAACTCTATAATTAGATAGTTATTAAAAGAGGAAAAGCTTTAATAAATAAGATTATGTATATAAGTAAAGCTATATTATACTATAGTAAGTGTCGGGAATAAGGCAATTTGCCATCACGTGTCGCCGCGGCACTAGCGTGGCGAGGAGCCTTAGGCTCCTCGCCCTTCCTCATTCTAATTAAAAAGCTTTATTAACTAACATCACTATAACCTACTCGAGTAGTCGTTATTAGTGAGTTACCCTATATAACCAATACTGATTAGTGGTTAAATATATAGTCAACTATAGAGCAGCTAGGTTTTCGAATAGAAGAGATAGTCTTGTATAGGGGTGCCATATGCGCTTATATGGAATGGATTCCGGCGATACTATGCTACCTTAGACTTACGGAAAACTAGTAATAGAAGTGTTACTAAGTACTAGGAGATACTAAGTTGCGTCTATTACGCAGAACAACTGCGTTTACGAAGATTTGGTTAAGTACTTTAGGTTAGAAGTATTACTAAACCTAAGGTCCTAAGTTAACGTCTAAAACGCGTTAAACAACATCTTAAATTGCCTACCTCTTAATAGCAAACCTATAAGATCCTATAAAACCGAAAATCCTACCTACCTTTAACGTACGACACCCCGTTAATTTTATACCTACTATAGCGTTAACCTACCCAAAGAAGTATAAGGAAGACATTAACCTAAAGACATAGAATAAAGCTATAATTAACCTTGCAAACGCTAATAAATAAGACTTAAATGGATTTTTATTACACCGTATGGCATATTATAAGGACAGTAAATATAATAATACCGCGCTATAGGAATATATAAAGGAGGACTTTATTAGATGGATAAAGGAAATATAGGCCCCTATAAACAAGGATATTATATAGGACTTCTGTAACTTCCTTTAGGAGAATAAAGTATTTGTCCCTAAGGACGGGGGTACTATTAGAGATAATATTTAGGAGCAGGTTTTTAATGTAAAAGAAGAGCACGAATAGACTATATAAGAGATTAAGCACCAACTACGCACTATAAGGAAGCTTAACTTATAATGGAATCTAAGTAATACACTACAAGAGACGCGTTCTAATTCTATTGCTCTAGGCACAAGTTCTTCCGTTCTATATCTATTGCCTCTACCTCTATCTTTAGTTCCCTAGAATCTACCAATTTAACCCGCAACTTTAACTACTACCTCTTAACACGAGCAAGTATAAGATCCCCTTACTTCGCGATCTACTAACCTTTAGACTCTACCGACCAGACCTATAATATAACTCCTACCTCCTCTACCTTAATCTTAAATTGGAGGTAGTTTAAAATTACTTACAGAGCTTGCGAAGCTCTATTTGGATTAAGAGAAGAAGTTTAGCAGGGAATTATACAATATTCTTAATTTAAAACTACGTATCTTCTATAACTGTTACTAAAAGGTAGGAATAGAGTCTAATTAATACCATAACGCCTATTCCGTTATGCTTAAGGGCCGAGCTAGTACCTTCTATTATGATTATTTAGTAGGAAAAGGATATAATTTTAACCGCATAATATATAAGTTAAGATGCTACTTTTAAAATAGAAGAGAATAAGCAGCAGTATATATTAGAATGGAGAGAGACTACCTTTCTAAGGATTATTGCTATAAACCCAGGTGTCCCTCGGCTTAATTGTCTTTAAAAGCTCTTCGATTAACTTTAGATAATTTAGCGTGGTTTATCCAAATCATATTAAGAGGACTTTAGCCTATGTGATTAAGTTATTAGCGTATATTAAGGTATTAAAGAATATAACCTTGCTCTCTTTAATCCTATAAATACTTATAAAGGAGTGTGTACTTAATTAAGATCTTCTATTAGCACCGCTTTACGCTCTTAAGAAGTATAGTAATTTAATGCCTAACTCTAACCTATTTTAATTAACCCGCCCAACTAATATAATTATAACTGGACTAATTAAATATATAGTGGCCGGGGTAGGCAATATAGCAGAGGGTATAATTAACAACTATAAGGCAAAGGTGGAGGTCCTTGTGGAGGTTTATTTTAAAGTAATTGCTAGAAGAAGTGCTATGTTTATAAGAAACTAAATTGCTAGTTAACTAGGCATTTTCTTAATAAACAAAAGGAGGTATATAATAAGTTCCGCCAGAGTATAAGAAATGTTGGAAATTATAAGGTTACTGCGGCCTACTTTTAAAGCTTCCTGGTTTAATATAAAGGCATAAAAGATTTTAAGGGTAAGGTTAATAAGGCCAAATAGCTCCTTATGGATATAGAAATTAAAGAGTACTTACCTAACCAATACTTCACTAAGTATAGTGAGGTAGATGGCATATAAACCATTACTATTCTTAATGACCAATCTACGCTCCATTTTACTATAAAGTTAGATATCTTTAACAAGCTAAGGGAGAGTTCCGCGTTCTCCTTTAATGATAGATACTCGGCGAATGTCTTCTATGGTATTATGCCAGATACTAAAGCCGCAGGAGTATCTATAGTAGGAGAACCTTAAGTTCAAGCCCTTTAGCAGCTTAATAGCTCTGTTTAGATTAACCATTTAACGGTAGGCCAACACACGATTTGTTTTAGTAAGGGTACTATAATCTCTATTAGCACAATTAGGGTCTAAACCCCCTTAGGGTATATTACCTTTTACGTCGTTTCTATAAACACCCCGTTTCTATTTTGCATTAGAGATATAAATAAATTAGGCGTTAAGCTTAATAACCTTAAGAATGTACTTATTTAGGGAAATAATTAGGTGCCCGTTATACGCAAGTAGGGTTACCCCTAGTTACTCCTTTATTAACTAGAAAAGAGTATTACTTAGAGCTATTTAACTAAGTTAGAGTTATATTAACTACACCGTTGTTTTGGCCACCTATCCGTTTACTAATTGCTTAGGGTTCTTTAGCGGGTAGGCCATAAAGTTAAGGTTAAGGTAATTAAGTATCTTATAAAGTACTACTATTAATGCCAAATGAACTAGAAGTCCCCTAGCCGATTTAAGTTCACCCTTAAAGATAACTATAACTTTAACTTCTATATTATCGTTAACGTTATATATCTTAGCGGTAAGCTAGTACTCTAAGTTATTAACTTCTTAACCTTCTTCTAAACCGCACGATTCTTAAAGGATATATTAGCTAGGAACGCATAGGATACCCTTTAATTATACTAGATTAATATCTATCTAAGACCCCCTAATTAAATCGTCCATAATATAGGAAAGAACTTCTTATCTATAGAGTTTTAATAATAGATAAAGGCAATAGCAATTAAGGTTAAGGAAGTCCCTATTAAGGTATATAATAGTATCGGAAAAGTAGAATAATATTACGCGCTATTACGCCGCGTATATAAGATTATCTCTTTAGAACTAGAGGACGCTAGCGAAGAACTTACCTTATAAATGGCTGTTAAAGCTATTAATAATTCCGCTGGCCCGAATGGACTTATACCTATATTACTAGTCTTTAGCGCCTACCCTCGAATAACTAACGATTCTTTACTATCTCCCTCCATTATATAATAAGCTAAGGCTATTTACAAGGCAATAAAGAAGGTATAATATCTCTACGCTATACGCTAGGTTAACAACGCACTAGGAATAAGAAATGGCCTAAACACCTCAACTACGCTCGATCTGCCACTTTAGTCTAAGGTACGCGTATAGCGTAAAAAGGGAGGATAGTTAGGCCCACATTAACTTATTGTAATTAATAGTTAAACTTATACTATTTAGATGCCTTACGGACCCACTTAATTCTATTTAACTATTATTAAGCCTTACTATAAAGATAACAGTTTTAAGCCTTTGTAGGATACCATAAAAGATACCTTAGAGGAAAACTATAATTAACGTGCTCTAGAAGGCGACCACAATCCTAATATAATTGTAGTAGATACGCCGCAACTATAACGCGGTAGAGGTCGCCTAAAGGGATTACAAAATCGCTAACATCTTATTAATTTTAAAGAGCAATTTGTTACCGCCATTAAGAATAGAGTTAAGCTATTAATGGCCTTTATAACAGCTAAGGAGAAGGCTAACTTTAAACTCGTAAAATAGCTCTAAAAGAAAGGTCGTATTATAACTCTAGGAGCTTCTTTCCAAGCATCCAATAAGTAGGAGATCGATAGTCTTATTACAAGAGGGGTCTTTAAATTTAAGAAGTATAACCCTACTAAGTTTAATAAAGTTCGCATCTTTAAGTTAAGAATAGTTAATAAGATTAAAGGCAAAGCTATTAACGCCCTATTTAAGAAATTAAGGCTTATTATCTAAGGCTACAACGATAATAGTAAGGAGGTAATTCTTACATAATCTCTTACGATTTAACGAGCCAGTTAGCGAGTTATTATTGCACTAGCTCCCTCCCTAATAAAAAATAGAATGGCAGTCTATCTGCGAGATATTACTTAGGCCTATACCTAATTAGAGACGCACCTTTAGCGCTTAATATTAGCATACCTTTTAGAGCAAATTCGCTACCAATACTCCGAAGATACAATTATGGTTATGCTTAAGCCATTATATAGAATCGCAGAGGTAGGAACTTACTAGTGGGCTACCTACAGCAAGCACTATAAAGAGAAGCTTTTAATAACTACTTCTATATTCGATCTATGCTTCCTTATTATAACTACGGGAACTCCATTTAGAATTATCGGCATACAAACCGACAATATAATTATCTTAGGAGATAACTAATTCTTAGCTCTTAAAGAAGACGAGCTAGTAAAGGCAAATCTTATAGCGAAGCTAAAGGAAAAGCTTAATTTAATAACACTATTACTCTTTAATGGATATATTTTCTCCCTAAATAAGGATTCCATTACTTTATACCAGAAGGGGTAAGGCAAAAAGATTAATATTATTAATGTTAATTCTCTAAAATAAGGATATGTAGAGTAACGCGCTTATAGAGCTTATATTACTTCTATCTATTAACCTAAGGCTTTATTCAATCTCTTTGTTGCCGCTTAATACTAGGAACTAACTAAGGATGACGTCCTTACCCTAAATAAGCGTCTTTTCTGGCAAATAAACATCGGGAAAATATTCGCAGGATGAGATTTAAGTAGACTTTGGTTTTCGCGTTTCGCGTAATTGACATGTAATTTAACCAACTCAACACGCAATTGACCAACTTAACACGCAGTTAACCTACTTAACATGCAATTTAACTAACTCGACACGCAGTTGACCTACTTAACATGCAATTTAACTAACTTAACACGCAGTTGACCTACTTAACATGCAATTTAACCAACTCGATACGCAGTTGACCTACTTAACATGCAATTTAATTAACTTAACACGCAGTTGACCTACTTAATATGCAATTTAACTAACTTAACACGCAGTTGACCTACTTAACATACAATTTAANTAACTTAATATGCAGTTAACCTACTTAACAACTTTAAAAGCTAACTGTATATTTCTTGACGTGCGATTAAGGTAAAGTTATATACTATATATTTAACTATTATATATAATCTTATATAATCTTATACAATCTCATATAATCTTATAGTTTTATTACTTGGGAGGGCTCTGCATGAGGCTCTACACGAAGCTCTACACGAAGCTCTGGCGTATAGAGGCTCTGCACGAAGCTCTGCGCGCATAGAAGGGCTCTGCACAAAGCTCTGGCACGAAGCTTCGCATAAGGCTCTACACGGAGGCTCTACACGAAGCTCTGCGTACAGAGGCTCTGCACGAAAGCTCTGCACGAAGCTTCTGCACGAGGGTCTTGCGCGAGGGTTCTGCCGCGAGGGTCTGCGCGAAGCTCTGCGTACAGAGGCTCTTGCACGAGGCTCTGCGCGAGAAGCTCTGCGTACAGAGGCTCTGCACGAGGCTCTGCGCGAAGGCTCTGCGTAACAGAGGCTCTACACGAAGCTCTGCATCGGGGTCCCCCGCTATATTCCCGATAGCCTCTACACGTGCCTCTTACCCTATATAGCCACCTTATTTTTTACCCTTCCTTCCTTCTTTTATATCCTCCCTACCTAGGGAGGCCACCAGAACGGCAGCCAGCAGAGGACCGTTACTAGAACTAGACGACCGTCGCCAGAACCAGAATGACCGTTACCAGAACCAGACGACCATCGCCAGCCAGACGACCGCGTTACCAGAACCAGACGACCGTTGCCAGAGCCAGACAATCGTCGCCAGAACCCAGACGACCGTCGCCAGCCAAACGACCGTTACCACAGAAACCAGACGACTGTGTCGCCAGAACCAAGACCGACCGTCGGCCAGCCAGACCGACCGTTACCAGAACCAGACAACCGTTGCCAGAGCCAGCGACGACCCATTCCGCTTAGAAACCAGAACGACTGTTCCACCAGAACCAGGACGACCGTCGCCAGAAAACCCAGACAACCCGTCGCCAAGCCAGACAACCGTTACCAGAACCAGAACCGACTGTTGCCAGAGCCAAGACGATCGTCCGCCAGAAACCAGACGACCGTCTCGCCAGCCAGACGACCCGTTTAACCAGAACCAGAACGACAACTGTCGCCAGAAACCAGGACGAACCGTCCGCCAGCCAGACGACCGTTACCAAGAAACCAAGACGACCGTTGCCCAGAGCCAGGACGACCGTCCACTTAGAAAACCAGACGAACCTGTCACCAGAACACCAGAACGACCCGTCGCCAAGAACCCAGACAACCGTCGGCCCCAGCCAGACGACCGTTATTACCAGAAACCCAGACGAACCTATTGCCCCAGAGCTTAGACCGATCGTCGCTAGAACCAGACGACCGGTCGCCTTAGCCAGACGACCTGTTTACTAGGAAACTAGACGACCGTTTTGCCAAAAGCCAGAACGATTCGTCGCCCAAGAAAACCAGACGAACCGTCGCCAAGCCAAACGAACCCGTTTACCAGAACCAGACGACCGTCGCCAGCCAGACGACCGTTACCAGAACCAGACGACTGTCGCCAGAACCAGACAAACCATCGCCAGCCAGACGACCGTTACCAGAACCAGAACGAACCGTCGCCCAGAAACCAAGAACAACCGTCGCCAGCCCAGAACGACCCGTTACCAGAACCCAGACGACCGTCACCAGAACCAGACAACCGCCAGAACCAGACGACCGTCGCCAGAACCAGACAACCGTCGCCAGAGCCAGACGACAACAACTAGCCAGCCAACACTATAAACAATTCGATCGATCAATCGAATTAAGGTAGCACAGACAGGTAGGCATAAACAGGTAGATGCTGACGGGTAGGTAGATGTAGACAGGTAGGTAGATACAGACAGGTAAGCAGATATAAATAGGCAGGCAGATGCAGATAGGTAAGTAGATGCAGATAGGCATGCAGATATAGATAGGTAGGTAGATGCTAACGGGTAGGCAGATATAGATAGGTAGGCAGATATAGACAAGTAGATATAAACAGGTAGGTAGATGCAGATAGGTAAGCAGATGTAAATAGGTAGGTAAATACTAACGGGTAGGTAAATATAGATAGGTAGGCAGATGTAGATAGGTAGGCAAATGTAGACAGGTAGATGTAGATAGGTAGGCGATGCAAATAGGTAGGCGATGCAGGCAGGTAGGTAAGTTAATAGGTAGATAGGTAGAAGAGAACTATCGCTATATTATATTAAATTATCTAAAATAATAATATTTATTTTGCTAGCCTTATAAATAGCTTTAAAATAGCTTTTATTTATTTAAAATATATTATTAGTATAAAAGAGGTAAATATAATTATGGTTGCCAAATGCGCAGATTACTGGCAGGTTGCGCGTAGGTTGCGCGCAGGCTGCGCGCAGGCTGCGTGTCAAAAAAACACGACATAGGCTAGTCGGTCGAGTTGCCAAATGCCCTCAACTGCGCGCCAATTGCGTCAACCACTAACCATTGAGGCCATTGAAAGGGTACTATATTTTGCCGATGAACCATCTTAACCGGGGACTACTCTACGTACCTATTAATCTTCCTACCGCTAAGCTCTTTGTATTTGTTAATGGATCGTTTATAAATAATAAAGATTTTAGCTTTTAGCTAGGATATAAGATTATTATCACGAACGAATCTACTGGAGAGAATGACTTTACGATCTACGGTAATCTTATCTATTAAAGCTTAACTAAGAGTAAGCGCGTTATTTAAAGCGTTCTAGCGTTAGAGATATATAAAATAGTTGGCGGAGTTAATATAGCAATTGCAATTGGAACTACCCTAAAGATAATTATAGATCGACTTAAACTTCCTGTTATCCCTATAATTATATATACCGACTTATACTCCCTCTATAAGTGCTTAGTTAAGCTTAGTACTATAAAAGAGAAGCGCCTTATAATTAATATTATGGCACTTTATTAATCCTACGAACGGTAAGAACTCTTTAAGATTTAATGGATTAACGGTTAAAATAACCCAGTAGATATAATAACGAAGGTAAACCTAAATAAGGCTTTAGAAACGTTTGTTAATATAAATACTTTACATATATAAGTTAAAGGTTAGGTTAAAAGGGAGTAAGAGTATAACGCTCTATAGACCCTAATTTTAACTAGCTAATTAGGATTTTCCATACCCGGCATAGAAAATCGCTATTGGCTTGCTTATAGCTAGCGCCTTAGCGGCCCTAACGGCCCTAACACGATATCTACCCACGACTTCTTAGCAAGAAAGCACCACGTGCTAAGAGGCAAATTTTGGGACAGCGAGACTTATATTATAATAGTAATAGTAAGTAAGGAGGATCTATATTTGTTATAATAGTTAAGCAGTATTTATATATAGAGGGCAACTATAAAAGAAGAGTTGCCAGTGTTAGGAATGAGGCAATTTGCCATTATATACGGCAAACTGCCGTCACGTAATGGCAAGTTGCTATCACGTGTCGCCGCGGCACTAGCGTGGCGAGGAGCCTTAGGCTCCTTGCCCTTCCTTATTCTAATCAAAAAGCTTTATTAACCAACATCACTATAACCTACTCGAGTAGTCGTTATTGGTGAGTCACCCTATATAACCAACAGTAAGTATTAATATATCTTTATCCTTTTTTTAGTAGTGTTTTATAAGAGGCGGACTGTATATAAACACTAGACTTAAAGGCGGGCGTATAGTAAAGGAGCCTTAATCTTATTAATTCTATTGGCCGGCTTTTATCGATAATAGTGGGACGAAATACACCAGCGGAAGGGATAACTTATTAATTTTATAAATAATTCTACCGTTACTGCCTTTAACTAAGATATATAGTATACTTTATAGAATAATATAGGCTTGCTTTATGGGCCTTAAAAAGGACCTTGTATCTTTTAAAATAAAGAGAAATTAAGTAATATTATAGCCTAAAGCTTTTAAATGCATATTTATCTAAAAATTGAAAAGTGGTATAACTATATTTTAACATCTATTAACTATTTAATCCTATCCTATCTATTATATAAATAGATAACGCGCCTCTAGATAAAGCGTAATCTACTAAAATTAGATTTATAGCTAACTAGATTTAAGTACTTAATTAGCCCCTAAATAGCTTTAATCTAATTAAAGCACTTTAACAGCTAATAAAGGAATAAATTACTTAATATTACTAAAGGTCTTATACTAAGGAGTAAATATACTAGGTAATTTAAGAAGAATAGGATAGGATTATATAAAACGATCTATACCACCCCATTATATTAGTGGAGCAAAGTATACGCGACGTAAGTATAGCTGGGGGCGGTATAACCAAGTAGTAGATTTAGATAAAAGCTTAAAAGAAGGAATTAGATACTCGTTTAGCAATCTAACGATTACTTAATAGCTCCTTTATAGAAACTAGTATATAGGCAAACCCTTTTACAATTATTATCTTTCAGTTATTAAATTCCCTTCTTAATCAATTTTCGCCTACTTTTATAAGTATTGGCACTTTTTTTATCAAGTAATTAAATATCCCTTATATCGATAACTATATATAATAAATTATGGCCTATTCGTATTAATTAAAAAGATATATATATAGGTATAAGTTATTCTACTATATTGTTAAAATCTTAAATAAACCAATAAATATATTAAAAATTTAATACATTCTATATATAGGCCCCTATCCTGTAGTGTTAAGTTAATTACTATACTTCTACTAATAAGGCCCTACTTTATAAAGTAGTATTTAATAGAGTCTATAACTAAATTAAGAATTTAACGCCTATTAAAGTCTCTTAAACTCCTTACTACTACAGGATCTCTTTATGGTATTTATTAAAAACTTCTTAAGCTAGCTCTTTTTTCTTATCTATAGGTATATTACGTAAAGTGCTAGCCTTTTATTTATCTTAACTAACTTATATCTATAATATAGTATTAAATAGCATCTCTAGAGACTCGTTTAGTATTTATCTTTAGTAGATATACTAAGGCCGTCGAAATCGGACTCTGTACCTATATAAGGTAACAGCTACAAACCTGCTAGTCTTTGGATTTAGCAGATCCAACGCAAAGACATGTACGACTGCGCAGCGTCGGCACTAAGACGTGGTAGTATTGCGAAAAAATTTCTTGCTAGGAGAGTAAGCCCTAGCAAAGGCTTACGAATACAACTATTATATCTCTAAGTATATATCCAGTATACTTAAATTACGGCATTCTATTTATAGCGTCCCTCTTCTTCTTATATGGTATAATAATATACTATACGGTACCTATATATAACTGTATATACCTTATAGGCGGAAGGCCTATAAAAGCCTTTTTTAACCTACCTACCTAATAGCCCTAATATCTTCCTTTATACCTTAATTTACTTAGCTTATTTTAGTACGTTAGTAGTATAAACTAAGTATAATATTAGATATAGAAAGATAGGGAGTAGGGGCTTAGGTTAGGGCTCTAGGATAAAATATACATACTTAGCTTTTAGGGGGGTAATTAAAATAAGCTAGGTTAGGTTATTAAGTAGGAGGACTATAAGTAGGTGTATATATATATATATATAGGGTAGTAAGGAGCTAGTGGTAGGGAAAATATAATACTTAATAGCAATTTATAATAATATCGAAGTATAATATAAGGGGTAAATAGAGTAAGAAAGGTAATTAGAATCCTCCCGTTAATATAGTATGGGTATACTACTTAGAGGGATATACACTATATTACCTCCTACGTCGCCCTTTTTAGAGGGGTTTTATATATAAACTTATCTGTATTTATCTATATGGACTAAATATTTAGAACCGCTTTAGACATTAATTAAAATTAATATAGATATAGATATACTAATTACTGAAATAAAGAATTAGTAAGAGCCTTAGGGCCCTATAAAGGGGCACCGCGCCTAAGCTTACAAGCTAAGAAGCCCTTTACCTACAAGTAGTAAAGAGAGAATAGGAAATACGGGAGCTACTATAACACTAAGTAAAGACCTGACGCTATACTAGTAGAGGACTACTATAGTAGTAGAGGCTAGGGGGCTATTAGTATCAGTAGAGGTCTACTATATATATCGTAAAATAGGCAGATATTAAATAGAAACGATGCTAAAAGAAGGCGGCAAAAGCGCAGAGAGTAACTACGTGGCGTACTATATAGTTAATACTAACTCCCCCCCTATATAAAGGATAGACAAAGGTAGAATTTATAGCCGCCTTTCTACTATAGATAAAGGTTCTAAGACTAGACGTATAGCTAGTAAGTATCTATATTCTAAATATTATATTATACTATATATACGGATAGCCTATATAGTCTATACGCTATATAATACTTTTCTATAACTACTATATAGTAAAGGACTAGGTATTTACTAGAGTAGGTATAAATTATATTACCTAAATACTTTTTATAAGTAGAGGCCTATATATAGCAGTATAGTGGCTTATAGGTTAAGGAGTCCTTTAGTAGTTCTAGATAGTATATAAGATCTAATAGGAGAATATAGGAGGATATACCCCCTTTTAGCCCCTTAGGGACTAAATACGCCCGCTATATTAAAGGTGGTATATAAGCGAATTACTAAGCCCTTCTACTATCCCCTAGATATTTTAAGATACCTTAAAAGCATAGTATAAAAGGTAGATATACTATAATAGTAAATAGGCTAGGCGAAAGCGGAGCGCATAAGGCTAGCTAAAAGGTTATACTTAGGTTTTTCCCTTACTAGGGATTTTTCCTATAAATAGAAGGTAGAAGCCTATATAGACTTAAAAAAGGGACCGAATTGGGCAATAAATAGAATTAATATATACTAAGAGCTTTGTAGAACGCTTAATAGTATAGCATAATATGCCTAGCTGTGGATATTTATAGAGGATAATTTATAGGCGTTAGTAATAGTTATATTAAGGAGAAAGTAAAAGAAAGACTTTTAGGTATAATAGTAGATCTTAAATAAAATATTATATAACCTTACTTAATTAGTAATATTAACGGTTTTTATAAATTAATTATATATAAGGTAATAGGCTCTATATTTATTATCTAGTAATAACTAAGATGTTTTAACCTTACTATTACTTCTAAATTAAGTGAAAGCTCTATATAGGTAGGGTCTAGGGGGTCTTCTACTAAAAACCTCTATATCTATACATATATTAATTGAACTCTATATAATAAGGCTCTAAACCACAGCTTCGGGTTAATCAATCGGCTTATTAATCGTAAACTTGGGTCGAATTTTCTTATCTCGGGACCAGATTAGATGATCGTCTAGTAGTGAGGTAAGAGTTTTCGTTGGCTACTTAACGATCCGCATGTTATACCTATATCTACTTAACTTATTATAGGCTTTAGGAGAGGACTAAATAGAGGTAGTATATTAGGCTTTAGTGGTGGCTTTCTTGCGACCTAATTTTTGGAAACAATATAATAAGCAGGCTGCATAAGATCTATATTATTGCATATACGGTCACGCATAATTTTAGTAGTGTATTGATTAATAAAGTTTTCTAATTACTACTTAACGTGTGAAAGTTTGGCCGCGTGCACGGGCCACAACCTATTGGCACCTATTAGTGCAATAGATATATATATAGGCGCAACTTTATAAAGGAAGAGGTATACTTAATAGAATTAAGATTACGCTATGTATATCGGCACATTATCGCGTAGATGCGTCGTATATCTTTTCGCGAGAAATCTACGTAAAGTCTCCCTACCGTAGAATTTTACTATGTAGTGCCTTACTATTAGAGCTTCCCTATATAGAACTCCTTGCTTATAGAGCTCCGTGCAACGCTTCGTTAGTTAAGGCTCCGTGTAAAGTATCGTCGGTAAAGCTCCGTATGGAGCTTCGTCTACGGCTTTGTCTGGAGCTTCTACACGCCAAAGCTACTAAATTGTTAAGGTCTACCTCCTCATTTCCGGACACTATTTTGAGAGTTAATTTTAGTATAGTGTGTCGCCTCCTTACGTTCCCTTATCGCCCTTACTTTTACTTACTGCTAATTTAATAAAGGCCTTTATTATTTTAACCTATATAAGGGAGAAAGAGCCTTATAAATAGTAGCTATTCTATAGGCAAGACTCCTCCTCTTAAAAGTGTACTAGCTGGGGCTCTAGTAGTTAAAGAACAAAGCGCTAAAAGATAAAGCTTTAAAGCTTCGGCAGAGCCTTTTAATTGTTTTAAAATTAAGTCTAATTTAGATCTAAAGCCTTTACTAGAGTAGACTTCTTAATAAACTAGAATTGAAATCTATAACTAGTAGTATAGGCGTAGTAATAAGGTTGTAAAGAAAGCGAAGTTCTATATTAAGTTATTTTATATATAAAGTAAAAAAAAAGGTTATATAATTATTTATACTACTACTGCTACTGCCACCACTACCACTACCACTACTACTACTACTACTACTACTACTACTACTACTACTACTACTACTACTACTTAGACTAGAAAAAGCATTTAAAGCATTCTATACGCCGTTAAGGTCTAGTAGGAAATGTAGCCTATATATAAATATTAAAAAATATCTCTACTAATAAATTTATATAGTTTCTTATTTTAGTTCTATTACTGTAATAGGTCGCAAACGTATATCTAATAGTATAGGCCCTATATAGCTCAATTAATATATTATTCTTAAGAATAAAAAGGCTAAGATCTTATTGCTAGAGTCCTAATTACTACTTAATTTTAATCCTTTACCTATTGATCTCCTTACTAACAAAGCTCTAAATATACTACTCTATAAAGATCTAACCAATCCCCTTACCTTATTTAAGGATATATAGATAGACAATTTACGTAAAGGGTTAACAACTTATATAAATAAGTATATAAGGCTTTAACTCTATTAAGAATATAATAATAAAAGTAGAAAGATTTTAAGACCTCGTCTATAGTAGCCGACTACTACTTAGAAGCTTCTTATATAATTACTAATAACAATTAATATAGGGTTGTTACTAGAATTAAATATTAAAGACTATTAAAAATAAATCTATAAAAGAGGTTTTAACTATTTTACTATTAAAGAAATTATAAGCGAGACTTATTAGTAATAGATTAATTTAAAGCTTTATATTTTTTTTAGCTATTAAAATCGGACTCTACACCTATACGCGGTAACGGCTACAACCCTATAGTTTTTAAAGTTTAGACTTAATAGAGCTAATATAAAGACGTTATATAGTATATGAGTAGGACTTAGTGGTTATTAAAACAGTTATAGATGGTAGGAAAAAGCTTTTATATAGAATAGTAAGATCTTAAAAACTATTACTATTAGTACCTCTTTGTAAAATAGCAGCTACTATACTTCTATTTAGCACCTATATAATCCTTATTAATAGAATATAAATTTTTATAACGTCCCCTAACCCCTAATAAAAAAATTTAATAACCTTATATTAATAAATAAGTAAATAAATAAACCCCTTTTAACCCCTAGGGCGATTACCTGTAGAGTATATAGTTACTTGCTAATAATTGTAATATACTGCCTAGTAGCCTAGATAGCAACTATACGGTTTTATGGTCCCCTCTTAACAGACTAGTAGTCCTTAAAAAGGGCTTAGTAACTAAGGTCTAGGCGTAAAAGATATCTAGTATATAATATCCCGCTCGCTTTTCGGTATTATAATTATAGATAAATCCCCTTTACGCCTTCGAGGCTCTTAGGGATGGAGGGGGATATATAGTAATAGTCTATAGGAGATAGTATATAGGAGACGGTTAAGATATAGGAAACAACTACTAGTATATAATTAAGTTAATTAATAGTAGGCCTAGTTAGGACGTAGTAAACCTTAGCTATAAAAGCTAAAAGAAGAATATAGTAGTTACTAAAAAGATTTAATATCTAATAGTAGTTAGGGATATAGTTATAAGCAGCGGTTACGGAGTAAGTATAAGCGACAATAATATATAACGAGGTAGATATTATTAAGCTATATATATAAATTATATAATAAAGTTAAGACATTATATAAAGTAAGAAGGTAAGAAAACGGGAAGAAAGGGTATATATTATTAGCTTAATTGCTTAGTTAATACGTATATAAGGTAGAATAGGATTTAGGTAGTAGTTCTAAAAGAACTTAGTAGGATTTAGTAGAACTTAGCGGAATATAGCAGAATATGGCAGATTGCCGTCTTATAGTTAGTCTCTAATTGTTAAGTTAGTGGAAACAGGTAGATGTGTATAAGGTATTATAGGGATGTCCTATAACAGCAGCTATATAGGGCCGTAGTATATATAGAGATAGTTAATAGAGTTTTGCCCTACTAAGATAGCTTATAGGGCATCTCCCCCCCAAATATATAAGGGGTTTTCCTATTAATATTACTTTCTCCTATATATGGAGTAGTCTCTATAGGTCAATCTAGGATCTATAGTAGACGTTAAGTAATAAATAAATTAATAATAATAATAATATATCTTTTTCTAAGGACCTAAGTAACCTAGCTAAAGAGTTGCCTTTTAATAAGATTATTATACTTAGTAATACTTCACGCGACCGCTTTTAGTTATATTAAAAGCCTAGAACCTTCCTTACTATTAGTATTCTAATTGACCCTATCTTAAAGGGTTTTAAATATAAGTTATAATTAATTAATATTATATATTGAAGTAATTTAAGTATATTAAAGGTAATAAACAGGGACCTATTAATTTAAACAGGTATTAATTGAGGAAAAAGTGGGGTTTAAAAATATAAGTAGCGGTATTAGATCTTCTCTTATAGAGGCTTAACTATAAGCATTATTTTAATAAATATAAATATATTATCTAGCTAAGTAAGCCTTTTATAAGTGCTAAACTGTTTAGCTAGCTTTAGTAGAAAGTAATTAAAGTTATAGAAATAGTATAAATAACTAAAACAAGATATAAAATAGTGGAGGAATAACTTTAATATACGCACTGAGTATTTAAAAAGAGAGTCTTTAGGTAAATTAATTGTTCTCTCGCAGACCTTAAGCCAGTATATTTAGGCCAGATTAAATAAAGTAAATTATATAGAAAGATTTTAGAAAACGGCTCTATTATAGAGTTTACTTAAAAAAACACTAATATAGTTCCTGTTATAAGAATAGTTAGCTAGTTAAAGTATAGATTATAATAGATCTTATATAACTATATAGAGTATATAGAGTATATAGAGTATATAGAGTATATAGAGTATATAGAGTATATAGAGTATATAGAGTATATAGAGTATATAGAGTATATAGAGTATATAGAGTATATAGGTTATATAGCTAGAAATAATATAGGTAAAGGGGTTTTTTTAGGTCTAGGACTGTATTAAAAGATCTATATTTTTAATTTAGATGGTTTTCTCCTTATAGTAAATATAGAAACCATAAGTATATAGTAATTACTAGTAAGGCCTAGCTAGGACGTGGTAAATCCTAGCTATAGATAAGCTATAAAAAAGAAGTAGTAGTTACTAAGAAGATCTAATATCTAATAAAGATTAGGACATAGCTATAAAGGCTATAGAGACCGTATCTATATATAGAAATAGTAAATTTAGGGTGTTCCTCCCTCTAATATACTAGGGGTTTTTCCTATTAATATTAGTTTCCCCTATATACGAGGTAGTCTATATAGGCCGTATATAGAATCCGTATTAGACATTAAATAAAGATTAAATAATATCATAATATTACAATGGCGTTATTTATTCTTAATTAATGTCTAATATAGTCCTAATCTAGGTCTATATAGTCGGATGCCATTAAGTTATATATAAAAAACCTCTAAGGGAGACGTAAGGGATAGTATAGTATATACTCCCTTAGGTAATACCTGTACTATATTAATGAGAGGAAAAGTACTATTAGGTCGCTGCTTTAAAACTTCTATAAGGGAGTATCCTAATTACCTATCTTAACCTATCTGCTATTTATACTATACTTTTACCTAATTATAGATTATTATAAGATTATAAGGTCGTATATACCTACTATTCGTACTAATTTAATGGTACGAGTGAGTTATATCCTAGGGCACGAAATACGTATAGTATCGTATGCTCTTTGGGATGGTAGTAACTATCAATTATATAAAGCAGACTACGTAGTCTATATACTAATACGCCTCCCCCCTAATTAGTTAGTGCTTTAGAAGTGCACTAGACGCGTAAGCGGGTGGTTAGTATACTAAACGCGTAAACGCGTACTCGGCGTACCGAACGCGTAAGCACGCGGTTAGTACAACAGGTGCTATAATTATATACTAGCGGTACTTGGAAAATGAAACTACTTATATATAGCCTCCGTAATTGTCTTAATAGAACTATAAAATACAGAAGAAAATATATAGGAAATCCCTCCTAAGGTGCCTTCTGGGTTGCCTTCTAAATGGTGCTTTAAGCTAGCCATAAGTCCTACTTACGGTCCGTAAAATAAACTATACGGCCTTTTAACGGGCCATAAATGCACCATATAGCCTTCTAACGGGCCATAGCTGAACCGTAAATGCTCCGTTAGTCTCGCTCTACCCATTCTATAACCTTTAGGTTAAGCTTATTTATATTAATTAGGGTTTTAAGAGCTTAATACGGCTTTGCCTTAGTTATAGCGTCTACTAGGTTATCTCCACTACTAATCCATTTAACCTCCGTAATCTCACGTTATTTATAGGCCTAATATAAGCATATTAGGTCGACCATAAGCCTCTTCTCTTATATCATACCTAGTTTAACTAGGTAGTCGTAAGGGGACTTTAAATCGGTATATAAAATTAGGGGTAACTGCTCTAGTTATAGAATCTTCTGGACCGTTAATTTAATTGCGGCTACTATATTAAATTCATAAGCTAGTATATATAGTTTAGAAGCTAGTACACTACGGGTTACTTATTTACACTTAATTAAAGACCAGTATAGTATATTTACGTCCTAATTATAGTCCGTAAGTATAATTATAAAGCCAATTTATAATAATAGGTCTTTATTATTAGTAAAAGATGCGTCCGTAAATACTAGTAGGCTAAGGGAATTTAGGTCTAGTAATATAAAAGTAAATCCCCTTACTGCATTATTAATTTGCCACTAGATGCGCTTATTAAGCTACTTAACATTTTCTTCTTGCGGGTCTACTGCCTAGGCCGTAAAGGACGGATTATAGGCAGGTTTAGGTTAACAGACTATGGCAATATAGGCGCCTCTTACACGCTATGTAGCGTATTAGTCCTTTATATTTATAGTCTTATAGGTCTCTCCGCAGGAACTAGTAAGGTCCGTAGGTTTTACTATAATAGGCTTTAGGTTTTAAGCTTAGCGTTCCTAAGTTAGCTTAATTAGGTTACCCTTTTATATAATTAAGCCTTTATTAAACTTAATTAGAGTCTACTTAGTTAACTACTCTCGCGGCTTTGCTAAGAACTTTACCTTTTATAGTTTAGTTTCTTTAGCATCCACAAAGGTTTAGTCTACTAGGAAGAGGGTATTGTTAGTTTAAAGTCCAATAATGCTAAGGCCGTTTAATGGGGTGTATAAGAGGTAGGGGTCGTAGGTTAACTATTCTATTTTAAGTTTACTAACGTAATACTAGTAGTACGTCTTAAACTAATGGTTTCTAGCTTCTAGTACTCTATAAAGCGGTTTTACAACCTATAAAATTGTTCCTAGTTATAGGTTAAGCTCGCGGGGTGGTCGTATAAAGATATCCCTACTTAGGTAGGTATTGGGCTACACATAGGCTTATAAAATATCCCATAAGTAAAGGGCTATAGGTTTAATTTGCTGTAATTTAGGCGTAAGTGTAAGTATAATCCGTTAACTAACTCGTTAAATTATAGGCGATTGCGTAAGGACTAAACCCTTTCCCTAGTCGTTGTAAGCTTATATAATAAGCCTTAATTTCTTAAAGGCTTTATTAGTACTAGGGTGCTTAATTTCATTAATAAAGCGTAAGTTAAATATACGGACGCCTTACGGAACGTCTTTCTCCATTATAACTATAAAGACGCCCTTTTTAAGTAGTCTGTTAATCTCTTTACGTCGTAAGTCTATAAAAGGGGTTTCCTATACTAGAACTAATATATCCGCAGGTAGAGATTGCCTTGCGGATATTCCTACGGAGGTTAGGTAATTCTCTATTACGGGGTTTTTAGTTATAGGGTGCTTTTAGGGGCGTCCTTAACCGCGCTTTATAGTAGGTTTAGTAGGTTCTATAGGTTTTTAGGGGACTTTTAGGGTAGGTAAGGGTGCTTTTAGTTTGTTTAATTTAGCGGTCGCTTCTAGTTCGTCTAGTTTAGCGGTTGCTTCTAGCTCGTCTAGCTTAACATTATTAGTGTTTTTGGGCTAAAAGTAGGGTTTTACAAACGTGCTTTTAAAGTTAGTTGGTCCGCTAGGAAGTTATACGCAGTACGTTTCGTCTTCTATAGCTAGTAAATAATAAGGTCTAGTCTAGTTACCGCTTTTACGCCATATAAGGATCTTAGAATTAAGCGGGAGGTTATAAACTAAGGTTATATTAGGTCCGTTACAGTAATATAGGGCGCTATTAACAGCTTATTTAGCCCGTAATTTAACTATTTTAGCTATTGCCTTCTATATTATAGCTGCTTGTTCTATAATAGACGGGGTAGGAGGGCCTAGGTTGCTTATCCTTGGGTAAGCTCCGTAGACTAAGAGGGTGGGTACTAGTCTATTAGGGCTAGCGGTGTTATTAACGGCTTTTACGGCCATCTATAGAGCCAGTTCCTTTTAAATGTCCTTATATTTGTCCGTAATAATCTAGTAAGCTCTCTATAAGGCTAGGTAAGCTCGCTTAATAAGCCTAATAGACTAATACGCCTTAACTAGGACAGCTTTTATTAATATAGCTATGGCCGTAGTATACTGCTAGAATTCCTTACTAATAAAATTCCTACCGGCGTTATGGGTAATATACTAAGGGGGTTTAACGTATATATTAATCTAGCAGGTCCATAAAATATCCCAAGTATGTTTTGCGGATATATTTTATAACCAATAGGTGGCTTAATAGTGGGTTGCCTTGTTAATTATATATAATACTAAACTGCTGTTAATATATATAATGTCTACGTACACTAAGTGGTTAAAGTTAAGGTCCTTATAAAGGGTGAACTTAAATTGGCTTAGGGAACGTCCGTATTTCTGGCAAAAGGAGCAGTATTTAGTTAGGTGGTTAATTGCCTTCTTATTAATGTCATGTCCAGAGCGTTTAAGGACTCTATATAGTTTTTCGGCTAACGGGTGGCCGAAACGGCAGTATAGGCAGTAGATTTTAGTACTAGTAAGGTAGCACGGGTTATAGTTAAAAGATTCCTAAATATAGGTCTATAAAGTCTCTCCCTATATAAGGAACGGGTGTCCAAATCGTCGTATAATTAGTAGGGTGATATACTTATTTCCTAGGGCAGTTGCGGGGCCAATTAAGGTGTCCATAATATTGTTATAGTAAACCTATAACCTATCTATGTCCGTAAGACAGAGTAGAAAAGGGGTGTCCGCTTTTACTACGTAGAAGTTAACTAGGCTAATTAGGGTCTTAACTGCAACTAATTTAATTAATATGGTTAAGCTAATGCCGAAGTAGACGTTTATGGCCCTAGTTTACGTAATATTAATATCCGTATTATTATCTGTAGTAGTCTTATATGCGAGGTATTATCTATAACCTGCGGTAGACTTCTTAGAGGTACCTATATTAATTATAACACCGTAGAATTCCTTAGGGGTATAGCGTTCTATAGTGATATATGTAAATAGGTCCTATTTATAATCTATAACGTTTATAACGGGGGTGCTTATAGAATGGTTTTTAGGTGTAACTAAGTGTATAAAGGAACGGTCGGCTAATACGGTCGTAATATTAAAGGCTTAGCTATCCGTAAAAGGTCTAAAAGTAGTTAAGAATATCTTTAAGGTCTCTTATTCCTAAGCGTCTAAGTTAAAGTTAATTATAAGTACTTCTATTAACTTATTAGGGGGCTCTTCTGCTTCCTTTCCTTTGTATTCTAAAATAAACTGGTTAATATAGCTATTAAGTCTCTTCCTAGACTTATTATATTCTTCCTAGGTATACCTTATAGACTAATATCTTTCCTTACTGTATATAAAGCACTTCTGGCTAGTTTGTCTATGGGGGTATATTATTATATGGGGGTTACTACGGGGGTTATGGGTAGGACTTGGTTGGTATAGGTACTGCTAGCGGTAGCGGCGGTCCGTAAAGTAGACATTTAAGTCTGTTTATGGATATTAAATATCCGTAATAAAGGCTTAAGTGCTGCCTAGTGGGTTTAAGACTTTATACGTTATAATAGAGGAGCGTAGATTATTAATAAGGCCAGCTAAGATATCTATAGGCTTGTAGTAGGCGTACTTATAGGGTTCTACTTCCTAGCAGGCCGTAATAAGTTTATTATATAGGAAGTCGTCTATTTAAAGCTTAGCGTTAAGGCTGTGCTATAGGTGCCGGAGGTCTTTAATAAGAATTTATAAGCACTCTATAGTTAATTTTTCAGTGTTCTTGTTAATTATAGTCCGTAGCTTAGTCGCATTCTATTAGGTAAAAATATTACGCTTATATTCCGGTCCTTTAAAGTAGTTACGGGTAGCTTTATATAGCTTATTAAAGGGAACACTAAGGGGGTTGCTCTTAAGATTAGTGTAGTAGTAGTTAAGTGCTAGGCCGCGCAGTATGGTAGAGTAGGCTTAGCTAAACTCTTATTTAGGAATATTAGCCTTCTAGCAAAGGTCCGTAAAGATAGTTAGTTTAAAGTCAAAGTTATTTATTTTCACCACTATACTTAGATTCGTTAGTGTAAAGCTTAGCTAGGTTAGCTAGCTCCTTACTATAGGTCTTTACTTAGGTGGGTTGCGGATCTATAACTTATGGATCTATAGCTTGCGGATATATGGCTTACGGATATATAGTTTATGGATATATGGCTTGCGGATCTGTGACTTAAATAATAGGGGTAATTTAGTTCGTATTTTGGTTTGTAGGGGTATTATAGTCTATATTTTAGTTTACGGGGGTATTATAGTTAGTAGCGTGGTCCGTAACTTAAGAGTAGGGTATATTTTAGCTAGTAAGGTTAGCTCTAAAGCCGCTTAAGTCTGTAGAATAAATTTGGTTAAGTAGGTTAGGTATAAGGCCGGCAATCTTATTAAGTTTAGAAGAAGTAAAGAGTTCTTTAGTGGTTTTAACCTAGTCTAGGATTTCCTCTTTAGTCCATTCTATTTGGTCTTTCTTATATATTATATTATATAAAGACTATATAACAGTAACTCGTTTATCCCTTTTAACCTATATACCTTAGTTATATAAAAGGGTTTATAGTTTATAGATAGTAATAGGGTTATAGGCCTTAAAAATAGCTTCCGTAAAGTCCGCAAAGTCTTCCTAGTATTACTCCTATAGGTCGTTATTTATAAGCTTAAAGTGTTTATATTTAAGGATTTTAAAACTAATATAGTCGTTAACGTCGTTTATAGACGTAACGTTAACTCCTTATTTCCACTTCTTTTAACCTTCGCTAACTTGCTTACTAATATCTACTATACTATAGTGTAGTATAGTGCGTAGCGGGTGGTAGCAGCTTATAACGGGTAGGGGAGGTCTTATAATGGTCCGTAAAATTAATTAATAGGTCCGTAATAGTTTATAGGAGGGTAAGAGGTTTCTATAAAAGGTCCAAAGAGGTTTAAGGTTTAAGGGGGTTAAGGATAGGGGTTCTATATAGGTCTATATTCGCGTCTATAACTTCTAATAAACCGTACTAAGACTTAAATAAGTATATAGAGTTAGAGATAAGTCCGTAATCCCCAACTTCTGACCTTTTAGTAGGTCGTACTAAGAGTCTAAACGGGTAGTTGCTGTCGTATATATTGCTTGGGGGGAGGTATTAAGTAATTACTAATCTGTGCGCGCTTACTAATTAGTATTTATACTAATTTAATAGTATAAGTAAGTTATATCTCGGGGCACGAAATACGTATAGTATTGTATACTCTTTGGGATAGTGGTAACTGTTAATTGTATAAAGCAGACTACGTAGTCTATATACTAATGCGCCTCCCCCCTAATTAGTTAGTGCTTTAGAAGTGCACCAGACGCGTAAGCGGGTGGTTAGTACACTAAACGCGTAAACGCGTACTTGGCGTACCGAACGCGTAAGCACGCGGTTGGTATGATAGGTGCTATAATTATACACCTACCCTTATTTCTATTTAAACACCCTATATATATACCTACGGTCCTCCTACTTATAGTATAATTTCTACCTTAAAGGAATAGTGAAACGAATTTAAACTAGTATAGAACTAGGTATTTTATCCTAGGGCCCTAACCTAAGTCTCCTATATATATCTCTAGCTAAAGATATAGAGTAAGATAGAAAAAATATGTGGGTAAGTCTAGGCTATTAGATAAGATAGGAAATAAAAAACCGATTATAGATCTCCTAGAGCGTATACGGTTTAGTTTAGTTACTATGCTATATATAAGTACTATATAGGAGGAAGGGGGTACGATAGAGATTAATGCCGTAGTTTAAATAATTAATTAGACTATACGTTAAGACATAATAGCTGTGTTAAGTTTTTGTTAAGGCTTACCCTCCTAGTAAAAAATCTTTATAATAGATTATTATTAATTAATTAATTAATAATAAATACTTATATATATTAAATATAGTAACGTAGGTAATAAGGTTATAATAGTTGGTATAATTATAACGGTTCCTAATAATTTTCATCTATACGTAATTTTAATGCTCTAAACCGTTATAAACCTATTATCTACGTTATATAAAAGAGCCGTTTTTATAAACTGAAAACTTTTTTATTTACTATTTAGTTAATAATTTTAAAATTTAATACAAGTTGATTAACTTAAAAATTATTAATAAAAATGATTAAGTATACTATTTATTAATATTAAAACTATTTATAACTAAGAGGTTAAAGAGTTATTCCTTAACCCATTGATTTAGATCTATAGGTTATCGACAAGCTCCAGCTAATTAGATTAACTAAATTTGATAGCCGTGCTTAGATATTTAACGCTTTTAATATTGCTTAATTATTATATAACGTCTCTGTATAAGCTTATCCTTTAGAATTAAGTCGCCTAATATAAGGCTGCCGACAGGCCTAGTCCCTATAGAACGGTATCTTGCGGATACTACAGCTTAATTAAGTCAATGGTTGAATTCTATAGAGAGTATATATATGGAGTAATCTTGATCCCGTATTCGCGTATAGACTATATACTCTACGGACTTCAACAAATAAAAGATCTTAGAAAAAGTATATATAAGGTAGGACTGTACACAAGGTAGTAATCTATAATAATAGTAATTCTACTTACCGCCTTTAACCAAGCTGTCTCTAGGATAAAAATCCCAATTAATTTATTTAATAATTAGAGCTAATAGAGCGGTTATATAATAATTAGAATCTATAAGCCGATTACGGTCACACTATCATATATAGCCATACTTAAATTTAGTACACTATTAGAAATATTCTAAGAGCTCGCTTACCATTATATATTATTATATAAATCTACCTAATAGAGTAGTACTATTAAGTATATAATAGAAGCAGAAAGTGTATAAGATACTCTATAAGGAAGAATTTAAGGGGCTTAATTGCTAGAGAAGATATCTATAATATAGCTCGTATAGTATTACATAACCTATTATATATATACCGCCGAGGTTAAAGAGACTACCTAAGTACCCCTTTTACTAATACTATATATAGCTAGCTATAAGTTAATAGGCTTAAGAGGCTTAAGATCTATATTAGTCAAATATAGATAATACTTACTAGCTTCGATAATATAATAGTTTTTAATAATATTTACTATTATAGTAGTCTTATTTAGTAGTAGTAGTAGTAGTAGTAGTAGTAGTAGTAGTAGTAGTAGTAGTAGTAGTAGTAGTAGTAGTAGTAGTATATAATAGTACGTATAAAGCTGTACCAAGATAGTTAAATAAGTAACTTTATAATTTATTTATAATTATAGTAAAGTATAAGCGGAGAGGAAACTACCTCCTACTTACGATATAAAGTAGTTTACCTTTTATAGATATTAGTTTAATATAGTAGATTAGATATAGCTAGCCGTTAAAGCTTTTATTAAAAATATATAACAGTGGGCAATATAGGTAATACCTATATAAGTACTATTACAAAGGCCTTTTTTTTAGGTAGAGGTTCTATAAGAGGATTATAGGGCGCTAGCCTTTAGATAAAGCTTAAAGAGTAGTAAGCTAGGAGGATTAAGGGCCTATAAAAGCTCTACAAGTAGTAGCTCTTACAGGCGTTAGTATTAGTATTATTAGCTTTTACTATATTAACTAAATAGAAATCTATAGCTGTGCTAGGTAATTAGTATATCTATTAGCTTTGTAGTGCTGCCGTAGTTACTACCGTAGTTGCTGCCGCAGTTGCTGCCGCAGTTGCTGCCGTAGTTTACCCCTGCTGCCCCGGTTACTGCCGAAGTTTACCCCTTCTACCCCAGTTGCTGCCGTAGTTTACCCTAGCTGCCGCAGTTGATGCCGTAGTTTACCCTGCCATAGTTGCCACAGTTGCTGCCGTAGTTTACCCCAGCTGCCGTAGTTACTGCCGTAGTTACTGCTGTAGGTTGCTGCCCTAGTTTACTCCGCTGCCCTTACTGCTATCACTATAGGACCTCTTATAGGGTTCCCTTTTGTGTAGCGTCTTGCATATCTTCCTATACAGTGATGTGCACGACCAGCTTCCACCCCCCCTTTGGCGAGGGCTCCAAATTTTTAAATTCGGTACGTGCATCCAACCTCGCCTGGTTGCCACCAACTGTACATAGTAATTGTAGCGAACGGCTGTGGCTACACGCAAGGACTATTCTGGTTACCCTAGAGAATTATTCTAGTTGGCTAGGGGAATTATCCTAGTTGACCAGGGGAGTCGAATTAAAGTAACTTACTATGCAGAACTTGCCTAACGTACGCTTCCTCGACTGCGCTCTCTTTAGCCTATAACTCTGCCAAAACGCGAACACAACGCTGTCTCTACGATTGCCGACGAAATTTGTTAATATCGTACAGGTGGAAACCTTACGATATTTGACAAAGATCACGACACTACGGAAGGCTGATCGCGAAGGTCCTCGAAACTAAGTATACGGCTTCGCTACAATTACTACAAGGGGGGTAACATGAACGGGTCAGACGCCCACCCTGCTAGTACAGTAAACAAAATAACCTAGCCCTGCTATGTCACTCTAGACTCGCTTATTTCTTTACCTATACTAGCAGGGTGGGCGTCTGACCCGTTCATGTTACCCCCTTGTATGTACAGTTGGTGGTAACCAAGCGAGATCCCTTCGTGCGGCAGAAGTCACTTTTCGTATTGGGCGCGATTTTATTAGCAATCCCCACCAAAACACGTCGATATTGCGATGCCGACAAAATGTTATAGAAGGCCACCACTAAAAACACCAATATATATTTGACGAAATTGAGCAAGAAGTCGTGATATATGACGCCATGTCTGTAGATTTCTGCCTTTCCCCCGTCAACCAGCTGCTGACTATATAGGAAAATCCTCTATTAAAGCTCACTAAATTACTGCTAGGCGGCATAAGGACAACATTTTAATAATAATTTAAGAATTAAATAGACGGCGATGATATTAAAGCTTTTTAATTAACTATACTAAATATTATACAGGCTTCCTGGCCACTTCGCTGCTGTTTATAAAGCGCTAGCACCCCTGCCGCCGGGTAACCGCACTGACCAGAGGATTCAACACCAAGCTATATACGGTATAGAGCCTCTAGATAGGCTTATAAGGCGTACATATACGAAAAGTGCAAGAAACGGTTGCTACACAAAGGGATTGGATACGCGTACCGAATTTAAAATTTTAGAGCGCTCGCCAAGGGGGGGTGGAAGCTAGTCGTGCACATTACTATAAGGCGTAGTATTAAAGCCGTATTCTCCATAGCTCGAGACCCCTTTCCCGTTGCTGCCGAAGCTTTTAGTAGCGCCGCCTCTGACGTTGCTTACGCCGCTTACGCTGCTTATACTGCCTTTATTATTATAGTTGCTCCTATAGCTTAATATCCTAAAGATAGTGTTAGGGCGGTAACTAGGCTGCTATAGAATATATAAATAAGAGGCTCTATATAGAAGAATCTAAGGGACTTAATCGCTATAGAAGATATCTACAATATAGCCTACGCACTTTTACGTAACCTATTACGTACACGTCGCGAGCTTAAAGAAACTACCTAAGTTGTTAGCTAATAATCTTATAACGGTATTACGTAATAAGATTTAGTACTTAATAAGAGTGTCTTTATTAACTATCTATATAGAAAATTTAAGTAATATAATCGACGGGCAAGTAGGCTATATGTTATGATAACGATGTATTATATACAAACGCTAGATAAACAAGCATTAGATTTGAAGAATTGATAGCTATATACGGCTATCGTAGAGACTTAAGAGGATTACTAGAGAGCTTAAAAGGAATGCAGCTGCGGCGAATCTATATAGGGGTAATTGAGGCAGATAAACTACCTACCGAGTAAATAAATAAACAAGAAAGGAATCCTATAACGCCAGCTACGCGTATAGCGTAGCGTATGGAACGGTAATTCTGTAACACTATATAAGTAAGTAGGCTGCCCTACTATAACGAAGCCTTATAGTAGGTACTATAGAAGACTTGTTAATAGGCTAAGTATATAAGTAGAAATACTATAATAAGATCTAACTATAGAGTAAGTGTCTAATAGATTAACTCTAATTATATTCTAAGAATTACTATAATAAGAGAACTCTTTAAATATATAACCTAACTTATAAGGAATATGCTAAGTACGTTAGTACCTTTACGTCTCTATATTTCTATATTTCTATATTTCTATCTTCTAAGTTATAATCCTATAATCCGTTATATAACTTAGTTACCTTTTATCCTATAGTTTAATTGATTCTAGCGCCTTCTATACTAATATAAGGTCCATAATACCTACTAAGCTACTAAGTATAAATATAATGAATAACTTAACTACAAATAATTATATTTTGTATAGCTATATACTTATAACGGGACTAGCCCAGTTATAGTAAGAATGGCTCGGTGAAACACTCGACAGATAAATTCTGCAAGTTCTGCCAACTTAATTAAACTTTACTAAATTCTACCAAAATAAATGCTTTAGTAAAATCGACGCTTAACTAAATTCTGCTAAATTCTGCTAGCTTAATTAACTTCTGCTAAGTTCTACCAAGCTCTGCCAGATTTTACTAAAGTCCGTTAAGGACTATATATGTACGCATATGCGTATATACTAACCGCCAAGACCCCTAACCATTTAATTATAAGATTCTTGCGTTATTCCTTTCTCTTCTTTACGTAACGTCTTATTCTCTATAAGAGCTATACCTATAGATTTAGATAGAATTTATATTATTCCTTTAAATCTGCTCTAAAGCCTCTTCGCGCCCTTATATTACGTTACGTTAATACTAATACCCTTAAAATAGTAAACAAACTTAAGTCCGCCACGTTAACTATTATAACCCTAGTTAGGGAACAAATAACTATAATACAATAGTCCTTTATAAATGCCTTGGCCTAGTAATAAGCTATACTAGAAGCCCAGTATTAGCAATTGATTAAAGTAATACGTAAAGAACTCCATAATGCTAAAGTACTTGCATTAAAAACCCTAGTACTAACACCCTCTATAAATAAGATTAAAATAACTATACTTAAGCCTAACCTGCTAAACACAAACCCTAAACTAGTAATAATAGCTTAACCCGTGTCTATAATAAATCTAATACCTATTATAAAATCTAAAAAGCTCCCTAACCCTCTAATATTTAATAGAAATTAAAATAACCTATAGCCCTTTATAACCAAGCTTCGCCTTAAACTTTTAATAAACTATAACTAATACCCTACTAAAGCTAGCAAAATTAGCTATAGAATGTCTTAAGTAAAGACGCTATATAAACTATAGACCCATTCTTCTATAACGGCACCTTTATTAACTTTAAAATCTTCGTCTCTTTACTAGAATAAATGTATAATAACACTAGCCGCAAATATACAGCTGTTATAAAACTTAAAAACCTATAATAACGGAACCGAGACTTTACTAGCTTCTTTTTAGAATTTTTAGGTCTTATTAGCAAGCTAGATTAAAATAAAGCCGCTAGAGTTACTGCTCTTTAATAAGCTATTTTAGATAAAATTAGAGCCTAGTTAGTAGGTAGGGAACTGCCGAAAAACCTGCCCGAATTTACTATAATATGTTAACGAATTAATAAGGACCTTTAATACAATAAATAGACTTATTTTTTAAAGCTAACTATACCTTATATCTAAAGCTTTATAAAACCGGTATATACCCTAAAGCGCGACCTATCTCCGAAACCTAAAAGCCTTATATATAACCCTATAGACCTTAATACTACTTAATCCTATATACCCTTAGGAACCGATAAATAAAGAACATAAGCTATAAATAGAGAATGCTTTAGATATAGTAAAAAGGGATATATTTAAAGGAATTGCCAAACTTACCCCTTTAAAAAGGTCCGCCGTAGTTCCTCTTAGTCCTTAAATTATACTTATTCTATAAATTATACTTAATTACTATAAAGTATCTCACCTTTAGTTAACTTAGAAAATAAATTATCCTAGGGCCAAGTTGCGCCTTAGGATAGAAAGTAAAAGAGAATAAGTGTCTAGGCTCTTCTAGCGCTAATATATAATATAACTTCCTTAATATACTTAGCGAAATTTAAATACTTAGAAAATAAAAGGAGGTATAAATCCTAATAGATAGCGGAGCTACTAATATAGGCTTTATTAATATAAACTACGCAAAAACCTAACGCCTAAATTTAAAGAAACTTAATAAGCCCTAAGGCCTATAAGGCTTTAACGGTAAACCCTTAATATATAGCAAACTAACGCACTATACTCCTATAAAATTGCGGATAAGCAAATACCTTAAATACGTTTCCCTATTTATAATACCCCTAAAGCATTATAAAGTAATACTTAGATATAGATAGCTAAAACAATATAACCCTTTAATTAGCTGGGTTAAAGAAATACTAAAGTTCTACACAACCTACTATTAAAGCTATTATTTAAAATACTACCTGCCCTATAAATGTATATAAGATTATTTAAACTTAATATAATACGCACTGCCCCTACTATAGACTCTAAACCAAAACAATAAGGCTATAACTACTAATTGTAGTAAAGAATATAAAGACGTTATACCAAAACCTCTTAAAATTTATATAATATAAGCCGCATATAATAAAGTTCTTGAAAAAGCCGCAGCAGCAGCGAAACCAGCCCAAAAACTACTTAATAAAGCAATCCGATATCGGAATCCTACTCCCCGCACTAAAAAACCCTATAAAACTACGTTGCCCCCATCCGCAAAGTATGGGGGACGATAGAGGGGCGTAAGCTCCCCGCTGGAGTTGCGAAAGTCGCGACGCGATAAAGCTAAACTATAAACTAGGTAGGCAATAACGCGAAAAGGATAGCTGCTAGCTTAACTAGTAGTAGCAAAAACTAAAGGAAACACTTAGATAAATTAAAGACAATCTTATAAAAGAGGAGGAAGAAACTCTATAGTACTAAATACTTACCCTTATCTAAGAGGTAATATAACAAGTTAAAGCCCTTTTAATACGCCTAGCCCCCTAGACAACCTAAGAAAAAGAAACTAAGGCCTAGCTCAACCGGATTAAAGCTAGTATTAAAAAAAACTAAAAAGAAATATATAAAGGAGAACCCCTAGGCCTAGGAGCCCCCTTAGTATAGGGCCAGACCTAGGCAGCCGTCGCTGCGCAGGCGGCCCGTATAGTAAACACAGTTATAACACTATAGAGAGTAACCGTACGCGTCCAGCTTAAGGAGCCCCAGGGCCACAAACTAGGGGAGCTCCTTAAGACTATTTAAAAGATAATACTAAGCGTATATATAGTATATACCCTTAATAGTAGGGACGTAGACATCTATATCCCCTCCTAAATAATAAAGGACTAAATCCTAAACGGACTAGACGCGCTAGGACTAAAAATACTAAGGAAAGACTACCTTCTAGAAGTACCTAGGGTCCCGCTTAAGACCCTAATTAATAGTAAAAGGAATATAGATAACGCGGAATTAACTTAATCTATCTATAAAGCTATAAAGCGCCTTATACCTAGAATAGCTATTAGCTAAATCTAATAGCTATATAACCCTAAAGCGTAGGCAAAATGCTAGGCAAACCCCAGTAGCACCTAGAAAGAGCCTAAGAAGACTAGAGAAATAATTATAATTAGTATCCTAACCTAGGCAATTTAACAAAAAATTATAAAAAGTAGGATAGTTATTAATTCCTAGCTCTTTAAAACTAGGCTATTTAAGAATAGCCTAATTATAAAGTAATGCTACTGCTATAACTAATAGGGATATATATAAAGCGTATATAGAAAGTAAATAAAATATAGGTAATATATGGGACTATATAGCACTACGGATTGCCCTAAGAAGAGGATATCCTACGTTAATTGTAGTAAAGCCTATAAAGTATGGTAAAGAAAGGAGTATAGAACCTTTTAAAGCTACCTTAAAGGTATCCAAACAAAAAGGATGGCCCTTTTAACGCAGTTACCCCGTATATAAAAAGCCATAAAAATAATACACTAATCCCTAATACTAGGAAATTTTATAATTATTACTAATAAGAAAAGAGGACGGGAAATATTATACTTAGGGACCTAAGAATAATTACTTAAACGGGGACTAGGTAAACTATTATTTATTAAAAGAGTAAGTAGAGATAGATTATAAGTAAGGCTCCAGCTTCGCGCTAATAGAGTAATAATAATTACTAGCGAAAATAAAGAGGAATAGGACATAGATATAGATAAGCCTATACCCACTTAAAATAAGTAGGTATATAATTATCTAATATAACTGCAGAAATGCAAACTAAGAGGCGTGTCGCCCCTTCTTTAATAGTATTATACTAGCGGACCACTAGGTCCTTATAGTTTAGGAGCTAGTATATAATAAATATACTAAATTAACTTACTACCCTAGGGGATTTACGCTTATATATAACGCTCTCCCTATAATAAAGGTCTGCTTTATAATTAGCTAAAATATTAATACTATGTATTAAAAACGCAGACAGTACGGCCCCTTTATTATAGCTCTATAGCTATACCTAAAAGGACTAAAGACTATAATTATTAACGTCTATAACCTACGCGGAAATAGCCCCTAAATTAAGATATAGCTAAAAGTTAAAACGGCTATTAAAAAGGCTAAGGGAGAAATTATACTCTTAGGTAATTTTAATACCTACTACCTAACGTAGGGTAGAAAATATATAGCTAGCAAAGAGTAGGCGGAACGCCTCTTAGCCAAAACTAATGCTAAAGGTCTTATACTTACTACACTAAAAGGAGAACTTATGTGGAAAAGAGGGCAATAGGAAAGTATAATTAACCTTATATTTATATTACCAGACCTATATAGAAAAGTTAATTTCTATAGTATAGTTAAGGAATAGGCCCTTATAAGAAACTATATACCTATCTATATCCAAATTAATAATATAGGCTATCCGCTAGCGGAATGCTAGCGCTTCGCCCTTAAAAAGCTAAACTTATAAGACTTCCTCTAAAGTATTTAGGAGCTTAACTAGGCCATATCTAAAGATCCTCTCTATGCCCTTTAGAAAGGGAATAAGTAAGTACTTAAAGAATACTACCTATAAGTATAGCCCAGCAAATAGGCCCGCCGAGAATAGTTGCTATACGCTATATAGCTACACACCGGCGCCTATTAGGCGCGATAATAGCTCTAAGCTTATAACAACCCCTAAGACTATTAAAGATATCTAGCACTAAGTAATTAACTATAAAAAGAGATTAGGAGAGTTAGTCGCGATAACTAAAGGCGCTTTATCTATAAACTTACTAAGGACTAGATAAAACCTTATAATAAGGGACTCTAAATTCTATTAAAGTAGAGTAAAAAAGTAAGCGTAGTAAAGGCGGACCCCCACCTACTAAACCTTAGGAGGTCTACTAAGGACCCCCTAATAGATAATAACACTATAAAAGCTAAGATTCTTATAGCTAAGTTCTTCCCTAAAATAAGAATAGTGGACCTAAATAATATTAAGATAGAAGTAATAATGGAATAAAGGGTACTTAATATTAGCCTAATTATCTTAATAGAAGAACTTAGCAAGCTAATTAGGAGCCTCCTAAATGGAAAAGCTTTAGGACTAAACGGTATACTAAATAAGGTTCTTAAAGTAGTTGCCCTAGTTATTATAAAAGACTTAGTAAATATAGCTAGTTACTACTTAGCCAGCGGAACAATACTAGAAAGCCTTAAAGAATCTATAACTATAGTTTTATAAAAGGAGGGGAAAAAAAACTATTCTCTCCTAGGCAGCTATAAACTAATTACTCTTAAAAATACGCTAGTAAAAGTTCTAGAGAAGTATATGTGACGGCTCGAACCATCGAACAAATGTCTCGACAGAGACTTGAACGAATGCTTGCAAGATCAAGCGAACGAATGCTGTATTACGAAGATATTAAGCTAAGGAGCAAGAGAAGGTGGTGAGGCCACGTCTATATACACACGCCAAGTCTTAAGCGAACCCCTGACTAGGTGACGCGCTCCAGCGCCGTCACAGTATATAGCTAATATTATATCTAAGGCAGCGGAGGAGTATAGGCTACTTCCTTAGAACTAGATGGGAGTAAGGCATAAGCGATCCACACTATTAGCGGTAGGACTGCTTAGCTTCTATATATAAATAGCGTAGTAAACGCGCTATAGGTGCGTAGTGTTAATGCTAAGCCTAGACCTAGTAGGGGTATTTAATAATATCTTATATAAAAGGCTTCTACATATCCTAAAAAGAAAGGGCTTTTTAAAGTAGCTTATAAACATTATATAAAGCTTCCTAACAGTATATAAAACCTATATTAAGTTTATAGGATATAAGAGCAACTAGATCTAGACGTAGATAGGTATCCCCTAGGGGTCTCCCCTATCGCCAATCCTATTTCTCTTCTTTATATTAAAGCTCCTAGAGGAATTCTAGAGCCCTAACAACAGCACGCTAGGATTTAGCTTTATAGATAACACAAACCTTATTACTTAGGGGGACTCTACAGTAAAGAACTGTTAATGGTTAGAGACTACTTATAACTACTACGTAGTATAGGCAAACCGATACGGCGCGACATTCGCCCTAGAAAAATACTAGCTTATATACTTTATAAGGCGACGGCGCTACGCCGTCGCAGACCTTACGTCTACCGTACGCATCGCCGGCTACAAGATAGCTCCCTAAAAAACCAGCATGCGGGTCTTAGGGATTTAGGTAGACCTTAAGCTCTAGTAGAAAGAACAGGTTAAAAAGGCTGTAAGTAAGGGCTCGGCAGCCTTTAAAGCAATATTAAGGATTACCACGTCTATATAGGGCCTATTAATGCGCCGCTCGCGCCTCCTATACACGGCTACAGTTTAACCAGCAATGCTATATAGCGCCTAAGTATAGGGAGTATAGGATAACAGCGGAACGCTAGCGAAAAGCCTAATTAAACCACTATAGAAGGTCTAAAATAGGTGTCTCCGCAGGATTATAGGGGTATATTAGCGAACACTAATAGCTATAATAGAGAAGGAAGTAGCTATCCCCTTAATATAGCTCTATATAGAAACGACAGCCCTTTAAAGAGCTACTAAGACGGCTCCTAATAGAGTAAAAAAGGAATTAGCAGAGGTACTTAACGGTATCTAGAAAATACTAGTAAAGTACTAGTAAAAAATAAAACGGCTACTAGTACTACTAGAAGCACTTAAAGACCGTATAAGAAACCGTAAAAATAAAATATAGGGCTTCCTTATATACTAAAGGGACTATATAGAGCGGGAAGCCGTAATAAATCCCTATAGGCGTAGCTAGCGGAACGCCAGTAGAACGTAAATAGAGCGCCGTCAATATATAGGAGGTTACTAGCACTACTAGCAGGCAACCACCCTTATTGCAAAATAGGCTGACCTAGAATAGCGCTAACGGTAATAGGTAAAGGCTAAAGACCATATAGAAACCATATAGAGGACCCTATAGGGTAAACCTATAATACTACTATATAAAGACCTAATAAAAGTAAAGGCTATAGTATTGTTTCTTCTTTATATAGAGGTAATAGGGCTTAATATATAGCTTATATCTATTAGAGTACTAATAATTCTACCGCAGTATAAATACGGCTAGATAAGATAAATAGTTTACTATATATTGCTCCAGTGTCTACGCTACTAAAGGGCAGACTTTATAGCAAAATGCGCGTTTAAACGCCTTTAAGATATTTTAAGCAATAAAAAAAGCGCCTAAGTGGCTGTAAAATAGCTAATATAGTTAAATACCTTAACCTAGTTTTAGGCTATAAAGGTAATAGATATAGAGAGTATAAGTAAATACTAGCCCTTCTAAAGCTTAGAGGACTAGTAAAAAAATATAGGTAAAAAAATAAGGGAAAAAGGGGTAGAGTAAGATTATCTATAATATGCGGTTAGTCGGCTTAAAATATAAACCTTTAGATAGGTAGAAGACAAGCCGCCAGCACCCCAATATCGGAACGCTATTATCTCTCTAACGTGGCCCGCGACCGGGTTTTCTCTAAGTTAGAGTTTTTCCTATAGAAGGTATTAGCCTACGTAGACCCACTAGGGGGACTAGGACAGGTAGTAAATTAAATTTATTATAACATGCGGAACGTTAATCCCCTAACGTAAATTTTGACCCGAGTTTATAAGTAATAAGCCAATCAATTTTAGAGCTTTATTATATAGACTTTAATTAATATATATAGAGATAAGGTTTTCCAGGGGGAGACCCCCTGGGACCCCCCTATATAGAGCTTTTGCTTAATTTAGAAGTAGTAGTAAGATTAAGGCGCCCTACTTAAGCTGGGCTTAAGGATTATATTGGTCACGAATCTAGTATATATTTGGACTGCAGAGCTTAATACAGAGCCCTCTACATAGGATCTGATATAGTAGATTATAATTCCAATTTAAAGCTTTATATACTAAATATTTTTAATACCTAATAACTAAATCGCCGCATAGCTAGAATTAAAGTAAGTTTACCACCCCAACTCGATCAAATACGCGTGTAGGAAGAGACATAACTATATGCAGAGACGTCTGACATAATTAAGTAACAACGTCATTACTCACCCAGTTCAGACGTACGACAACACGATAGCTCGGCAACAACGCAATAGCTTAGTAACGACGCAATAGCTCGGCGCCGAGTAATAGGAGGGGGGAGGAGGGGGAGGAGATTGGGGGTGGCTTAGCCACTGCAAGAAGGTCATAATATTAGTATAGTGTTAAACTTTAAAAATCGTATCCCGGGAGCTTAATCGACAACCCCTATATAAAACGTTAACAACGTTTAATTATAGAGCTTTAAACCGGTAGATCTTCTAGGAATGCCTATTCTAAGTAGCTCCGAGTACAAAATCTAAAATATTTAGTAGTGGTATAAGTATAGGACGGGGGTACATATTTGCGTTCCCAAATGTCGTCATATAACGCAATTTTTAGGTGACGAAAACCGCCGTTAACGTTGCTTAACTAACACCTACCGGAGGTTCCTCCGTCCTTCCTGTCTCCTCTCTCACCCGTCTCCTTATTAGATGCTGTCTATATCGCCATATTAACCAATAGATCCCTTAGTAGAGACTAGGGAGGGGTATTAGAGCGCCTCTAGCTCTTATAAGGAAGAAGAAAGAAGAAGAAAGGAAGGTATAGAGGAGGAAGTATTTATAAATAGGAAGAGGCTTGCGAACGGGAGATTAGGCAGCTATAATATAGACATTAACGTTGCTCGACTAACACCTACCGGACGCCCCTTCGTCCTTCCTATCTCCTCTCTCACTTATCTCCTTGTCAGATACTATCTATATCGCTATATTAACTAATAGATCCCTTAGTGGGGACTAGGGAGGAGTATTAGAGCACCTCTAGCTCTTATAAGGAAGAAGAAAAGAAAAGAGGAAGGTATAAAGGAGGGAGTATTTATAGATGGGAGGAGGCCTGCGAATGGGAGATTAGGCAGCTATAATATAGATATTAATGTTGCTCGACTAACACCTACCAGATGTCCCTCCGTCCTTCCTATCTCCTCTCTTACTTATCTCCTTGTTAGATACTATCTATATTGCTATATTAACCAATAGATCCCTTAGTAGGGACTAGGGAGGAGTATTAGAGCACCTCTAGCTCTTATAAGGAAGAAAAAAAGAAGAGAGAAAGGTGTAGAGGAGGGAGTATTTATAGACGGGAGGAGGCCTGCGAGTATAGGAGATTAGGCAGCTATAATATAGCTAGTGATATTGCTTAACTAACACCTATCGGACGCCCCTCTGTCCTTCCTATCTCCTCTCTTACTTATCTCCTTATTAGATACTGTTTATATCGCCACGTCAACTAATAGATCCCTTAGTGGGGACTAGGGAGGGGTATTAAAGCACCTTTAGCTCTTATAAGGAAGAAGAAAGAAGAAAAGAGGAAGGTATAAAGGAGGGAGTATTTATAGACGGGAGGAGGCCCTACGAGCACGTGATTTGGTAAGTACTAATAGTATAAGATTCTCGTACAAGATGGGCTTAATTGCTTACCAAAATACGGGGTGTCTCTGTCCCTGCAGTGGCTACTACAGTAGTAGAGACGCCTTAAATATTTGATATAACCAACTACTAAGGCTATTAATAAGTGAAAGGTAGGCTACCAATGTGGTGCAAACAATGTAGTTGTTAATATTGTTTATAGCCTGTTTTTGCTTCTAGTATAGCGTAGATCGTCCTTATATTTAGCATAGAGCTAGTTATAGGCAGTAAGCTAGTTTAGGTCTAGCTTTGCTATTAATATAGCCATAGGTAGTATGTCCCTTAGTGTAGGCCGACTTAGTAGTTCTAGCTTTAGAAGATCATCTTTCTTCTTAGATGGGTCGATATACTGCTATACCTTATTAGTTTTAGCTGTGTCTTAGATAATAAAGAACTATTAAATCCAATTAGATGGCTTATTAAGGATAAGGTTAATTTTAAATTTAGTAAAGGTCGTCATTTTTAAAATTTAATAGGTTAGGAAGGGTCTAGGTTAGGGTCTAGCTAGCGTCTTAGCAGAACCTTATTTAGACGTTCCGAACTTTTAATTTAATTCGTTAGTTTAGATTACCAAAATCCAAAATTTTGTTATAGAGAGCGCAATTAATAACCCCTACTAATAGCTCTAACTACGTCTAATTTTTAATTTATAAATCGGCAGATCTATAGGTAACAGTTATTATAAGCAGCTCCAGGTACAGTATATATAAAATCTTAACTATAGTGTAGAGAAGTCGTAGCTGCTAATATGCGGTCCCAAGTATTCTTGGAGGTCACGTGACTTCTTATATAAGCGATATTTCCGCCCTTTAAAAAAAATTTAAAAAATTCTAAAAATCGATTAACGCTACAGATAGCAGCAATATTGATCTAGCAGTACTGCTAATTCTCCCTATATACTATTATATGTATATCTAATAGCTCTAGAAGCGGTAAGAAAGTAGAACGGATAGGGGGGTTAAAATTTAAAAAATTGGATTTCGCGGTTAAGCTGTTCAAAAGTTAGGAAACTAAGATAAATGCTATATTCTCCGCTTACCTCCAAGCTAGTATATAATTTCCTAATTAGGAAAAGTCGTTTATAAGTAATTACTGCTACCTCTATACAAAATCTTCTTATTATACCTCTTTAGTTTTACTTATAGATAACTGAAATCGTTCTATATTAAACCTATATTTAAACATAAGCCCTAAAAGCTTCTTAACTTATAAGATTGCTATATAGGTTAGCCTAGCTATCTTATCCTTTTCCTTAACATCTAAAACTACCCAGTTAAGTATTAGGCCCTAACTTTTATATATAGTAAGAGCAAAAGCCAGAGTAATTGGAAATTAACGCCGTAAGTAAGAGCCTCTTATACCCTCCCACTTATAAAGCACAGAAAATATAGGGACGACTTTTTTACTATCCTGCTAAGTAAATAGGGCAGGTTTGTTATACCCATCTACCGCGATTAGTAGTAACTAAGGCTGATCCTTTTTAATATCCGCGTGTCCCTTCTATATAATATCTTTAATTATACTAGTAATACCGTTTACTAAGCCTAGTTTAACCCAGATATTCTATATTAGTATTACTTTCGCGCCAATATATAGGGCTAGATTCTCTATAGTATCGCACTAATTAGGAGTAACTTTCCGCGTACCTACACTAGTGTTAACTAACTTAATAGCTACTACTGGCTGTAAAAGGTTGCGAAGCGGAATAGTGTTATACCTACCTATAGCAGCGCGTATGCTATATAGCTAAATTGCGCTATTAAAGCCCGCAACCTTATCGGTGGATAGGCCCTGCTTATACCTAGTTAAAAGAAGCTTCTAGGTTAATTTACTTATAGAATCACTACGTAGCTCTATAAGGGCGGTCCTAAATGCAGAGCTTTTAGCGTCATTACCGCCCTGCCGTATAACTTGATCTAGGATAGCTATTCGGTTAATCGCCTTATAGGCTCCCTTTCTATAGCTAGCGAGCTCTAACGGCCTAGCGGGTAGATTGCTATATAAGGCCGCCTAACCTATAGGGGGAAGCTAATAGAAATTACCTACTAGCAAAATGTTCAAGCCTCTAAAATAGTTATTATTACGCGCAGGGTAGATCTAACGGAGGTAGTAATTAATCTAAGCTAGATATACTTGCCTAATTATAGATTTCTCGTTAAGGATAAGATAGTAAATATCCTTAAAAGCTTATTGTAAAGGCGTAAGACTAGCAGTAGGCAATTTCTTAAACGGATGGTTTACCGGCAACCTTAATAGATTATATATAGTTCTGCCGTTAATACTAAAGGTAGCTACCCTAGTAGGGGCAGCTCAAGCTAATGGCGACGGCTTACTATTAGCCCTTGCTATATTACAGAGTGTAGTAGAGAGGACAGTAATAAGATGCGATTTGCCGGTTCCTGCCTCTCTATTAATATTAATCCGTAATGGGGGGGGGCTAAGGCCTAGTTTGATCTACCTATAGTAATTAACTACAGCGTTATAAATATAACGCTAGCCTAGTTGTAAAGAAGACGGAGTTACTGTTTAGGATAGGCGGCTCTATAATAGAGACTATAACTATACTTTCTACTAATAAGTCCTCTTATTAAGCTGCGGGTACGTACCCCAATATATACCCTAATCGTAGTTATAATTAAGCTCCCTATTACTAAGCCTGTTAGGATCCTTAATCTTAACTCTATTAGTGTTTTAAATACGGGTATATAGGGCCTTAAAGGACTAATATAGCTCTAAGTCGTCTGCGAAATCGCCCTTAAACTTATTAATATTATTAGTAGTTTCGCAACCTTCCTCTAGTTTCCAATTATAGAAGTAGTTAGGTAGGTGCTAATAAGAGTTAACGTAAGCCTAATAGGAAGCCATATAATTAGGGGCCCTAAATCTATTAGTATAAGTAGCTACTTCCTTATACTCCCTCTATGGGTAATAAAGAATGAGCTTTATATGGCAGAACTTAGGATACTATAGATAAGAAGGATCGCCCTTATATCGCGGAAAGTACGATATAACTTAAGGCCTTGCTCTTAGTCGACGCTTATAAGTAGAGTAATTAAAATAGAGTAGAAAATTAAGGAAAGTAACGTCCTCTACCCCATTTAGGCGGTGCTTATATTTCTTATAGTTAAATAGTCCATACCCTCTCAGTTGCCTATCCTTAAGCTTATATATAGCGCTCTAATCGTCCTCCTAGTGGTAGTCTAAAGTTACTACATTCCTAGAGCCTTTATAAAGGGGAATATTAAAAAGCAGATAGTAGACCTCCTATGCTAACTAATCGCGTTTAGTAATAAGCTTATTTATAAACCTGGCTACTACCGAACTAAAGGTATAAAGGCTATTAGCGTATAGCTGTACCAATTAGACTAGCTCCTAGTAGGAAGTTAACTTCTTCTCTTCCTTACTATAATATTTGCCTATATAGTTAACTATTACTAATACGCTGGTAGCGGGTAACGTATTAATATTCGCCATCTACGCTAATATTATTACTGCATTATAACCATTAAGAAGCTTATCGTTACGCTATGGATAGAACGTCCAGTAATATAGATTTTAATCCTTTAATACAGCAGCCTTATTACGGAGAGAGTGTGGAAAATAGAAGCGGTACTCCTTTACTCTAGTAGAGCCTTTCTTTAATCTTAAGCAGTAAGATTCGGTGTAATTATGGTGCTATTAGAATTAATTAAGGCAGGCAGTAAGAAGCTTACTGGTATTAAGCTATTTTTTATAGCCAAGAGCAAAAGGATGTCGAAGATTAGGAGGTCTAGATTAATTAGGATTTATTATAGATATAAAAGTAGCCCAGTACTCAGCAAAAGCCGCCCTTAATTCACCAGTTAACGGATCTAGCCTTAGGGCTATTAAACTCCATAAGAAGCTATATATATAGCCGCTACCTTATACCTACCACTTATATTATAACTAAAAGTCAGTGCTATTAAATAGGTCCATAAGTACGTGCTTCCTAAATAGATTAAAGCGGCGATATAGCTAGTAAGCAGCAATATACGGATTATTGTTAAGATTTTAAGAAGTAATTTAGTAGCGCTAAGCCTTATTAGTAGCCTTATATTCGTTAAATTAAGGCATATAAGAGTGTAAATTATATTAATATAGATTAGCAGCACTAAGTATAAAGAATAGAGACCCGCTTTTAATATTCTTAGCATAAGCTATAAGCTCATTTCTCTTCTACCTCTAGTAAGGTCTAGTGCCCTTAAGGTTCCGTGTATACCGTATAATCTTATTTAGCAACTAGCTACCCCTATTACCATTTATAAGATTACTAAGCTTATCTAAAGATAGACTATTCTTATCTAATCAGCCGTAAAGGAAGCGGGTAGCGTTAAGGGCTTACTCTCTTATAATCCGATTAAACACGTAATAGTAAAATAAGGGGTGGCGGCCAAACCGACCGTCCTAATACTTAAGCATATGCTTAGCGTACGCAGCTAGGGTAACCGTACGGCTTCGTGGTATGTTAAAATCGGCTTTGCCATAAGGAAATAGAGTAGGAAAGGCGCCGCGCATAATGAAACTAGCTGATCGCTTAGAGAGAGGTGTCTGTCGCATAGTAGGAATCTCTAGGCCCACTTATAGGTCTTATTAGTGTTAAACCTCGCGACTTAAAAGCTCCAATTTATTAAGGTTAGGCACTAGATCAGGAACCAAAGTATCTAGTACATCGTCATTAAATTCACCGTCCAGTATATTACTGCTAAGCTCGGTAGGTAGAGAATTAATAATAGGAGGACGTTATATAGGAGTAGTAGGGTAAGCCGTCGGGCTACTAGAATTAGACTCTAACTTATTAATATAAGGTAGCTAATTTAATATAGAGCTATTTTTAGGTAAGCTAGTAAGCCGGGTGCTATATATTTCAACGTCGCAATAATTAGGATAATTAACCTTTAGAAAGTAAAGCTACTATGCTATAGCAGAGCGCCTTATAGTATACCGCTTAGTAAACCACCAACTTAGGTATTTGCCACCCTCTACTGCTATAGGCCTCATGACCAGTATATCGAGTTTAGTAGGTAGCCGTGGTAGCTACCTTTAAGTCTTTAGTATGTTCTGGCCAAAGCAGCAGACGTGGCCAGTATAGCGATGTTGCTGGCCGCGTACACGCACGACTTATAGATAAATATATACGCGCGTAATTAGAAGCTCCTCTACCGCGGTAAGTATAGGTAGGAAGCCAGGAATAGGCCCTAAATTAAGCCCATTGCTTTTACTAAACAGGGGAGGAAGGGTTAGATATTTAAGGCTATCGGCGTCCTTAATGCAGGCTTTATATACACCTATATTGTTACCCTCCGTAGCTAGGCCCATTTAGAACCACCACTCCTTACAACAACTACACGTCTCTATACATTCGGCCTGTAGTATACTCCTAAACTTCTTAATTCGCTCCCAATCAATAGCCGAAATAGGGAGTAGTATAGCCGTAATTAGAGCTTGCCGTAAGGGAGCTTACCGTAAGGGAGCTTACTATAAGGGAGCTTGCCGTAAGGGAGCTTGCCATAAGGGAGCTTGCTATAAGGGAGCTTGCTATAAGGGAGCTTACTATAAGGGAGCTTACCGTAAGGGAGCTTGCTATAAGGAAGGTAGTATTGGTAGTAGAGTAAGTATTAGCGGTAGAGTAGGTATAGGAGCTAGTTCCAGCAAGGACGCATTTAGGCCATCTAGAGTGCCTCTTCTACTGCACAGAGCTTTATCTGTGGTATATAGCGGAGGAATAGGCAAGTGAGCTCCACCCCACCGATTAAGAATGCGGTGCTCCCGTTATATTGCCCTAATTATCTTCCGCCATTAAGCTATTTTAGGGGTATTTTAACTGTTCTGGCCGTAAGGCAGGAAGGTGTTCTTGGTATTAATTTCAGGTAGAGCAGTTTGCTAGCGCCTTATAGGATAATTATTAGTAGTAGAACCTAACTCTATAAGAGCTCTCCGCTTAGAGGCCTATAAAAGTAAGTAGAAGTAGAAGTAATATATAGTGTAACCGACTACCGGACCTTGCATATTACCCTGTTTCACCTGCGTCAGTACTACCCTCGCATGTCTCGGATATGGTTTAAATGACTTATGGGCTTCGGAGTTCGGGGTCTACTTTTATGTATTTATACCACTTGATTTCCATAGATTTACAATTAAGTTGCTCGTTTAATTCCCACACACTGCAAACCTTATATATAGGGAAAACGCGCCTTTAACTAACACAACTGGTAGAGCTTTAAAAGCTTCTTTAAAGGGCCGTCTTTAACAAAGTTAAGGCGGGGCTTATGGACATAACACTTGCTGCACTTAATAACAGTAGGATCTGCCATATTTATAATGTATATAGCAGTATTAATAGAGGTGTCAACAAAAAGGAAGGTGCAATACTAAGATATTTTAATGTTTATAATATTTTAATGTTCGTTACGTGGAGTCTGCCATAACTTACCGCCCGCACTTTTTTTCTAACTAATTAGAAGCCGGCTCTCTAACTAATTAGAAGCTGGCTTGGCAGGACTTTGAATTCTAGGACCCCCTAACCCGAATATATAGACCACTCGTACCTCAGGTCAATAAGCCATATCTTTTATTTTATTAGTAAGAAAACAAGACTATAAAATCTTTGCTATAATAATAGAAGATATTAAGAAAGCGCTAGAACTAAAGCAATATATTAACCCTTAACCTCTTATACCTAAAGAGTACTATAATCTAATTAATAAGTTTAAAAAACGATTCGCAGACTAACTACCCCTATATTAGGAGAAATATAATTTTAAGATAAAACTTAAACCTAGTATAATACTAAAATTTGGTCCGCTGTATGGAATATTATAAGAAGAGCTACTTATAATATAATAATACCTTAAGGAATATCTAGAAAAAGGATTTATTTGCCCTAGTTAATTACTATTTACCTTACCTATACTATTCGTTAAAAAGCTAGGAGGAGGCTTAAGATTTTATATTAATTACCGAACTTTAAATATAATTATAATTTAAAACCGGTATCCAATTCCCCTAATTTAAGAGACGCTTAATTACTTAGTAAAAGTGTAATATTTTATAAAGCTTAATATAGTCGCTGCCTTTAATCAAATTCGCGTCTATAAAGGAGATAAAAAGTATATAGCCTTCCGTATACAATAGGGACTCTTTAAACACTTAGTAATACTATTTAGTGTAAAGAACGGTTCTAGTACATTTTAGTAATATATTAATAATACACTTCGTAAATTCTTTAATATATTTATTACCGCGTATATTAATAATATTTTAATCTACTTGTCCTTGCTTTCTAAACATTAGAAGTACGTCTAAATAGTCTTTAAGCGCCTATAAGATGTAGGCTTGTAATGCGGTATTAAAAAATGCAAGTTCCACGCGTCCAAAGTTACGTACTTAGGCCTAATTATATCCCATAACGGAATTAAAATAAACCCTAAGAAAATTACCGCGATTATAAACTAGGAAAGTCCTAGTAATATATAAGATATTTAAGGATTTCTAGGATTTGTAAATTTCTATTATTAATTTATTAATTACTTCTTAAAATTATTTAGCTATTAGTGAACTTAATAAGAAAGAATATAAGATTTAAATAGACTATTAAATGTAAATAAGCTTTTAACGACCTAAAACATCGTTTTACAACTGCTTTAATTCTTACTTACTTTAATCCTAACCTTAAATATATTATTAAAACAGACTTATCCAATTATGCGCTAGGGGGAGTGTTATTGTAATATAATAAGAACGGCGAGCTGCGTCTAGTAGCCTTTCTCTCCTAGAAACTCGCCCCTATTAAATTAAACTATAAGATATATAATAAGGAACTGCTTACAATTGTTAAATACTTTAAATAATAGCGTTTAGAACTAAAAGGATTATTGTTTCTAATACGCGTATTAATGGACTATAAAAACCTATAGTACTTTATAACTATAAAGCAATTAATATAGCGCTAAATTTGTTAGGCTAAATACCTCTTATAATTCAACTTTAAGATTATATACTAACCTAGCAAACTTAATTAGAAGCCTAACTTATTAATATAATAATTATAGGACTTACCTATAAACGCCTCTAACGAACGGATTACAAATTAATTATAAATTCTGCTACCCTCTAATCACTTTAAGAAACTACACCCTAAATTCCTAAATATAGAGCTTAATAGAAGTAAATTAGAAGTTAATAAGTAAGATATAGAAATTAATAAACTAATAGAACATAAATATAAGGATAACCCCTAGATAGCAGATATAATAAAAACAATTTAAATAGGAAAACGGCAATATAAGGATATTATACTCGCTGAATATAAAATCTGTAATAACCGATTATACTATTAATAGAAGATAGTAGTCCCGAATTCTAAACCTTTACGATTTAAGATACTTAAATTTATATACAACTTTCCTATAGCGGGACATCCTAGCTATATAAAGACGTATAAAATAGTTTAGCGAGTATATTACTAGCCTATAATATATAACTACGTGCGAAAATATATCTAAGTATACAGAACATATATTTACGGAAAAACTTTTTACGTAAAGAAATAAGGAGTACTTTAATTATTATTAATACTAATGTAAAGATGGTGTAATATCTTAATTAACTTTATAGTAGATCTACCTAGTAGTAATAGGTTTACGAATATTATAGTAGTAGTTAACCGCCTTATAAAAATGCGATATATAATTCCTATAGAGTGTCAGGTGATTCGTTACCTCGCCTATATATATTGTTCCGCACAGCCGTGCCTGGCATCAAGCTAGTCACTCGTTTACCTTTTGTGGGTTTGTGTGGCTGAGTGGTGCGGAGCTTATCACCTCGCATAGAGTTAATTAATGCTATCTTAGTAGCTGAATGTTTTATAAAATATATCTTTAAGCTGCATAGACTTCCTAATTTAATAATATTTAACCGCGGAAGCTAGTTTATTTTAGACTTCTAGTAAGCTTTATATAAACGATTAAGTATATAAATATAACTCTTAACCGCATTTTATTTAGAGATAGATAGTTAAACTAAAATTACAAACGCAATTATAAAACAATACCTATAAATACACTACTCCTACCTATAAGATAACTAGGAAAAGTAGCTGCCGTTAGCTAAGTTTATCGCAAATAATATAATAAACAAATTAATAGGCGTAATGTTATTCTACGCAACCTATAAATAAAACCCTTATCTTAGATTTAAACTATAACCTAAAATTAATATAATAGGACCTATAATTAAGCGGATTTAGTTAATTAACGTATATAACTTTACTAATTAAATAAAGTAGTTAATAAAACTACTATAAAGCAAATTATGTACGCTTATATAGTATAGGTATAATATATAAATAAAGAACGAGCTCCCGCGTAGGACTTTAAAAAAGGTAATATAGTTTACCTAAATATACAAAATATAAAGACTTAATGGCCCTTAAAGAAACTTAATTAGAAGTTCGTGAGCCCGTACCAAATTAAGAAGAAACTAAGCCCGTACGCCTATAAGCTTAAACTACCAACTAAGATAAAAATACACCCAATGTTTTACGTAAGCTTACTATAACCTTTAAAGGGTAAACCTTTATCTTGCGAAGTGCTACCACCACCTTTTATAATCGTTAATAATGGTAACGGTTCTTACTTTATTAACTTAATTAATAATATGCGATAGAAAATATAATCTAAACAATTTAAACTTCTTATTAAGTAGGAAGGATATAAAACACAAACCTAGGAAACCTATAACTAGATTAAGGCCAACGCGCCTTTCTTAGTAAAAGAATTCCATAATAACTATCCTTTACGGCCTACTTTAGCTGGATAGATATAATATAAAGGCAAATAACTGCTACCTAATATGAATACACGAAAAATAATAGTAGGAAGCTTAAAATTAAAAAGAACTTAAAATAAATTACGATATTTATAATATGGTAAAACTAAAAGCCTTAGAATATTAAATTATTTAAGCCTTTACTTAAAGGGGGATAGTATAATAGGACTAGCCTAGTTACAGTAAGAATGTTTTAGTAAAACACTTAATAGATAAATTCTACTAAGTTCTACTAACTTAATTAAACTTTGCTAAATTCTGCCAAAACAAACACTTTAGTAAAATTGATGCTTAACCAAATTCTGCTAAATTCTACTAGCTTAATTAACTTCTGCTAAGTTTTACTAAGTTTTACTAAGTTTTACTAGATTCTACTAAAGTCCGTTAAGGACTATATACGTACGTATATGCGTATATACTAACTACTAAGACCCCTAACCATTTAATTATAAGATTCTTGCGTTATTCCTTTCTCTTCTTTACGCAACGTCTTATTCTCTACAAAAGCTATATCTATAGATTTAGATAGAATTTATATTATTCCTTCAAATCTGCCCTAAAGCCTCTTTGTGCCCTTATAATACTAGCTAGTTATTTAATGTCAAGCTCTATAAAAATCGGCCCCTATACCCCTATATAGTAGAGCCTAAGAACCTAGTAGTTATTATTAGTATTATATTAAAATTATACTAATTAACTACTAGAGTAAACGTAGAGATATATATCTATTTTACTTATTATCTAATTATTATATACTTTAGAATTCTTTTAATTTAGGTTCTTATAGCTAATAGCTTACGCCATACTTAGTGTTCTTATAAATTTAGTATACACTATTATAATAAAACGCGAAGTGTTTAATTAAATACTCCTTTATCCCTTACAGTATATAAGTATCTTCTTATACTTTTATGCCCTAGGTTGATCTAGTACCCGTTACTACGTTAGTGCTCTAACCGCTCCTATAGTCTTTAGCATAATAGCCCTATTTTCCGCAATTTATATAAACTCTTTCTTTATACCGCTTATCTTACTATAAAGTCCGTCTAAACGTCTCCTACTACTAAGATCCCTAATTTAGCCTTACTCCTTAGTCCTTTAATTGCTTAATCTTTAACCCTTAGGCTTCTATAGTTTCTTATTCCACTTCTTAATTTCTTTAGTACTACTTAGGTCTATTAGCTTTAGTCCGCTATACTATAGTTTTAATACCTATTACAAGGCTCTATTTGTCTATGCTAGTTTACTTATACTTATACTACCTTTCTCTAACTAGTAGAGCATATTATTAACTCTTATTACTTAGATAATTAATTCCCTTATAGTGGTCGCATCCTCTATAGGTATTATTTTTGCTTAAACCTTAGCCTTTAGTCCGCATTAATACTGTACTATTTACGCCCCTTTATTCTACTTAGTTTACGCTACTAGTATTTAGAACTGCATTATATAGTCTATAGTCGATATTTTCTACGTAAGTTTATATAACTTTCGTTTTACTATAACCGCCAATTCTAAATCTCTATATATTTGCATAAGTCTTTCTACAAATCCGTCCTATATTAAAAATATATATTAAACTTCTAGATTGGTTATGGCTAACCTATTAGCTTATATCTCCGTAAAATAGAGGTTAAACTATTCTAATACCTTACCCGTTAAGAACAACCCTACGTCCGCTATTTAGTTAGTTAAGGTAAGTAACTTAGCTCCTTTAACTATATCTTAAGTTTTATCTACATAAGGAACCCTTTAAGTTTTAACCCCCCCCCCTAAGAACTATTTAATTAATAGCATCTTTATCTTTATTATTCTAAACTCTTTTAGTTTATTTTCGAAGCCTATCTAATTAATATTAATATAATCTATTATTTCCTTTAGCCGATCTATATAACTATCTATAAGTCTCCGCTTTTTACTATATTAGTATTTTTCTAAGACCTAAAGGTTAATCCTCCTTGCGTTATTATAGGTCCTGTCTTAGGTAGTATCTTGTTAACTATTATATACTATAACTATAGAAGTAAATATATAACGAAGCCTTATAGTAAGTACTACAGTAGAGGTATTAGTAGGCTAGGTATATAGGTAAACATAATAATAAGATCTAACTATCTCTTAATACGGCAATTCTAGTCCTTAGGTTATTAATAAGAATAAACTAATTAGAAAATCTGGGTTAATATAAATATCTAATTAAATATAGTCTCGAATATAGGCGACCTTAGTAAAGGACCCTACCGTGTTAAGGGATAGAGTAAATATCTAATAGATTAACTCTAATTATATTCTAAGATTTACTATAAAAAGAGAACTATCTAAGGTAGGGACTATAGTCCTTTAAATATACTACCTAACCTTTAAGAAATATATCAAGCATATTAGTATGTTAGTATATCTTACATTCCTACGTTCCTATATTTCTACGTTCTAAACTAATCCCGTAATCCGTTATATAACTTAGCCTACCCCTTATCTTATAGTTTAACTAATTTTAGTATCTCTTACACTTTTACCACTAGTCCGTTTATAAGTAGGTAGATAATTATATAACGGAAGAGATTTAGGATATTTACCCTAGTAGGGGTAATACCTACCTAACTAGTAGTAAAACAGAGCGTAGGATAACTGTAAGGTAGTATAAATGCTGCTAAAAACCCGTTCTTATCACGGCTCGTACAAATGCTTCTAAACCGAAGCTTGTAGAATGCTGTATTACGAAGATACTAAGCTAAAGAGAAGGAAAAGGGGTCGCTAGGACCGATGTAAACAAATATATAGGGTAAGCCGCCAAGGCGCTAGCTTTAGGCGGGCTAATCGCAGGTCGGCATAATATGGCAGAATTTGGTAGGTAACGTGCGATAGCGCCGTTACATTACCCCCCTCTTTAAAAGAAAAGCCTGCCCTTAGGCTTAGTTAGAAATAGGGTAGCACTAGGCTTATAAATATAGGATTATAAAATATAAGATGAGGAGATAAAGGGAATATGAGTACGTCTAGACTAAGTAGAAAGGGCGATTGTGGGCTAAGTGGAAGCACTAGGCTAGAAAGGGTAGCCGCTAAAAGTCTTAGCACAGATCTAACTAATTAGATAACTTTAACCGGCGGTTAAAGTTCCTTAATATCTGAAATTTTACGGTACTAGCAGAAAACGGCGGAATATAGCAGAATTTGGTAGACAGCTGTATTAGGGCTTTGGGGCGTTTTTGTCCCTATATTCTTCTGGTAACTTATTATCTTTATTATGCCAGCATTCTATCTATTCGTCTAGGTACTTTAAGGGTCTAGGCGTATTAGGGTATTAGTTATAGAATTCTTTAAGCTTCTAGGGGTAGCCTATAAAGTTCCACGCAGGGTACCAAGTTGGGTTAGGATTGTAGCCCTTCTATTAGACACGGTATTTTAGCGTTCCCCATACTATCTTACAGGCTAGTATTTTGTTAACCTCCTATTTATTATTACCGTTTACTTAAACTAGTAGGGAAGACTCGTTCTTTTATCTAGGTAATAGGTTATTTATAGCTTTCCGTAACTTATTTAGCAAAAAGATAGGGTAAACCCTAATTAAATCTGGGAGCTTTATCTTATATAAGTTGCCTATCTTCTTAAAAACCTTATACGGTCCTACCATCTAGTAGTCTAGCTTACGGCTAGGTCGTTTGGTCTTCTAATTCCTTGTTATAACCTATACTATATCGCTAGGGGCAAAATCGGGCTCTTAACGGTATTTGTTCGCCTACTGTTTTATTAACCTCTGAGCTTTTTCTAGGTTCTTACGGGCTACTATCCAGGCTTCCTCCAATCGTTTGGCGTACTATTAGGCCTTAGTATAGGATAGCTTCTCTTATATAGTCTAGGGTTCTTCTAGCCTTTTTTAGTTAAAGCTTATATAGGGTAAGTATCCTATTTCTAGCTAAATCGGGGTAAACCCTATAGAGTTATAGGGTAGGGTTGCTTGCGCGTAGTCTATTAAGAGTAGTAGTTTAGACTAGTTATCCTAGAAATAGTTAATAAAGGGCCTAAGCCTTTGGTCTAGGTACTAATTTATAATCTTTATCTAACCGTCTATCTAGGGGTAATAAGCCGTAGAAAGCTTTAGCTTAATGCCTAGGATTTAGGTAAACTTATTCTAGAAGGCCGATATAAACTATAGCCTATAATTAAATATAATAGTATCTAGTAGTCTGTAGATTTAGTAAACGTAATAGATATATAGCTGGGCTACCTCTTTAGTATTAATATTCTTATAATAGGGAATTAAGAACGGGCGTTTACTAAAGCGGTTAATTATAACTATAACCATATTATATCTATTACGGTCCCTAGGTAGTTCGTAAAAGTCTATAAAGATATGCTACTAAGGGCGCTCTAGTATTAGGAGTGGCTTAAGTAGTCCTGGGGTCTTATCCCATAGGATTATAGCTCTCTAGTAGTCTTCGCAGTTCTATATATATTAATTAATATCCGCAACTATTCTTGGCTAGTAGTAGCAGCAGTTAATAATTTTACGGGTCTTATTCTTGCTAGGGTATATTGTAGAGACTTAGCAATAAGCTTCACGGATTAGTTTAGTCCGTAGATTGTTAACGTCTAGGACTATAAGCCGCTCCTAGTATAGGAGTAATCCTTCCTCCGTCTTAAAATTAGGGTTTTCTTTCGCGGCTTATTTATGGAGGGCCCTTAGGGCATTAGCCGTGCGGTTTATAGTTAGGAGGCGGTTAATTAGCCCTATTAGCTTATCTAAGGACTCCTTTATTGGTGCTAGCTCGTTTTACTAGGAGTCTAGCTCCTTAAAAATCTATAGGTTAAGCTATTCTAGATAAAGAAGGGCGCGCGTCTAATATTGGGTCTTTAGCTTATCCTAGGGTCCTATATCTTATTCTCTTCAGGTTAGGGTATTAGCCTTAAAGTTTTGCTTACTAAAACGATATATAATCGTAAAGAAGAATTAGGAAAGTATTTTAGCCTACTAAGCTTATTGTTTAGTAAGCTGCTTTATAGTTATAAAGTACTTTAGGGCTTTATAATCTATATATATCTTAATCCGGGAGTTTATACCTTTAAGCTTTACGCGCTATTAGGAGAATAATTAAATAATAGCTAGCATTTCTTTGTTGTATATTTCGTAGTTACACTTAGCTAAGTTTATTATCTTTAAAAAGAAAGCTATAGGGTACTATTCGCCATCTAGATGTAACTATAATAGGATTCCCGCTACGACCTTATTAGAGGCATCCGTTTCTAGCATTAATTTAAGGTCTAGGTTATAGTAACAAAAAATTAGAAAAGAGATAAGCTGATCCTTTATCTCTTTAAAGGCTTCTATATAGCTATTATTAAAGACAAAAGGCGTGTCCTTCTTAGTTAGTTATAAAAGAGGTTTTGCTATAATTCTATAGTTACGGATAAACCGTTAGTAGAAGTTATAAAAGCTAAGGAAGGATTGGATTCCTTTTACTATATAAGGGGGCTTCTAGTTACGGATTGCCTCTACCTTCTTAGGGTTAACCTTAATTCCTTCCGTAGTTACGATAAACCCGAGGTATTTTATACGTTTTACCCTAAACTTATATTTCTTAATATTAACTTATAAGCCCGCGTTCCGTAGTTTCTCTAAAACCTTCTTAATATAAACTTGATGCTTAAGTTCGTCGTCCGAGTATATAAGGATGTTGTTTAGGTATACTATGTAGAATTTATTAAGGTAATTAAAAAGAACGTTATTTATATACCTTTAGTACATAGCCAGTCTATTTATTAGTCTAAAAGGAAGAACTTTATATTTATAGGAACCATAATAGGTACAAAACGTTATTAAATCTTTAAATATAGGGTCTATCCTAATTTAGTAGAAAGCTTGGCGGATATTAAGTTTGGTAAAAATCTTTACCTAGCTTAAACGTATAAGGGTCTCGTTAATTAAAGGAATAGGATACCGGTTCTTTTAAGTAATAGCGTTTAGCTTTTAATAGTCGATATAAAAATAAAGGCCTTTATTAGGCTTTTTTATAAACAGAACAAGGGAAGTAAAAGGGGCTTAACTTAGCTCGATAAACCCTTTATCTAAATTATTAATTAAGTACTACTTTATTACTTTTAGCTTATCCATTAATTAATAGTAGAGGGGGCTATAGCCTAGCGAGTTATTGGCTTCTAATTGAATTTTATAATTATATGTTTGGTAGGGGGGTAACTTATCTAAGGCCGCCTTTAAGAATGCATTCTTATAGTCTATATAAATAGTAAAAAGAAGGCGTTTAACTAGTTTCTTATTAGTTTCCTTAGTTAGCCTTTCCTCTCTATTATTAATAATTCGATTAATCTTATATAGGCTTATTATAAAGACCTTATTATCCTTCCGGTACATATTAAAGTAAAATACTATAGCGCTAATTGCGGTAATGTCTATAGTAGGGGGGTTACCTAATAATAGGGGCGTATGTAACTTTAGAGACTTCTAGGGTACTAGCGTTATTATTACTCCTTTTAGCTCCTATTATATCTTTCGGAGGTTATCCCTTATATCCTATTAATACGTTCTTTTTTATACCGGTTAAATCTATGCAATTAGGACGTCATCTATATTACTATCTGTTCCGCTTTTATATATAAAGTCCTCTTTAAATATAGCGCTTTGGGAGAGTATCTTTATTAGTATGGAGTTCTTTCCAGCTTCGCGGCGGGCGTCTTCTTAGGTAAAGGCTAGGTCACAGGCCCAAACATCCTACTAGTAGGTAGGGTTAGCCCTTACGGCTAGTGTCTTATGGTTAGTACAGATCTCCCTAATAAAGGAGGGTAACCTTAGTCTATCCTCCGGCTAGATAAACCATCTTTATTACACGTTTAGCTAGATATTAAAATAGGACATCTATTTTTGTCTAAGGATTATATTATAGGACCCTAGGTCTAGAATATAAAAGGGGATACTATATTAGCATTGTCCGTTAAGAGTAATATATAACTTTAAGATATAGGTAACGGGCTAACCGGCTTAGCCGTTATAGCCTTTTACCTAGATAGGCTTCTCTAGTTAGATGGCTTCTGCATTTAGAAACTTGGCAACATTATTTATATAGGTAGTATTTATAAAGGTAAAGCTATTTGCTCTAGTATTAATAAGGGCGGTTATATTAACTCTATATCCATTTTAAAATACTATATATAGAACTATAAAATGCTTTCCACCTATTAACTAACTAAGATTAATCTCTTTAAAATTAATAGGGTACCCTAGGGGGGAGTTTTTCCCTAGGGTTCTTCTTTTCCTAACTCGTTAGACGTTTCTCCTTCCTCTATCTCCTTAATATCGCCTATATCCTTTAGCTCCAGGCAGGATAAGGTAAAGTAGCCCTACTTATTGCAGTTAAAGCACGTAGCCAAGGCAGGGTTAATTGGAGTATTACGGCGAATACTAGTTAATAGCGTAGTACGTAACTAGTTAGGCAAGGCTTACCGGTATATAGTTATAACCGCCTTTAGTGTAAGAGTAGTTATAACTTGTCTTCCTACTCTAGCTCCTATAGGCGTAGCTAGTAAGTTTTAATTATTACGGAGTTACTTCTACTAATTAGGGTGGGCGTTAATCCGCTTTAGTTCTAAGTCTAATAATAGGCAATAAGCTGCGAGTCTTTTGTAGGTTGGTAGGTTATCTAAGGTTATAGTAATCTTTTCTTATAGCCGGATTATTAGCTTATTATATAGGTCTAATTAGTAGTTCTTAAGGGGAACCTAGCCTTCTCCTATAAGGTATAGGAATTAAGTCTAAAATTTAATAAAGGGTTAGTTTAGTTTTATTATTAGGCGATTATAGTTATAACGGGCATCCTGTACTTTATTCGGGTTAATATAAATAGCCGCTAGGTGCTGTATTATCTTATTAATAGATATAAATTGGATAGGGAAGTCGTCCTTAAACTTGGCTTAAAGGTGCCGTTAGGCGTCTCTAGTGGTTTAACTAAAGACGTAGAGTATTTTAGCTTTTTTGGAAAGGAAATAGTTATAGTTAACACGGAGCTTTCCTTATACATAAATCCTTTAATTCTTAAAGGTAGGGTCTATCCCGTTAAATAGTAGTAGGGGGTTAGGGAGCTTAACGGACTTTAATTACTTCGTTATTATATCCGTACTCCCTAGTATATTATATTTAGTAGAGTAAATAGGTCGGTTAGGGCTTTAAGAAGGGGAAGCTAGGCTATTTTATAGGGCCGTAAGGCTTTCTAGGATCTCTTATAGGGTCTCTTATATATTTCTCGCTTTAAGACAATTGGCTTCCTGGCTGGCTGCAAGGGCGCGAATCTACTCGCGTACGTCTACGACGTTATTATTATCTTCAATTTCTAATCCTAATTAGATCTTAGGTTCCTCTTAGGTAGAGGCAGCTTTCTTAAATAAGCTTACTTTAGGTGCCATTATTAACTTCCTAAAGTTTATTAGTATTATACGCTTTAGTTTTAATTCCGGGGGTATAGGTTTAGTCCTATCTAGCTTATAAGGTGGGATATTATCTAGGCCTTCCCAGGCAATGTAGAGTTGTTTTGGTGTCTAAGTATAGCGCGTTGGTGCGTCGTTACAGACGAAGTTTCTTTAGGGTGGGATATTATTAAGGCCTTCCCAGGCAAGGTAGGGAGAGCTTAGTATAATGTTACGGCTTATACAAATGCTTCTGAACCAAAGCTTGTAGAATGCTATATTACGAAGATACTAAGCTAAAGAGAAGGAAAAGGGGTCGCTAGGACCGATGTAAATAAATATATAGGGTAAGCCGCCAAGGCGCTAGCTTTAGGCGGGCCAATCGCAGGTCGGCATAATATGGTAGAATTTAGCAGGTAATGTGTAATAGCGCCGTTACAGTTCTAGTAAAGAATTCTAATTATAGCGGCTTTAAATAAGACGCCCTAAATATAAAGAGAAGATACCTATAAGTCGCTAGATAAGCTATAAAAGGGTTAATAATAGTATAATATAACTGCGGATACTTAAACTATAGAATAATACGCCCTTTATTTAATAGCCTAGACCTAAAAAAAAACTATATAATAATAAGTAAAACCGTAAAATATACTAACTAAAAGAATACTACCTCCTATATATACTTTTTAATTAGCTAATATATTAATATATAGGCGTAGAGCTACTATACTACCAGCTTTAATATAGCTAAAGTATAAATAGCTACAGATAGAGGCTAAATTAATATAATTAATATCTATAACCTAAGAGATAATAAACCCTAGATAACTACTTAAGGACTACTATAATATACTATTAATATATTTAAAGGCGAGATAATAGTCTTAAGGGACTTTAATATATACTATATAGTATAAAGAGGATAATAGGCTATAGTAGAAGTATAGGCAATATATTTACTTAATAATAATAATAAATTTAATTTACCGCCCGTTCCGGTCCCCCTAGTGGGTCCATATAGGCTAATACCTTCTATAGGAAAAACTCTAACTTAGAGAAAACCCGGTCGCGGGCCGCGCTAGAGAGATAATAGTGTTCCGATATTAGGGCGCTAGTGGCTTACCTTTTACCTATCTAAAGGTCTATATTTTAAGCCAACTAACCGCATATTACGGACAATCTCACTCTACCCCTTCTTCCCTTATCCTTTTACTTATATTCTTCTACTAGTTCTCTAAGCTTTAAAAGGGCTAGTATTTACTTATATCCTCTATATTTATTACCTTTATAGCCTAGAACTAGGTTAAGGTACCTAACTATACTAGCCATTTTACGGCCACTTAGGCGCTTTTTTTATTGCTTAAGATATCCTAAAGGCATTTAGACGCGCATTTTGCTATAAAGTCTGCCCTTTAGTAGTGTAGATACTAAAGTAATATATAATAAACTATCTGTCTTATCTAGCCATATTTATACTATAGTAGAATTATTAGTACTCTAATAAATACAAGCTATATATTAAGCCCTATTACCTCTATATAAAGAAGAAATAGTGCTATAGCCTCTACTTTTATTAGGTCTTTATATAGTAGTATTATAGGTTTACCCTATAGGGTCCTCTATATAGTTTCTATACAATCTTTAGCCTTTACCTACTACTATTAGCGCTGTAACGGAACCTTATAGCAAGTACTACGGTAGGCTCGTTATTGGACTAAGTGTGTAGGAAATGCAAGTACGGAAGTTGACAACGTAATAATAACTGGTGGAGTGGTTACCCAATAGATTAACTCCAATTGTATTCTAAGAATCACTATAAAGAAGGAACTATCTAGGTAGGGACTAAGGGTCCTTAAATATACAACCGTACTCCTATAAAATCCTTCTTATATATAATAAACGTATGCTCTATTTACTCTATAATAGATTACGTAGATTATATAGATTATATAGATTACATTATATAACCTTAATTACTATTCCTTATTACATAGTTCTACCAGCTCTATCCTAGACCGTACTTATATTAACTAAATAGCTTCTTCTAACTCTTCCCTAAGTAGTTATAATATTGTACTTAAAGCGTCCGTAACACTATCTCCCTCCCTCCTATCTTTATCCTTAAAGATCCTTAACGTCTCTAAGTTATTTATTAGAGGTATAATATCCGTCTAATTAATTTGGTTAATATCTTTACTTATTATACCTAAAGCAATTTCTCCGTCTTTAACTGCTCGTCGTGTTCGCACTATTGCTGTAATATTGTCTCTTGGTAAGATCATACTATCTCTATATTCTCGCTGTTTAAAAGAGGGGTTAGTTTATATTATATTAGCGAACCTATCTTCGCAATAACTATCCTCTTATTTAGAGTGCACTAAAGCAAATATTTGTTTATCCTATAACGCTCGCTCCGTCTCTAATGCTAAATATATATAACCTATTACTTTTAATAGTCGTCTAGTTCCCTAATTAATTTATCTTAGGGTCTTATATTTAATCTACTACTACATAGCTAGATAATAAACTGTCTATTACTCTAGTGGAGTTATATCGTTTCTGTAATATAGAACGGGAGGCTGCTAATACTTAGCAATGGGCCCTTAAGTCTCGTCTTGTGGTGTCTACTCGGTTAATCCATCTTAAGAAGGTTTATAGGAACTTAGTAATAAAAAAACGGATTCTCTTCTAATAGAGAGGGAATAGATCTAAGTAGTTTAGCAACTGCTCTTCTTAGGTCCCCCTTAGGTAACTTATTCTTTAGCAATCCTTTTTTATTAATACTACCTAACCTAATCTCTTCTAATACTCCTGTACCCTTCTTATAGCATTCTTTAAATTTTCTAGTAGTTCCTAGGTAGTCTTATTATAGCCTATCTACTTAACCTCGTACTATATTTTATTATTAATATCCTTATAACTAACGATCTTTAAAACTTGCTATTTATCCTCTTCCTATCCTCTATACGTGTCTGCTTTATAAACTAGTGGCTTAATATTCCCGTGTGCTAGCTCTAATATTGCGATATATTATATAGGGTAAATCTTTATCTTAGCTGGTAGGTTTAACTTAAACGTAACTAGTGAAATCCTTTATATAATTTTAAAAGGTCCTANTNTAANNTNNTNNAACTTCTTANTTANTNNTNNACTNTTNAANTTTTTNTNTAGTAGCNATACTTTATCTCCCTCCTTAAGATCTAGTCCCTTAGATCTCTTAGTATTATAGTACTTTTTTATTCTCTCTTATACTTTCTTTACTAATTCCATAAGGTCTGCATAAAGATTTATTAATATCTTTATTCTTTCTTTAGCTGTGCTACTTATCTTCTTCACTTACCGTAATAATAACGATGTTCTTAGCTTATACCCATAATTTGCCTTAAATAGTAATATGCCTATTCCTTCTTAAGGTGTTATATTATATATAAACTGTATAACTGGTAATAGTAATACCTAATTATTCTATGCATAATTAATATAATGCCTTAAATACTGTTCTAGCGTCTAATTTAATCTTTTTATTTAACTATCTATCTATAGATAATATATAGTGGAAGTTACTACTCTAACTCCTTACTCTACTAAAAACACTTCCTAGAATACTACTATAAATCTTAGATCCCTATCCGATATAATCTTATTTAGTACTCTGTGTTTTACAAACACTTCTTTAATATAGATTCTAGTAATATCTTCCGCTAATATTTCTTCTCTATATACTATAAAGTATCCCTACTTTATAAGCTTGTCTACTATTACTAAGATTACGTTATAATCTTATCCGGTAATAGGGTCTCTTAACTCTAGTAACTTAATAATAAAGTCCTATAATATAACCTCCTATAGTCTCTCTAGTATTTTAATAGGTTGTAGCCCTCTATATAGCTTATGCCTTATTAGTTTATTCCTTTAGCAATCTAGATATTCTTTTATTACTTTTCTTACGATATTCTAGATTCCGTTAATAATATATTCCTCCTAAAGTCTTAACACTAAGCCCGTGGCTCTATTATGTCCTTAAGTCGATCCCTTATAAAATTCTTCTATAAATTATCCTACTATACTTCTTAGGATATACTTTGCTTCTTAATTTTCGTATATATCTGTCTATAAATCTTCTAGCTATACTTCTAGAATTCTTTATGCCTAAAAGCTTTCTAGTAACTCGTAAATTTTCTCCAGTTCTTTATCTTCCTATATTACTGCGATCTTTAGATAATTATATCTAATTAGTCCGTCCGTATCCTTTCGCAGTAAAGCCCCTAATAGCTTTTTATCGTTTTATAGTTTAGCTTTCCGACTTAGAGCGTCTACTCGTATATTATCTGTACCCTTAGTATACTAAATCTTAAAATAGTATTCTATAAGCATCTTTACCTATCTAACCTGTCTTTGGTTAAGTTCCTTTATTATTAGGAATCCTATTAGGTTCTTATAATCCGTTTTAACTATAAATAGTTTCTCTATGCCTTATAAGAATGCTCTTTATTTCTTTAGTACTATAACTATACCTAATAACTCCTTGTTATAGATGTTATAGTTTAACTCTAGTAGTGTTATTTTCCGACTATAGTATGCCACTAGGTGCCATCTATTTTAATATTTCTGTATAAAGTATAACCCTAGTATAAAGTCTAATATATCCGTTTCTATAACCGTCTCTAGTTCTAGTTAATAGATCTTAAGAACTAGCTCCTAGGTAAATAACTCTTTAACTTTCTTAAACAATTCTTATTGCTCCTTTCCCTATATCTATAGTTCTTCTTTCTTTATTAACCGCGTAAATAGTTTAATGTCCTTTAACTATTATACTATAAACCTTTTATAGTAGTTATAAAACCCTAAAAACAATCTTAATTACGTAATATTCTCTAGTTCTTACCAATTTACTATAGCCTTAATCTTCTTTAAATCTATACTAAGTTGGCCTAGTTTAATAATAAATCTAATAAAATTAGTTTTTCTGGTGAAGAACTCGCATTTCTTAATTGCTACTAGCATCTGTTCTTCTTATAGTCTCTTTAAGACCTATTTAATGTATTCTCTATATTCTTCCTTAGTTATTAAGTAGATAATAATATTATTGAGGTATACTATAACAAATTCATCTAAGTGTTCTCCTAATATATTATTAATACGCTTCTAGAACGTTGCTAGTACGTTTATAAGCCTAAATTATATAACTAATAGTTTATATAGTTCTTCCTTTAACCTAAAGGCTGCCTTCTATTTGTCGCCTTCCTTAATTCTAATCTAATGGTACGCCTATCTTAGATCTATCTTCGTAAAGATTTACGCGTTGCCTATCCTATCTTAGATTTCGCTAATTAAGGATAAAAGATACCTATCCTTTTAAGTGATGCTATTTAACTATTTGTAGTTAATATATAACCTAAGTTTGCTATTCTTCTTTGGTATAAATAGTACTAGATAACCTACTAATAATTGCGATAGTCTAATATATTCCTTTTATAAGTTTTCCTAGATAAACTCTTTTAATACTCTACCTTCTTCTTTAGTAAGCTTATAGGTTAGGAAGAACCTTAGACTTATTCCTAGTTCTAACTCTATCTTATAGTCCTATACTATATGCTTTAACAGCTTCTTACTTTCCGGTGACTATAGTTTCTTGCTATACTTATGGTATTTCTTTAGTACATAACTTAAGCCTTACTTAGTCTCTTCGTATATTACTCTAACTTAGTACTATACTAACTTAGTTTACTATTACATCTTATGGCGTTAAGTATCTCTAATATTAACCTAACCTATAATCCAATTAATCTTCGGATTGTATTTTTATAACCAAGGCATCCCTAATACTGCCTTATTCTGTCCTAATAGTGGGATATTAAAAGACATCTTAATTTGTCTTCCTTTAATGGTTATTTAAATAGGTCCTGTTTTAAGATTAATGATCCCTCCTCTATAGGCTATTAGATCTCCTAAAATCGTAACTAATAGGTAAGGTTACTCCTTCTATCTATAAGGTAATCCTATTTTCTTAACTACTGCTAGTAAGATATAGTTTCGCGTCGCTCTACTATTTATTAGCGCTTTAAACTACTAATCTTACTATTTAACTTATAAATTTAGGTGTTGTCCTTAAATTCCTTTAAGGGTTTAAGGCTCTACCACTAGCTCCCTCTAGTCCTATGGGCCTTTACTTTTCCTAACTATTAGCTACTTAATCTTTATATACTTAGCTCATTCTTTAGCCAATATTTAGTTCGCTTTTTATCTTTAATATACTATAGATACGTGTTTTCTAAGCATTCCTATTACTATTTTCTATCTAAGCATTCTTCTATAAGGAATCTTCCTAGTTAAAGTATTAAGTCTCCTAACTCTTAAACTTCTATTAGATACCAGCCGTGTATATACTTAGTATTTTTATACTATCGCTTATCTAGCGCCCAATACATCCTTATAGGGTATTTTTAATTCTTTTCCTTTAGATTCTTATATATTTTATATATATCGTCTACGCATACAATCTATAATAGCGTATAGTATACTAGGTGCTTTAGGTTAACTCTTAACTTATCCTTATCTTTAAGTTTAAACCTCCTATATAGGGAAGAAAGAAGAGAAATGCAAAAGAAACTAGGCTCTTCTCTCTCTCTAAAGAAGCTATTTTGTACACAAAAAGGAAGAGAGGCGCTTTTTCTATTTCTAAGTAGGACAGGGATAGCTACTAGAAAGTGGCTAATAACAGCAGGATCTATAGGAGGTAACTCCTACTAGGCTCCTAAAAAAGAGATATTAGTAAGTAAAAGGACAGAAATAAATTACAAAAGGACAGGGAAAGGCGTTAGGATTTCTTATTTTCTTATAGTTTTCTACCGTTTTCTCATTCCCTAGTAGTTGCTTATAACTTGGTATTTTACTAAGGAACTATAAACCCCTAGTTTAGGGGCTTATAAACTACTAGGACATAGTTACTAGTACATGTTAAGCTGCCCTAAGGGATTTATGTATATAGGACTATAGCGCCATAGCCTAGAGGCTGCATGCGCAATATTATACGTAGTATAATACAATGGATATAAAAAAAAAAAGTTTAAACCTCTGCCATATTAATCTAAACGTTGCGACTTTATTTATAGGTACTAAGATACGTCTCTCGCTTCTTTAGTCCTCTAATTATTCCTCTAAATCCTTTAACGTTATAATTAAGGCTCCTTTAATATAAGTTATGGCCTTCTCTATAATTAGGTGGTCTTAGATAACTCTTTTATCCAACTATATATAGAAATCTTCCTACTTATCATTGTATCGCTATTTATACCACTTTTAGTACAGCTGTTAGAGTGTATACGGCTTATCCATAAGGAAGTATCTTCTTATTACTACGTCGTAACAGCCCTTTATATGTTGTTCTTCGAACCTAGTTAAAATCCCTAAATCCTCTTTGTTTTCTAGTTTGGTAAGCCACTTAGCTCTTAGTATACCTGCCCTAGGCCTATTAGTAATTCTTTATACCAATACTCTATCCCTTATATGTCCTAATATACTAGATCTTTTATCTAGTTTCTGTTCTTGCTATACAATGATTCTTTATCTAAATTCTTTTATAGTTTCTTTTAGTTTACATCTTGTAAATAGATCCTTAAAGTCTTCTTACTTTTTAATCTTAGTATTAACATTTCGATCTTTAGGCTAAACAATATATTCTTTTAGTAAGTCTTCTAGGTCTATGTATCTGTCTCCTAATCTAACTGCTATTTATATTACAGATTCTCTAATCCCTTATCTCTTGCTTATAGGTGTCCTTATTTATACTCCGAATTCTTAGTCCACTAGATTCTTTAATCCTAAACTTACTTCTAACTTAAGCTTAGTTCTAGCCTTAGTCTAACTAGGCTTTACTAGTGTTCTTATCTCGTCTTAAGAGTCTTATACCTTTAGGAAACTTCGTCCTAAGCTTATTTATATATTACTGAACTAAGCTATTACTCTACTCCATTAGTTATTGTCCGTTATAGGTCCTTGAGCTTACCTCATCTTGTCTTAAAAATCTTAGTCGTCTCACATCTCGTCTTAAGAGTCTTAAGCTTTTAGCCTTTTACCTTTATTAAGTGCCAAAGTGGCTCGCTGTCCTACTTCTCTTACATCTCGCGAAGCAATAAACATCGTGTTTAGCGGGGTCTTTATCCCTACTAATGTTCCTTACTCTATGGCGGAATCATCCTCTGCCTTTTATATAATATCTCTAAGGTCTACGTATTCCCAGTAAACCGCTTCCGTTACCTTATTATTATAAAATATTTCGCCTACGTCAAATTTATTATCCTTAATGTCCGATCTACAAACTAGTTTATTAGTTCCTTTATATTCCGCTAAATATAGCTCTTATAGCTAATAGCTTACGCTATACTTAGCGTCTTTATAAATTTAGTATGCGTTGTTATAACAAAACGTAAAACTTCGGATTAAACATTCTTTTATTCCTCGCAGTATATTATCGTCCCTTTATACGTGTATATTATTTACTAGTCTTATCCCTCTTACTATATAGTAATTCTAACCACTTCTATAGTCTTTAGCATAATAACCCTATTTTCCGCAATTTATGTAAGCTCCTTCTTTAAACTATTTTTCTTATAGAGTCCGCCTAAACGTCTTCTACTGCTAAAATCCCTAGTTTAGCCTCTGCTCCTTAGTCTTGTAATTACTTAATCCTTAACCTCTAGGTTTCTATAGTTTCTTACTCCATCTTTTATAGGCTTCTTTAGTACCGCTTAGGTCCATTAGCTCTACGCTATACTATAGTTTTTAACTTAGCTTTAGTTGTTACGTACTTTACGCCTTATATAACTATAGAACTCTATCCTAGCCTCTTTTAGCCTATTCTTTTTAGTAGATCCAATTATTAATTTTAATCGCTTAATCTATTAGTTCCCTTAGGGTATCCGCATCTTCTATTAGGATAATTACGTCCTAGACTTTAGCCTTAAGTCCTTACTTATACTATACCATAAGCGCCTTATTATTCTACTCTACTTACGTTACTAACGTCTAGAACTGCGTTATATACTTAATTGCTAAGGTTTATTACGTAATATCTTAGAGTTTTTTTTCTACTGTGGTCACCACCTCTAGATCTCCAAATATTTATATAAGTCGCTCTATAAACCCTTCCTAGCTTACGAACATAAACCGTATATCTTAATTAGTGGTTATTATTCCATTCGCTTATATCTCCGTAAGGTAAGGATTAAACCACTTAAGTGCCCTTCTTAACAGAAATAGTCCCGCATACGCTATTTAATCCATAGGTATTAACAGCTTTACTCCTTCTTGCGTAACCTTAAAGTGTATTTATATAAGAAATCCTTTAAGCTTTAATCTTTCTCCTAAGTACCTTTTAATTAATAGTAGCTTAATCTTTGCTATGCTTATTCCGTTAATCCTATTTTCTAACATTACATTATTTTCTATTAGCTAGTTAACTATCTCTTATAGTTATCCGACCGTTACAGGTTACTATAAGTTAGTGTTTACTATACTAGTGTCGTTACCTAACCTTAAAGTAGTTGCCGCCGTTAATAGCATTATAGTGGCTGCTTTTAGTGGCATATTATTTAACTTTCTATATTTAATACCGTAATTAAGTAGTAATTATATAATGGAACTTTGTAGCAAGTACTACAGTGGGCTCATTATTAGGCTAGGTGTGTAGGAAATGTAAGTACGGAAGTTAACAACGTAATAATAACTAGTAGAGTGGTTGTCTAATAAATTAACTCCAATTATATTCTAAGAATTACTATAAAGAAGGAACTATCTAGGTAGGGACTAAGGGTCCTTAAATACATAACCGTACTCCTATAAAATCCTTCTTATATATAATAAACGTGTGCTCTATCTACTTTATAATAGATTACGCAGATTATATAGATTATATAGATTACATTATGTGACCTTGGTTACTATTCCTCGTTACATAGTTCTACCGGCTCCATTTTAGACCGTACTTATATTAACCAACTAGCTTCTTCCAACTCTTCCCCAAGTAGTTATAATATTATACTTAAAGCGTCTGTAACAAGCGCTATTCTAAGTCGGCCCATTTCGCAATAAAGGTAGTTGCCTACTAGTAGTGCTAGTAACCTCCTATATATTAGCGGCGCTCTATCTACATTCTATTAGCGTTCCGCTAACTACACCTATAGGGATTTATTACGGCTTTCCGCTCTATATAGTCCCTCTAGTATACGAGAAAGCCCTATATCTTATTCTTATAGTCCCTTACGCGGTCTCTAAGCGCTTTTAGTAATACTAATAGCCGTTTTATTTTTCGCTAGCGCTTTACTAGTGTTTTCTAGATACCGTTAAGTGCCTCTACTAATTCCTTTTCTACCCTATTAGGAGCCGTCTTAACGGCTCTTTAAAGGGCTGTCGTTTCTATATAGAGCTATATTAGGGGGATAACTACTTCCTTCTCTATTGCAGCTATTAGTGTTCGCCAATATACCCCTATAATCCTACAGAGATACCTATTCTAGACCTTCCGTAGCGGTTTAATTAGGCCTTTCGCTGGCGTTCCGCCGTCATCCCGTACTCCCTATACTTAGGCGCTATATAGCATTATTAGTCAAACCGTGGCCGTATATAGGAGGCGCGAGCGGCGCATTAATAGGCCCTATATAGACATAGTAATCCTTAATATTACTTTAAAGGCTGCCGAGCCCTTACTTATAGCCTTTTTAACCTATTCTTTCTACTAGAGCTTAGGGTCTACCTAAATCCCTAGGACCTATATGCTAGTTTTCTAAGGAGCTATCTTATAGCCGGTAATGCGTACGGTAGACGCAAGGTCTGCGACGGCGTAGCGCCGTCGCCTTATAAAGTGCATAAGCTAGTATTTTTCCGGGGCAAATGTCGCGCCGTGTCGGTTTGCCCATGCCGCGTAGTAGTTGTAAGCGGTCTCCAACTATCGACAGTTCTCTGCCGTAGAGTCCCCCCAGGTAATAAGGTTCGTGTTATCTACGAAGCCAAATCCCAGCGTGCCGTTATTAGGGAATATTTACTTAATAAACTAAAAACATAAGGCCTTATCTTAACTACCCTAACTAGTAAATCTATCTAAAAGAGAGGGACTTAAGAGAGTATAATTAACCTAATATTTATATAAAAAGTACTTATAGACTAGCTAGTATTCTATAGGCTAGAAAATATATAAGCATTAACTACAAACTATATACCTATATAGATAACGCTTAACGTTAACACCTTGGCGCAATAAACTTGCCAAAAATACGCTGTATAAAAACTTAAATAAGAAAATTACTTTTAGGAAATTACTAATAGACTAGCAATAATATTAAAGGTAATACTAAAGGATATCTAAAGGATTATAAGCAACTGCTTAGAAGAGTACTACCTAAAAGCCTTATAAATACGCCTAACAAGGATGGTTACTAAAGGCGGTATAGCTACTTATAGGTATAAGAAGAGTAAGGCGATAGTATAGTATAATAGGCGAGGCCTACTACTATTAGAGCTATAAGGCCCTAAACAATCGGCTTAAGAAGATAATATAAAAGAAGAATATAAATATATAGCGTTAATTCCTAGAGAAAATTACCTTAAACCCTACTAAACTATATAACTAGGGCCTTTAGTATATATTAAAGTGGTATAGAAGAGCCGTAGGGGAAATCCTAAAAGATCTATACCTACTAGCACTTTATTAAACAGAATAAGACTAGTATATAAACAATAATAGGAGAGAAAAAAAAACTAATAAAGATATTCTTTTTAAACGCGTACTAAGCGGACTTATAGGATATTAGTAGTTAAGATTACCCCTAATCTCTAGAGACCGAGAGACAAGCTAGAGAGTCTTATTAAAGGAAATAAAAGATACCCTATAGAAACTCTTTACTAGCAAAGTAGCTAGGCTAGATAGGATCCTAAATAAGGTAATTATAGCTATATTAAAAGCTATAATAATATTACTAGCTAATACTATAACTATTTACCCTCTTAAAGGTAAGCTACTAGAATACTATAAAGAAGTAACTATAGTTGTTTTATAAAAGGTAAATAAAAGAACTACTTCCTTTTAGAAAGCTATTAACTAATTACCCTTAAATATATATTAGAAAAGCTCCTAGAAAAGATAGTTATAAAACGTATATAAGAAGCTATAGAGGCGTAAAGGCTACTACTATAGACGTAAATAGGCGCAAGAAAGAAACGATTAACGCTTTTAGCTATCTCTTTAACTACTCTAAGCGTCTAGGCGGCGTAGTAAGCCCGTCTAGGCTGCGTAGTATTTATACTAAGCCCAGATATAAATAGAGCCTTTAACTGCGTTTTATATTAAAAAAAATTCTATAAATTTTAAGAAAGAGGGGCCTATTAAACTAGATAATTAAGTTTACCTAAGCCTTTCTTATATAGTATACTACTAAAATAGTATTCAAGGGCTATAAAAGCAAAATAATACTAATATCTATAGGTGTCCTATAAGGATCACCCCTATCGCTAATCCTATTCCTATTCTTTATATCTAAGCTACTAGAAATATTTAATAATAACTAAGAAATATTAGCCTTAGGGTTTATAGATAATATAAACCTAATTATATAGGGAGATATAGCAGTAAAAAACCATATAAGGCTAAACTAGGTATATAATAGGTATCTTATATAGGCAAAATAATACAGCATTAAATTTGTACTAGATAAATACTAACTTATTTACTATATAATAAAAAGGAGGGTAAATAATAACCTAGTATTAATAGTAAGTATCTAGGGCTGTAAAGCACAACTTGAAACTACCCTTAAGGCCCTAAGGGTTTAGGTAGACACTAAACTAAACTAAAACGCGTATATTATATAGGCGACTTATAAAAAAGTAGTGGTATTTATAGCAGTATTATAAATTACAGCATTAATTTAGGGACCCTTATTTAAATGTATATAACTACTATATATAGCTATAGTAAGGCTAATAATACTATACGGCGCCTAGATCTGGAGTATAGGACTAAACGGTAAACTATTAGTAAAAAGCTCCCTAGCGCCGCTAAAAAAGCTATAAAACTAATACTTATATAAAATTATAGGGGCTTATAAAAGGATACTACGTACTATAATAGAACGCAAAGTAGTAGTACTGCTACTAAACGTATATATAGAAGCAACTACTATATAGAGGATATCTATAGTATAAGGCTACCTAATAGAGAAAAAGATACGCTAAATACTAGAGCCTATATTAGGAGCGAGAGCCCCCTAAAGGGGTACTGTACCTAAGCCTATAAGCTAAAAAGCTCTCTACTTATAAGCGGTAGAGAGAGAATAGGAAATATAAAAGCTATTATAATACTAAGTAAAGACCTCGCGCTTACTAATAGAGTATTACTACTGTAATAAAGAATAGGGGGCTACTAGTATAAGTGGAGATTTACTATATACATCGTAAGGTAGGTAGATATTAAGTAGAAAATAACTATATAGAGTACCCTATAAATAATACCGACTTTCCCCCTATATAAAGAATAGATAAAGGTAGAATCTATAGCCGCCTTTTCACTATAGATAGAGATCTTAGAACTAAATATATAGCTAGTAAGTATCTATATTCTAAATATTATACCATACTATATATACGGATAGCCTATATAGTTAGTACGCTATAGAATGCTTTTCTATAACTACTATATAGTAAAAAACTAGCTATTTACTATAGTGAGTATAAGTAATATTACCTAAATACTTTCTATAAGTAGGGGACTATATATAGTAGTATAATAGCTTAGGTTAAGGAGTCCTTTAGTAGTTCCGGATAGTATATAATATCTAATAGGAGAATATAGGGGGATATGCCCCTTTTTAGCCCTTTAGGGACTAAATACCCCTACTAAGCTAGAGGTAATATATAGGCAAATTACTAAACTCTTTTACTACCCCCTAAACCTTCTAAAATACCCTAAAAGCATAGTATAGAAGGTAAATATAGTATAAAGGTAAATAGGCTAGGTGTAGGCGGAGTGTGTAGGACTAGCTAAAAGGATATACTTAAGTTTTCCCATAATAAGGGATATTTCCTATAAATAGAAGGTAGAAGCCTATATAGACCTAAAAAAGGGATTAAATCGGGCAATAAATAGAATATATATATATATATATAATCTACTTAGTTTGGTCTATATTGATCGGCTCGTTATAAAGAAAATATGTCGGCAAGTCGGAGAGTTAATTTTAGTGTAGTAACCGAGTTTAGGAGGTAACTAAGTTCTAGGGATCCGAGCTTAGTAATTCCCCTATATATATTATACGTTCTTTATTAAGCTATATAACCCTAATTATAGTAATTCCTAAGGCTAGTTTTTTTTATAGCCTCTATAATCCTTTAGATAAGCTATATATTAAGGAGTAATTCTATAACTTTAACTAGATAATCCTAGTAGAGGATTTTATACTTAAAGGTATTTCCTTAGGTAATTATTTAACCCTTTACCTACTAGTTAGGGGGTATAACCTCTATACCCCCATTATATAGGACCCTTACCACTACTACCCTTAGTATATATACTTTAATTAATATAAGGATTTATTCTAGTTCCGCGCCTACTACTTCTAGTATTCTAACCCTAATTATAGCTCTAACTAGTACCAAGCTAGGTACCTTCTTTATCCTTTTATATTGTTTTAGAAAAGGATTTAAAGTAGCCTTTTTCTAGCTTTAACTAAAAGAAAGCTAATTATAGCTTTTAGGATATCTATCCTTAGGGGCTTTAAGAGAAAAGGAATAGCTTCCTTTATAAATCCTAGTATAGTGTTTTCCTTTATTCTTATTCTGTTGCCAATTGTTTTTCTACTATTTTAGTATATTTTCTCTTGCTATTCTCCCTCTATAGGATAAAGAAGTATAAGAAGATTGTATTTTTCTTCTAAAGAGGCCCATTTTAGCTAGTTTATCTACTATTTCATTTCAATAGATTTCTAGGTGGCTAGGGACCCAAATAATACCTATCCCTTGCACTGATAGGGTTTTATAAATGTGGCCCATGCATATATACCAAGAACATCAACTTTCTCACGCCATAAACTCTGTCGAATACCACTATATAAAGACGGCCCGTATTAGCAGAAGCACGTAAATCGACTCAACTCTAAAGAATAAGGCTCTATATACAATATACACCAATATTTCAATGTTTGTGACTTTATTTAAGAGCTATAGTAATGCGGTAAAACGACTTACCGCCTATTAGACCTGCGGAGGATAGGCCGGATAGGCCTCTTAGATAATAGACCTATTAGCTAATAGTATCTGGAGACTATCCGGATATTCGGGCTATCCTTAGATAGAATTATTATCCGCCCGGCCGGATAGGATAACCTATCCTCCGCAGGTCTGCCGCCTACAGACTTGACGAGGATAGGCCGGATAGCCCTCTTAGATAATAGACCTATCAGCTAATAGTATCTGGAGACTATCCGGATAGTCTCCGGATAGTCTTAGCAAAATCCCCTCAATATGCTTACACTTGCGATGCACCCCCCAATATTAAATAAATAAAATTTCTATTGGTATAGATTTATAGAGCTTGTGAAGCGCTTTAAAATGGCACCACTTTTATCTAAATATCCTAAGGATAAGTAATATTACGCAGATGTAAAGCTTACAAGAGCTCTGCGGAATAAGGCTTAGGGGGAGCCGTGCACGGAGCTCTACTAAAGCTTTGCAAAAGCTCTACACGAAGCTCTGCACGAAGCTCTACACGAAGCTTTTATATAGAGCCTCCGTAGTAGAGCCGTCGTACGCAGAACCGTCGTACGCAGAGCCGTTGTGCAGAGCCTCCGTATACAGAGCTTCGTGCAGAGCTTTGTGTGGAGCCTCCGTAGAGCTTCGTGCAGAGCTTCGTGTAGAGCTTTATATAGAGCTTTATACAGAGCCTTAGTAAATACCTTTAGCTTTCCTACTAATTAGATATCTTCTTTCTACCTTTTTATTTATACTTCTCTTTATATAAAATATTATAAAATAAAATAAAAATAGGAAAAAAGAGAGGAGACCTAGCAGTTTAAATTTAGTAACTTTTTTCTATTCCTTATTATCCTCTAGTTTTATAATCCGATCCTTACCCTCTAGTGCTCCCGCTGCCGCTACTATAGGCTGAGAATTTATATTGTACGACGAACATTAAGCTCTATAATCCCACTACTTACAATTTCCATAGCACTTACTACAGAACCCTGGGAGACTCTGATATTTAGTAAAGGGGCGAGGGCCTACTAGACGACGTAGAGTTGCCGTATAAGCCTCGCAAGGCTAGTATTAATTAGCTCTCTGCCTCGTATAAGTAATATAGGTTACTTATAGTTATATTTAGAGACCCACGGCTCTAAATTAGAATTGCATTTATATATAAAGGCCTCCCTATCCGCACCTGCCTTTTCAATACACCCCCCACTTAAGCCTCTATATTAATTACCGGCAAAGCTTCCACCCACTCCTACTTATCCTAAAAGTAGTTAGTTATATAGGTATATTATATAAAAAGGAGAGTTTACTTATAGTATGGTAATATTACTAGAGAATCTATTATATAGTAGGACGGGAAGTATACTAGATAATTATATTTCCCGATTCTTAATAAAGGACAATATTAGTAGGATTTAAACTTATAATTTATTAAGTTTAAAGTTAGTATATATTTACCTACGCCACCTATGCGCCTTTAGTGGTTACCTTTTGCCTAAAATTATTTTATTTATATGCCCCCCTCCCCCCCCTTTAGTATTGTATAACACACCCCTTATATACTTTCCCTCATACGACTATAAGAGAATACTTAAAATCTTATAAGCTACCCAGTCCTTTGCGTACTCTGATGCCTTAAGTATTTATAGAGTAGTTCTTATACGATTCTATGGAACGCGACGTTAAGAACCTAAAAATACTCTCTCTGGCTTATCGCTTATTTTAGGTATTAAGAGAACTTTAATTGTAAGTTATAAGAGTTATAGAAATCTCGTACGCTAAAGAGGCTAATTTTACTATTGAATAGCTGTTATATGGCTATTAAGCGGAATTAGATTCTTATTAATATAGTTATTAAACTTATCTAGACTCTATAGATAAGTATGCTTTAAATAATGCTAAAGACGAGCTTTATGGAAGGTAAAGAGGTTTTCTTTAGACTCTAAAGGCAACTTTTAAGCTTTCTTAGTTGCGTATAATATAGTTAAACCTAAAAGTATTACTTTCTCGCGGAATCTCTCCTAGAGCTTTCGTACGCTAAAGAGCTTCTTTTCTCCTTTAACGGTAATATAATCGTTTTAATCTTTTAAGAAAGCCGTACGACACTCTGGGTTAAGAACTCATGCCGCTAAATAGTAGGGAGAATTATGTAGCTTTTTAACGTACTTTATAAGCTTTTCCTTAGTACGTTAAAGTTAAGCAGCTATAAGCTTATCCTTAGCCTTAGTAGCTATAACCTAGTAGGAAAGAATTAGCTAAAGAAATATTAAAAGTATTGTATAATATACTAATGCGGTCTATATTATATCCTTAAGAATATTAACTAATTCTAGAACCCTCTCTAGTGTTATATAATCTCCTTAAAGAAATAGAGTTACTTTATAGAAAGACTAAAGGAAATTATAAATTATACGAAGATGTATCCATTCGCTTATTAAGAGGATATTATCTTTTAGGAAATCGTCCTTATAGTACTCTACATAGAGTTAAAGCCTAGCCTTTACCTTATCCTTTAGAGCCATATATAGTATAAGAAACTAGCTATTCTATCTCGTATAATTATTAAGAGGAATAATTTTACTAGTATGTTAATAAACTATGTTATATAGTTAGCTAAGCTGCGGATATAAACAATATGGTTATAAAGCTTTCCCATCAGCCCTATAATATTTTAAATATTTTTACCTCTTTTACGCTTTTCGTCCAATGCTAGTTCTAATTCTTTTTCCTTTTATCTTTCCTTTTAACTAGGGGTGGTGCTTATTATATAACTTCTTCCCCTTTCTTTTCTTCTTTATCCTGTTCCTTATCTTCTTTATTATATAAGCTTATAAGTTTTTTATCTTTCTTTAAACTAAATAGAAAGGCCTAAATAATAAGATTAATAACGTGCCCCTAATAGCGAATTCTTTAATATATTGCAATCTAGTTAATTTTATACTTAAGGCTAAGCCATTGGCTAATCGTACGATAGAGAACATTATTTAATCCAGTATTATCGCCAATAAGAGCTCTAATATTTGTTTTAATGCTATACTTAATAAGAACCGGACGAAGCGCCTCCTATTAGTCTATACTACTTTAGCTAGATACCGTATAAAGGGCAATTAAGGGGTTCCGATATTTATCCTAAATATTAATAAAGCTAACACAGATTCCGAGAAGAAGGGTATAACTTAGAGAGATCCAGATATCCACGGTAAGGTGAATATTTATCTTCGCAGATTAAAGTACTTTTTGTATAATATCTTAACTCTTAGTAAAGTTTTTAAGAATCTAGGCTATAATTATTGTATGGGATATAGGGATAATTAAGGGTGCTTCTTGATTTAATGCCTTTACAAAAGTATAAAACTCTGGCCATTCTATATATAAGAAGGGAAGCCGTCGTACGATAATTAGATCGAGAAGTGCTTGCTTTACGGTATTTTGATATACCGTACGCTTTAGAACCTCGCTCTTAAGACCTTAAACTTCTCCTTTCGCTAGAAGCTTTTAATATAATTCTAAAAGAGATTTCTCCCCTTAATCTTTTGCTGTTATACGCTCCTAATTCTCTACTGGATCCTATTTAATATTATACTTTTTAAGATGGCCCTGTAATCCAACGGTTAAGAAATGGTGTCCTTTTGGGTCTTAAGGAGGACAGTAGTTATAAAAGTAGCGTTTCTTTGTATGAACTTTTTCTTCCTTTATTGCTGTATAAGTATATTTATAAATTAAGGAGACTTATCTCAAGGTCTGTGTTGTATAAGTAGTTGGGATTAAACCGGTATTAGCTTCGGTCTTAGTGCCGCTTAAGGGGGCAGAAAGTATATCAGCTTTAAAGGAATTATTATTATTAAAGTTTTTAGAGTAAGTTTCACTAGTACTAGCTATATTTATAGCGTCGTACAATAGGGGGTAAAGGTTTTGTTAAAATTTTGCGGATATCTAGATATTATCCGGATATTATCCGATATCCGGGCTATCCTCAGATAGGATTATTATCCGCCTAACTAGATAGGATAATTTATCCTCGCCAAGTCTGGCCGCCCATACGTAATTGGTGCACGGGCCACATTTTATAGAACGTTATTATCGGTGTAAGGGATATCTTAAATATTAAACGAGTAAACCAACTCAATCAAATGGGACGATATAGGGCTTGATTGACTACTAAAATCAAGCCTTTAAACTTAATTAATTATTTAATAATAAAATAAATAAGTAAACAAACTAGCAAACGGGGTTTGTTTATTAGCAAGTCTGCTCTAGTATCTTATGCCTCTTACGGAGAATTCAAAGCTTATTCTTCTTGTCCTTAGAGAGAGCTATATACAAGGTTGGCCCTGGCTTTTTATCTAAATGCCTAGGAAAGATCGGTTTAAGTAGCCGGGGTAACTACTCCCGTTTGGTTAAGGGGTCGACATACTCCTATACGTCTCCTATTCGAGCTCGAGGCCTGATAAGGTCGATCCATTCGTCCCAGTCAGATTGGCTCGATAATATCACCGTTGTGGTGACAGTCTGGGTAGGTTGAGAAGTCATATTAAAGGCGCTTGCAAAAGATGAACGAAGGGTTTGGTGATAATATCAATTTGATAAGGGGTATAATCAACCAAATCAATTAATCAAATCAACTAGTTGAACAGGGACAATACGGCAAGCAATCCGGGCTTATAACTGTCGATCGGAATATCAAAGAATGAGGACTCTATCCATTGAATGTAGCTCTAGGGCCTCTATACATACATGAGGAAGGTGTAGGCAATAGGAAGGAAAATGGGGAGGGGGGTGGCAACAGAAACAGGGGGTAGGTGACTGAGTCGAAGGGGTAAGTAACTGAGTTAGGGTAAGACAACCTGATTCAGGTCGACACATCTCTAACTAGAATACAACTGCGAGGACAGAATGTACGCCGTTTTGATGTACGTTGTTATTATTGCCATATAGTATGGAATAGAGGTTTCTGGATATAAGTACCTAGTAACGTATCCTAATTCTCAAATCCGAGTGGGCCGAACTATATGGGGTTATATGCTAAAGTTCGTAGCTGGTGGCCTTTCTAGGTGGCAACTGGCTCAATATCGTGGGCGCTCCTGCAGCAGAAAGTTAGGCGCTCTCGTAGGTACCTGGTACCTAGAAACGGCCTAGTGATGAGGGTTTAATAGGAGCACTGAGGCGACCCTCACTACAGTGAAGACGCCGCACTTTGGAAGGTTGTAATATATTATATGAAACCTAGAAGTGTGAAGAATTTATTAGACATCACTATAATCCTACTCGGGAATGTAAAGTTCCCATCAATATCTACACTAACGCCCGATGTCGCAATGCCGCACAGCAAAGAAATTTAGTGCCTAATCTTCCTAGAACCAGGTCGCAGAAATGCCATCTCAGACCACCTTTGCCTATACAAATTTCCAACCATTCTCGGGTTCCTATTTCATGATTCAGCTTCGTCAATTTTCCTTTTTTTACTTGGCCCCGGTTTTCTTCCCCTCACGCCTTTTACCTTGGGAGGAGGAGCATTCAGTGCTTTGATGCGCTTTTGGATCTCAGTAGCGGCTGTATCATATCCCGCTTTATCTTGCGATGTAGTCCAACCTAAAGCGTGCTTCATCAGCTCCCCCTTTCGATGACTCATAGTAGAGCCCTCAACCCTAATACCGTGGTCCTCGAATCGTTTGCATACTTCGGATCGTGTGAGAATGAGCAACACTAAGAGCAGAGTGATGTTGTCGTTGTCTAGTAGGTGCGGAGCAAAGTCGCAGATGTCGGAAGCTTGTTTTCTTAGCTGAAGCAAGGCATCGCGGTCTGCTATAGCGAGAAGGTTGCACGCTTCTTCATGTGGGCGAGCCATGTCCCTGCAGGGGTGGTAGGCAAGCTGATGTGCCACTGACTCAACACTGATCGGGTAGATCTCGGTTCTATTGATGGCGTTGGTTGCGTCAGCGCTAACAGTTCCTGGAATATAAATTACGTCTATGCGGTCGAACGGGATGCGCTCTATGCCTTCCTTGCCGGCGTTTGGCGTATCTTCCTGACCCATAGCCTCGCGAGCCGCGATGATTGCGTCTTTCGGGATGCGGAAGCCGTACTGCTCACATAGAGCTTTAGAATCTTCGTGGAATTCAAATTTGGAGAGTTTTCTCTCAGCATCTGGGTCGCGGATCCAATCGTCAAGCCACGGCTGGTCCGCCAAAACTTGGTATAACACTTTGGTTAATGCCTTCTGTTGTTTTTTTATGTTAGAGAAACCAGGAGTGTCATCAGCAGGATAATAGAGCTCTTCGGCTTCTTTATGAGCTGCTTTGATAAGCCTTTTGTGATCCTCGCGGGTAATGTGCCCTGTGGTGCACTCGGCAGCAGCAAAGCGGGAAAACGCAGATTGAAACAAATCGTCAAAAGGGGTCCCGTCGTCCCAGACTATGTCATTGGTGTCTTCAAGATTTGTCAGTGCTTATTTCTTATCATGGCATGAGTTTAGTTACCGGCGATTTGAGCAGCTTGATTCTCTGAAGACATGAATTTTGTGAAGGCTTGGGCAAGATAACTTCCCATGGGGCAAGAGAACTTCGCTCGATGTAATTTGGCGATAGCTCCGTCAAAGAGTCTGTTGCGCTAAAGGGCGAACAACGGAAGTGTATTCAGGCGGCAGAATCTAGACTCCGCTCCACAGAAGAACCAGATGGAGGAGGATTCGCACGCTTTCGCTCGGGTTTACCAGAAAGTTGATACTTTCGTGGAGACTTAAAATATAGTGTGGAAAAAAGTCTTTGTGTGGGACGTAGGAAAGAATTGGTGGCTGTCTGACAAAAATTAGTAGGGATGCGCTTGGTGGTTACGATGGAATCAGAAACAGCGATAGAGTTCTAGCGTCGTGTAGGGCAGGTGAAAATATTTGTCCCAAGGCAACTACTCGCATTCGCACCCCTATACTAAATGAGGAATCTTAGGGCAGGCATGAAGCAGCATTTCACAAATGACATGGTGAATTTTCTCGATCAGGAGATGCGAGTCTATAGGCCCGTTCAGATGGCTGGAGTCGTGACCGTACGTAGAGACAGGGGCTTGGCCGCTTGTGAGGTCGTGACATTCACCCTTACGTACCTTGATTAGATGCTTAACTCCTGGTAGAGGATACTGAGTAATGATACTTATTAGCCCTGACGGGTGTTGGGTGTTAGGGTTGCGGGCAGACTCGAAGGGTGAAAGTGGTGAGAGATGCGAGATGGAGGGGTTTTGGAGAAAGGCAAAATCCGTGACATTCACGCTCGCGTAACTTGCCCGAGCGTCCGACTAGCTTTCTCCAATCAAAGTTTAGAGCACATCTTGGCAAACTCGAGCCACAGAGTACTCACAGCGTCTCTTTCAGTGCTCTATTCCCCCTTGATCGCATACATTCGCTAAGTTTCTATCAATCTTCTCTGCACCTCCTTAATGGCGTCAAGATAATCATGCGTTTTTGATTCTGTTCGGGATATTCGAACGACTCCGCCGCAGGGTCCCAGGACGGTGGAGGGAGAGATTGGAATGGCATTGAGCCTACTATACAAGTTAGCTCCCTAGATAGTCGCACAGAAAATCGACAATTCAAACCTCTGTATGGGAGTGGTGAAGTGAAGTCGAACGCAAGACGGAATAGTTTAAACATATTACCAACAAATTCATTCACTTATTCACTTCAATCTCAACCGTTTGAGTTTATCACTGGTGCCGGCCGACCAATATATATGATCGAGAGTTCCAACAACGATAGAGCAAGACTCTGCAGCATTCCTCAGTAGGTAATTGAAGGATTTTGGATTCATGATGCTACGCACGTACTATGTAGTAATATGTGTTGATATTGACTACTTATCACGTCTGCAATACGCATTTTTCGTATCATAGGAATTCGAGTCAAAGCACTCAAACTAACCCGAAGATAGGTAAGAGCTATGCCTCTTATTTGATCTTCTTCTGCATATGGATTGCGACACAGCGAAGGGTTGCCGCCATTTTCTTCTAGCCATCTGCCCCATGGCCTTTTTTATTCGTTTAAGCAAGAGCGTCCGCTCATATTCATAACCGTTCTTCACAAGAGCTTGGCGTATTTGAGGGGATGTCATGAACAAGTGAGCGAAAGAAGCGAAGCGCCACAATGTAAGTGGGGGCAATCCGAAGATCTTGTCAAAAATCAAGATCAAGAATGAGAACTCTGTCCTATTGAGAGCGGCCCTTGAGTCTCTATATATACAGTCAAGATCAGCTGCCGAGACACCCCTACCCCTAATCTATACCTAATATAGGAAAGATAAACGGACATAGTTAGTCACGATCATTTAACACACCCTCCCAGCTTTAAGCTCTCATAAATCAAAGCTATAACGTAGCTTATGGGCTTTTGACGGTTAGGGGGTTTTTGACGGTTTTGAACATCAAAACTAATGCCTCAAAATGCTCGATTGCAGGCTTTTTCTTAACAAAAGGTATCACGCAGCATTTTCCACAATGTTAATAAAATGAAGCTTTAGTTTTATATAATCAGGGCTCCGTCGCGGCGTTTTGTAGTGTTTGTGGTGGTGGTTAATGGGGAGGAAGCTTTCTTGCTTCTTTAAGAATCTTAGTTGCAATAACTCGGATCGTTCGAATTCGAGCAGGAAAGCCGGCGTTTGCAAGATATATACACTATCGCACAACTCCAGATTCTGCAGGCGGTAGTAGTTGCTGCTACTGAGTATGCACGACTTTGTGAGATTTATGTTTTCCGTTGAGTCGCCTACGTAATGTATTTAGGTCAACGCCGTGAGACTTTATAGCATCTTCCCGGCTTTTATAGAGGCTATTCTTGAAGCCAGCGATTGCTAACTCAATCCTCGTCCGCATCAGGTTCGCGAGTCCAACGGGGCATGGTGGCGTTAATGGTAAATTTCTTAAATATGGATCAAACATTGAGGAATTCAATGTTTTGATTCTTGAAGCGGCAGTATGAGTCGCAGCCTAAACAGGCAAGCGGTAAGGAAAAACCGTCAAAAACCCCCAACCGTCAAAAGCCCATAAGCTACGTTATCATGAGTCTTGGAAAGGTATTAAGTCAAATATACTCGAAATTTTCCTCTACGCTTATCGTTCCCAATCTAGATACTCTCTTTAATATTGACTACATTTAATTAGTAGATAAAGGCCTCGTGCTTTCCTTTATAGTAGCTAGGACTCTTATTAATATTAAATATTAAATATTTTTAGAGTTAAGCCAGTAAAATAAAGTAGATATATTAGTAAATAACTTTTAGACCTCCTTATCCCTTAGCACGTTAGCGTCTAACGAGTAAGTAGTACGTGCGGGACCACCGTTTTTAAAACAACGCGTACATATATAGATTCCAGTAATTAAATACCTTCTGTAATGCCTTCTAGTCGTGCTAGAATTTTTATAAAAAGGGTAAGTACTAGAAACCTTATATTAAGCGACTTAGCTCTAAAGAATAAGCTTATATATTAAAATACTATAGTATTTAGCCTCTATTAAAAGCCTTATATTTCTAAATACGGGCGTTAAATACAGCTTAATTAATTGGCTAGATCTTATTAATAATAGTTTAATCCGAATTAATATACTAAGTGTTTGTACTAATTTAATAGTACGAGTGAGTTATATCCCGGGGCACGAAATACGTATAGTATCGTATGCTCTTTGGGATGGTGGTAACTATTAATTGTATAAAGCAGACTACGTAGTCTATATACTAATGCGCCTTCCCCCTAATTAGTTAGTGCTTCAGAAGTGCACCAGACGCGTAAGCGGGTGGTTAGTGCACTAAACGCGTAAACGCGTACTTGGCGTACCAAACGCGTAAGCACGCGGTTGGTACAATAGGTGCTATAATTATACACTAGCGGTACTTGGAAAATGAAACCACTTATATATAGCCTCCGTAATTGTCTTAATAGAACTATAAAATATATAAGAAAATATATAGAAAATCCCTTCTAAGGTGCCTTCTAGGTTGCCTTCTAAATGGTACTCTAAGCTGGCCGTAAGTCCTGCTTATGGTCCGTAAAATGAACTATACGGCCTTTTAACGGGCCGTAAATGCACCATACGGCCTTCTAACGGGCCGTAGCTGAACCGTAAATGCTCCGTTAGTCTCGCTCTACCTATTCTATAACCTTTAGGTTAAGCTTATTTATGTTAATTAGGGTTTTAAGAGCTTAACACGGCTTTGCCTTAGTTATAGCGTCTACTAGGTTATCTCCGCTGCTAATCTATTTAACCTTTATAATCTTACGTCGTTTATAGGCCTAATATAAGCATATTAGGTTGACTATAAGCCTCTTCTCTTATATTATACCTAGTTTAACTAAGCAGTTATAAAGGGACTTTAAATTAGTGTATAAAACTAGGGGTAACTACTTTAGTTATAGAATCTTCTAGACCGTTAATTTAATTGCGGCTGCTATATTAAATCCATAAGCTAGTATATATAGTTTAGAAGCTAGTATACTACGGGTTACTCGTTTACACTTAATTAAAGACTAGTGCAGTATATTTACGTCCTAATTACGGTCCGTAAGTACAATTATAAAGCCGATTTATAATAATAGGTCTTTATTATTAGTAAAAGATGCGTCTATAAATACTAGTAGGCTAAGGGAATTTAGGTCTAGTGGTACAAAAGTAAGTCCCCTTACTGTATTGTTAATTTGCCACTAGATGCGCTTATTAAGCTACTTAATATTTTCTTCTTATAGGTCTACTACCTAGGCCATAAAGGATGGATTATAGGTAGATTTAGGTTAACAGACTATGGCAATATAGGCGCCTCTTACACGCTATGCAGCGTATTAGTTCTTTATATTTATGGTCTTGCGGGTCTCTTTACGGGAACTAGTAAGGTCCGTAGGTTTTACTATAATAGGCTTTAGGTTTTAAGCTTGGCGTTCCTAAGTTAGCTTAATTAGGTTGCCCTTTTATATAATTAAGCCTCTATTAAACTTAATTGGAGTCTGCTTAGTTAACTGCTCTTATAGCTTTACTAAGAACTTTACCTTTTATAGTTTAGTTTCTTTAGTATCCGCAAAGGTTTAGTTTACTAAGAAGAGGGTATTATTGGTTTAGAGTCCAATAATACCAAGGCCGTTTAATGGGGTGTATAAGAGGTAGGGGTTATAGGTTAACTATTCTATTTTAAGTTCACTAACGTAATGCTAGTAGTATATCTTAAACCAATAGTTTCTGGCTTCTGGTACTTTATAAAGAGGTTTTATAACCTATAAAATTATTCCTAGTTATAGGTTAAGCTCACGGGGTAGTCGTATAAAGATGTCCCTACTTAGGTAGGTATTAGACTGNANNTAGGCTTATAAGATATCCCGTAAGTAAAGGGCTACGGGTTTAATTTGCTGTAATCTAGGCGTAAGTATAAGTATAATCCGTTAACTGACTTATTAAATTACAGGCAATTACGTAAGGACTAAACCCTTTCCCTAGTCGTTATAAGCTTGTATAACAAGCCTTAATTTCTTAAAGGCTTTATTAGTACTAGGGTGCTTAATTTCGTTAATAAAGCGTAAATTAAATATACGGACGCCTTACGGAACGTCTTTCTCCATTATAGCCATAAAGACGCACTTTTTAAGTAGTTCGTTAATCTCTTTACGTCATAAGTCTATAAGAGGAGTTTCTTATACTAGAACTAATATATCCGTAAGCGGAGATTACCTTACGGATATTCCTGCGGAGGTTAGGTAATTCTTTATTATAGGGTTCTTAGTTATAGGGTGCTTTCGGGGGCGTCCTTAACCGCGCTTTATAGTAGGTTTAGTAGGTTCCGTAGGTTTCTAGGGGACTTTTAGGGTAGGTAAGGGTGCTTCCAGTTTATCTAATTCGGCGGTCGCTTCTAGTTTATTTGGTTTGGCGGTTGCTTCTAGCTCGTCTAGCTTAACGTCATTAGTATTTTTAGGCCGAAAGTAGGGTTTTACGGACGTGCTTCTAAAGTTAGTTAGTCCGCTAGGAAGTTATATATAGCACGTTTCGTCTTTTATAGCTAGTAAATAATAAGGTCTAGTTTAGTTGCCGCTCTTACGCTATATAAGGACTTTAGAATTAAGCGGGAGGTTATAAACTAAGGTTGTGTTAGGTCCGTTATAGTAATATAGGGCGCTATTAACAGCTTATTTAGCCCATAATTTAACTATTTCGGCTATTGCCTTCTATATTATAGCTGCTTGTTCCGTAATAAACGGGGTAGGAGGGCCTAGGTTGCTTATCCTTAGGTAGGCTCTATAGACTAAGAGGGTAGGTACTAGTCCGTTAGGGCTAGCGGTGTTATTAATGGCTTTTACGGCCATCTATAGAGCTAGTTCCTTTTAAATGTCCTTATATTTGTCTATAATAATCTAGTAAGCTCTCTATAAGGCTAGGTAAGCTTGCTTAATAAGCCTAATAAACTAATATGCCTTAACTAGGACAGCTTTTATTAATATAGCTATAGCCGTAGTATACTGCTAAAATTCCTTACTAATAAAATTCCTACCGGCGTTATAAGTGATATATTAAGGGGGTCTAATGTATATATTAATCTAGCAGGTCTGTAAAATATCCTAAGTATGTTTTGTGGATATATTTTATAACTAACGGGCGGCTTAATAGTGGGTTGCCTTGTCGATTATATATAATACTAGACTGCCGTTAATGTATATAATATCTACGTACACTAAGTGGTTAAAGTTAAGGTCCTTATAAAGGGTAAACTTAAATCGGCCTAGGGAACGTCCATATTTCTAGTAGAAGGAGTAGTATTTAGTTAGGTGGTTAATTGCCTTCTTATTAACGTTATATCTAGAGCGTTTAAGGACTCTATATAGTTTTTCGGCTAATAAGTAGCTGAAACGGCGGTATAGGCGGTAGATCTTAGTACTAGTAAGGTAGCATGGGTTATAGTTAAAAGATTCCTAAATATAGGTCTGTAAAGTCTCTCCCTATATAAGGAATGGGTGTCCAAATCGTTATATAATTGGTAGGGTGATATGCTTACTTCCTAGGGCAGTTATAGGGCTAATTAAGGTGTCTATAACATTGTTATAGTAAACCTATAACCTATCTATATCCGTAAGATAGAGTAGAAAAGGGGTGTCCGCTTTTACTACGTGGAAGTTAACTAGGCTAATTAGGGTCTTAACTACAACTAATCTAATTAATGTAGTTAAGTTAATACCGAACTGGACGTTTACGGCCCTAGTTTACGTAATATTAATATCCGTATTATTATCTATAGTGGTCTTGTATATAAGGTATTATCTATAGCCTACGGTAAACTTCTTAGAGGTACCTATGTCGATTATAACACTGTAAAATTCCTTAGGGGTATAGCGTTCTGTAGTAATATATGTAAATAGGTCCTGCTTATAATCTATAATGTCCGTAACAGGGGTGCTTATAAAATGGTTTTTAGGCGTAACTAAGTGTATAAAGGAACGGTTGGCTAATATAGTTGTAATATTAAAGGCTTAGCTGTCCGTAAAAGGTTTAAAAGTAGTTAGGAATATCTCTAAGGTTTCTTATTCCTAAGCGTCTAAGTTAAAGTTAATTATAAGTGCTTCTATTAACTTATTAGGGGGCTCTTCTACTTTTTTTCCTTTGCATTCTAAAATAAACTGGTTAATATAGCTATTAAGTCTCTTTCTGGACTTATTACGTTCTTCCTAGGTATGCCTTATAGACTAATATCCTTCCTTACCGTATATGAAGCACTTCTAGCTAGTTTGTCTGTGGGGGTATGTTATTATATAGGGGTTACTATAGGGGTTATAGGTAGGACTTAGTCGGTATAGGTGCTGCTAGCGGTAACGGCGGTCCGTAAAGTAGACGTCTAAGTCTGTTTGCGGATATTAAATATCCGTAATAAAGGCTTAAGTGCTGCCTGGTAGGTTTAAGACTTTGTATATTATAATAGAGAAGTGTAGATTATTAATAAGGCCAGCTAAGGTATCTGTAGGCTTATAGTAGGCGTACTTATAGGGTTTTACTTCCTAGTAGGCTGTAATAAGTTTATTATACAGGAAGTCGTCTATTTAAAGCTTAGCGTTAAGGCCGTACTATAGGTGCCAGAGGTCTTTAATAAGAATTTATAGGCACTCTATAGTCGATTTTTTAGTATTCTTATTAATTACGGTCTATAGCTTAGTTGTATTCTATTAGGTAAGGATATTATATTTATATTCTAGTTCTTTAAAGTAGTTACGGGTGGCTTTATATAGCTTATTAAAGGGAACACTAAGGGGGTTGCTCTTAAGGTTAGTGTAGTAGTAGTTAAGTGCTAGGCCGCGCAGTATGGTAGAGTAGGCTTAGCTAAATTCTTATTTAGAAATATTAGTCTTCTGGTAAAAGTCCGTAAAGATAGTTAGTTTAAAGTTAAAGTTGTTATTTTTACCGCTGTACTTAGATTTGTTAGTGTAAAGCTTAGCTAGGTTAGCTAGCTCCTTACTATAGGTCTTTACTTAAATAGGTTGCGGATCTATAACTTACGGATCTATAGCTTGCGGATATATAGCTTACGGATATATAGTTTGCGGATATATAGCTTGCGGATCTATGACTTAAATAATAGGGGTAATTTGGTCCGTATTTTGGTTTGCAGGGGTATTATAGGCCGTATTTTAGTTTACAGGGGTATTATAGTTAGTAGCGTGGTCCGTAACTTAAGAGTAGGGTATATTTTGGCTAGCGAGGTTAGCTTTAAAGCCGCTTAGGTCTATAGGATAAATTTAATTAAGTGGGTTAGGTATAAGGCCGGCAATCCTATTAAGTTTGGAAGAAGTAAAGAGTTTTTTAGTGGTTTTAACCTAGTCTAGGATTTCCTCTTTAGTCCATTCTATTTGGTCTTTCTTATATATTGTATTATATAAAGACTATATAATAGTAACTCGTTTATCCCTTTTAATCTATACACCTTAGTTACGTAAAAGGGTTTATAGTTTATAAATAGTAATAGGGTTATAGGCCTTAAAAATAGCTTCCGTAAAGTCCGCAAAGTCTTCCTAGTATTACTCCTATAGGTCGTTATTTATAAGCTTAAAGTATTTATATTTAAGGATTTTAAAACTAATATAGTCGTTAACGTCGTTTATAGATATAACATCGACTCCTTGTCTCCACTTCTTTTGACCTTTACTAACTTGCTTACTAATGTCTGCTATACTATAGTATAGTATAGTGCGTAGCGGGTGGTAGCAGCTTATAACGGGTGGGGGAGGTCTTATAACGGTCCGTAAAATCAATTAATGGGTCTATAATAGTTTGTAGGAGGGTAAAAGGTTTCCGTAAAAGGTCCGAAGAGGTTTAAGGTTTGAGGGGGTTGAGGATAGGGGTTCCGTATAGGTCTATATTCGCGTTTATAACTTCCGGTAAACCGTACTAAGACTTAAATAAGTATATAGAGTTGGAGATAAGTCCGTAATCCCTGACTTCTAACCTTTTAACAGGTCGTACTAGGAGTCTAAACAGGTAGTTACTGTCGTATATATCGCTCGGGGGGAGGTATTAAGTGATTGCTAATCTGTGCGCGCTTACTAATTAGTGTTCGTACTAATTTAATAGTATAAGTGAGTTATATCCCGGGGCACGAAATACGTATAGTATTGTATGTAGTAACTGTCGATTGTATAAAGTAGACTACGTAGTCTATATACTAATGCGCCTCCCCCCTAATTAGTTAGTGCTTTAGAAGTGCACCAGACGCGTAAGCGGGTAGTTGGTGCACTAAACGCGTAAACGCGTACTTGGCGTACCGAACGCGTAAGCACGCGGTTGGTACGACAGGTGCTGTAATTATATACTAAGGGATTTTTTTTAAATTTATTAAGTAAACTAAAAGAAAAGAAAATTACTATTTATTTATTCTATTTATTGCCCAATACGTTCCCTTTTATAGGTCTACATTGGCTTCCGCCCCCTATTTATAGGAAAAAAATCCCTAGTAAGGGAAAAACCTAGGTATAACCTTTTAGCTAGTCTTACGTGCTCTACCGTCGCCTAGCCTATTTACTATTTTAGTATATCTACCTTTTATACTATACCTTTAAGATATTTTAAAATGTTTAGGGGGTAGTAAAATGGTTTGGTAATTTGCCTACTTATTACCTTTAGCGCAATAGGGGTATCTAGTCTCTAAGTGGATAAAAAGGGCATCCTTCTATATCCTCCTATTAGATCTTATATACTGTCTAGAATTACTAAAAAACTTTTTAACCTATAAGCTATTATACTACTATATATAGGCCCCTATTTATTAAAAGTATTTAAGTAATATTATTTATACCCGCCCTATAGAGCTTACTTAAACGTTTTTTACTACTAAGATCTCTTTAGCCTCTACTTCTTAGTCCTTTAATTACTTAATTCTTAACCTCTAGACTTCTACAGCCCCTCATTTTCTCTTAAGGTTTTTTTAAAAATATTATTTAGGTTTATTAACTCTAGCCCGCTATACTATAGTTTTAATACCTTTATAAAACTCTATTTATCTATATTAGTCTACTTATACTCTTACCAACCTTCTCTAACTAGTAAAGCCTATTATTAACTTTTATTACTTAGTTAATTAGTTCCCTTATAGTACTTATATCCTCTATAGGTATTATTATTACTTAAACCTTAGCCTTTAGTCCTTGTTGGTACTACACTATTAAAGTCCCTTTATTCTACTTAATTTACGCTATTAGTGTTTAGAACTACGTTATATGATCTATAGCTAATATTTTCTACATACGTTTGTGTAACTTTTATTCTACTATAACTACTAATTTTAAATCTCTATATATCTATATAAGTCTTTTTATAAATCTGTCCTATATTAAATATATATATTAAACTTCTATACTAATTACAGCTAACCTATTAGTTTATATCTCCATAAAATAGGGTTTAAACCATTCTAGTACCTAGCCTGTTAAGAATAATCCCGTATACACTACTTAATTAATTAAAGTAGGTGGCTTAGCTCTTTTATACTATATTTTAAGTTTTATTTATATAAAAACCCTTTAAGCTTTAACCTTCCTGTTAAAAATTATTTAATTAATAGTATCTTTATCCTTATTATTTTAAAGTTATTAAATTTCTTTTTAAAGCCTACCTAATTTATATTAATATAATCTATAATATCCTTAAATTAGTTTATTATAACTCTTTATAAGTTACCGCTTTTCTTTATATATATCTCCCTAAGACCTGAAGCTTAATTTGCCTAACGTCGTTATAGGTATTATTTTAGATCATATTTTATTAACTATTGTATACTATAACCTTAGTAGTAAATATATAATAAAACCTTATAGTAAATATAACGGTAGACTTGTTAATAGGCTAGGTATATATGCAAATATAATAATAAGATCTAATTATAGAGTATATACCTAATAGATTAACTTTAGTTATATTCTAAGATTTACTATAAAGAGATAACTATCTGAGGTAGTGACTATAGTCCTTTAAATATATAACCTAACTTATAAGAAATATACTAAGTACGTTAGTATATTAGTACGTTAGTATGTCCTACATTCCTACATTCCTATATTCCTATATTTTAATTTAATACCATAATCCGTTATATAACTTAACTACTTTTTATCCTATAGTTTAGCTAGTTCTAGCGCCTCCTGCACTTTAACTACTAGTCTATTTATATCCTCCCTAAGTAGTTATACTACTACTAATATAAGGTCCGTAATAAGGGAAGATATAGGCTATAGTAGTTCCCTAGGTACTAAAAGGATAAAAAGCTCTTAGTGCTATCTTTACCCTAGTAATTAAAGAAGTAAAAAGCTATTATAAAAAGAGGGTAGAGGATAGAGTTAGAGTTCCGTATATATTTTATATACTTAACCTTACCGTACTAATTCTACTTCCCTTATATTATTAATATAACTATATATAGTACTAGCTTATCTAGTTTAAGCCCTTTATTCTCTAATTTAATAAAAGCTAGTAAGCTAAATATCCTATCTACTCTTACTCTAGGTAATAGTAGTATAGCCTAAAAATAGATTAGAAAATAATAGTAGTAGTATATAGATCTAATAAATAGTTAGCTCTAGTTTAAAGATAAGACTTAACTAAACCTAGTATCTTAAAGCCTATCTCCTCGTACTAAGTAATTACCTTTTTAAGCCCTTTAATATTATAGCCGCTAGTAATTATAAATAGGTCTTAATTAATAAAGTTAACGCATTAAATCCGGTCCTTATTACGGCGGGCGCTATTTACTACTACTAAAAGCTTTACCCTCTATAGTGGTAATAAGGCTTTACCTTCTAACTACTATATATAAAGCTTAGTAATAGCAAAAGTGTAGCTATTTATAACTAAGTATTAGACGATTTTATTAAATAGGGTCTTTAGGGCCTTCTTATTCTATATCTCCACTTCCTTCTTTATAGCTTTTCCCTCTATGGTTACGGCTGCCCTTATAGCTACCCTTTTACTTACTTAGCTATCCGCTACCTCTTCTTTACCTATTTGCTATCTTTCTACATCTCTTTCTACTTCGCCTTATATTTTTAATAACTAGCAGCCTATAATTCTTGATTAATAACTTACTACTTTAAAAAAAAAAAGGTGGGGCTCGTCTTCTATTACCTAAGCGCTATCTGTATTACCTTTTAGTCTTATATATTAGTCTTTCTACTTTTTCTACTTTAGTCTATACGTCCTTATTATATTCTTTAAGCGCTAGGCCTTATAAATATTCTATACCCACGCCGCCTAGGCCTTGAATTTACTCTAAAGGCTATAGAAGGAGGAGGTTAGGAAGGTCTTTATTAACTATAAAGCGGACTATATAGTAAGAAGGCTTTTAAAAGACTCTATATCTATAAGAGGTAAAGAAGAAGACGCGTAAGCGTAGTATAAGTAAATAAAGCTACTAAACGCGTAAATAATAAAGGAGAAGAAGAAGAAGAGGGCTCTATATTATAGAATTAGAATTATAGCGGGCCTTTCTATATAAAATAAAAAGCCCTGCGTAAGCTAGAAGCTAGCGCAGGTATAAAAATGAAAAAGGGTTGGGAAATAGATTTTTAAGGCAATAATAGGGTCGAAGGCGTAACGTATTAGCCACCCCAACGAGCCAGCCACCCGATCGAGCCACCCCTAGGTCCCAGCTCTCGTATGCACAGACTCTCACCCAAATTGGTTCTATTTCTTGTTACTATACAAAAAGATCGGTTTCTAGTGGTAGTTCATTCAACACCTTCTTCGCGAAGCCTACTTTACCACGTAGAATCCAATAACGTTCCTTTTTAAGAGCCTCTGCTTGCTCCTTCTTCTCCCGTTCTTAGTTCTTTTGAAGAGCCTCCTGTACTGATAGAACTCAAGCCTTACCATATGATGTCTTCTCCTTTCCTTAACGCTACCTCTTATGCTTCTCTATAAGCTCTGTATTCATACGCTAAAGTATAACCTTATCAGCAAGCGTTCTTAAGGCAAGATCTTATAGATTATGCAAAGCTTTAGAACGTAGGGGTATAACACCTTATAAAACTAAATTAATAACCCTATTAATCCTCTCCCCAATAAAAGGCGACACAGGAATATTAATTTAAATACTATCCTTATTTGTAAGGCTTGCAAACGGAAGAGTCTCCGTTTAAATCTTTAAGAGAATAGTAGAAGGATTATAAGGAATAAGGCCCGTTGCCCGCCATACACTTGCTATATTACTTGATAATATAGCCTTATTATATGCAGCTTAGTAGATCTCTAAGAACTCCTTCTTTATAATAGCTAAGGCTCTATATATTGCTATATTATAGAGTCGCTTCTTATAAGCTTTCGCTAGAGGCCCAAATATACTAACGTCTAAGGGCTATAGTATATACGTTAAATGAGGAGGAAGGCAGAGAGGCACGATCTTATAAGCCTTGTAATATTTAATAAATAGTAACAAGACATGGCTCTTGTGGCTATTAAGAATTAATATATAATAGATTCCTTGGAGTTGTGGCTTAGTATAAGAGTTAAAGTAACTTAACTAATTAAGAGCTATATCTAAATTCGTCCAGCCCAAATCGCTTACTTAAATTACCATTTTGCGATTAAGATGTAAGGTTATCTAAGCCCGCTATACTTACTTGCCCTTAAAAATAATATAAGGAGGCAGTTAAAATTAACTTCCTAATATATATTTAATTAAGGACACCTAATCGCGATTGCCTAGCATGGTAGCAAAGGCTTAGGCCTGTAATTAAGGAATTAATACTTTAACCTTATTACTAACTTCTAAGGCAATTCCTTTCTTATCTATATTATATTAATTATCTATAGAGACTTTATATTTTGCGACCGTAGCTATATACAAATTAAACTATTCCTAAATAATTTCTAGGTCCTTAGCGTTCTTCCTTTTTTAATTAAGGCCTCTAGCGAATCTAGCTTTAAGTTCTAGATGGCGATTAAGGAAGTTCTTATACTAGTATTGGCCTAGATTAGTAGGCTTCCCATTTAATTTAAGAATATCTTTAGCCATCGACTCTAGGTGTTTTACCCTTAGTGGCTACCCCCAGCTTGCCATTGTATTAATCCATCTAATTAGAGAGTCCTCCTTAATAACTAAGAGCTTTTGCTAAGCTTGCGAAGTTACTTAGCTTAATATTCGGCCGTTTAAACGGTGTTGGAAAGTAGTACATAGTAGCTGGAAAATTTTGGCGATTTATCAAATAGATTGGTCGGGGTTGGCTCGTCGATGCGCTATCGCAAGTGTCATTCGATCTTCTTGATTAAGATCTGGCGATTCGGTGGCCGTAGAGCCCATGGTTGTGGTATAGGAAAAGGTAGAATGCATCAAAAGGGGGTGATTTGAATCGCGATCGGCAGGTGGCTCGATCGGGTGGCTGGCTCGTTGGGGTGGCTAATACGTTATAATGAACCCTCTATACTAACCTGGTACTAACCTAGGCCACCCCTATTAGGGGGGTGATATATAGATAAATATAAGGGGGACCGTGTATAACCTAAGGCTATGCTAAGCTTAAGCCAAACCTCTAATACCTCTAAGATACCGCCTATTTTACTAGGCAAAATAGGGTTAATCTCTAATAGATCAGTATACTTAAAAACACGTCCAATATTAAAATTAAATAAAGCCTTTCAACTTAAACGAATGTGCGGAATTTTGCCTATATACTAATTTTTATAGTATAGCAACTAAATAAGTATCCTGTTCCTTTAAGCTCTTACCTAAATCTACTATTTAGTTATACTACCTCTAACTTTAATTATATTGCGTATACGTTACCTTATAGATATAATAAGGCGATATAAATCTTCTTTATTAATCTTGTTCCACTCTTCCTAAATTATCTATTATATCTTCTCTACTATATAAGGCCTTTAGCAACAGTAGGCGATTTATTCCTTTATTAACTTTTAAAGCGCTTTAATTACATTAAAATCAGGGCTATTTAGGGGCCAATTAAGGATTTAAATTCCGTTGGCTTTATACTTAGCTTTAGTAGATTAAGCTCTAAATAGGGGGGCGCCGTCCATTTATATAATAGATAGGGTAGGATTAATTAGCTAGTAAGTGTTAAAATATACACAAAACTCACTATTATAGTAGTCGTAGAACTCCTTTAGCTTTAGGTAGATATGTGTTTAGAAGGCTTAAGCTATAATATAACTAACTACTAGTACTGTTAAGGCGCTAAGGCCCTTAGAGTTTATAGTAACGTGATAATAGTAGTGGACTGTAATAGGTATCTTAGTTCTTAATAAAGTAAAACTATAGAACTAAATTCTGCTATTCTCTAGTGCGGGGCGACTATGTTTTATAGGCGCCTTGCCCACGCCTCGCCTGCGCTAAGCCGGTTATAGTAAGTACGTCTTTATAGCCTAATAATTACTCCCCCTTCCTTAAGCGGCTGTTTTTAGCCGGCGTTATTATATAATAGGAGTGTTATTATTGTCCTTTACTAAATAAGAAATATATAGTAAAATATAATATAATAAGATAATAAGATAATAGGATAATAGGATAATAGAACGCTAGGGCCTATAGAGACCTATAAAGGTAGGAGTTCCCACTTAGGTAGGATACTAGATTTTCCTTCACGTACCTTTTCTATTTATTTAGCCTACGACTTGCCTTCTTTACGATTTCCAATTAGCTATAAATTGTAAGCGTTAAGCTACTAGCGGGCCTTTTATAAGTATTCTCTATATTAGCTTATAGCTATTACTAATCCTGCTAGACGCCGTTTAAACTTCCATACTGCTTATAAGCTACTCCCCTTATCTTACTTAAACTAATCTACCTCCGCTATATTAAGCGCGTAGCTACTACTAATAACTAAATAATTTGTACTAAGTAGTAAGTCTATATATGTTAGTTTAGGTTCTAATACCTAATAGGACTAGGTCTCTAAGGCCTTTTATAGCTATTTAAATAAGCTGCTTACCCTTATTAACCGGGTTAAGTGCCGTTATATTACTAGTAGGGACGCGGCTAACCTTAATGCTTATATTATTACCGCCTAAAGGTCCTTTATAAAGGATCTTAAGGCTTTACTGTATACTAGCGCTAAGTATAGTCTCTGCTAGCGCCTAAAGGGCAAAGACTTCCGCCTATTCTAAGTATAGAAATTATAGGCTATCCGTCGGAACCTTAAAAGGATTCTTAGCGTAATACGCACTTAGTAAGTATTATAGCGCAGGTATTTTATCGGCGGAGCGTATACTAATAGTATTTATAGGCTAATATACCTCCTATTATAAGGGATAAGGAAGAGGATAAGGAGGAGGAAGAGAAGGAGGAGAAAGGAGAAGGAGAGGAGGAAATGGAGGATTCGGTGGAACTATAGAGTATTTATATTTCTATTAGTATTCTACTATTACTCTACTATTGTTCCGCCGTTGTCCCGTTAGTAGGGCGTAGTCCTTATTATAATTAAATTGCTCTAGTTCTCCTACCTACTTTCTCTTCCATTTATCCCTTAGGGTAAAGTAACTATTATACATCTTCTTTGCATCCTTATTAATGTCCTCTACTAGGACCTATTAGTTATATTTTTCTAGCTCGCCTTTTTACTTAACTAAGTACTATAAGGTCTAGTAGCGCTCTTTCCTTCTACCTATTTCTTCTAACTTATACTAGTTCTTTTAGTCCTCTTAATTATCTAGCTTAATAGGCCCTAGTAGAGGGTCTTTAGTAGTGCCCTTATATTATTTATATAGCTTTAGTAAGTTAATATAGAATATAGGGTAAATATGGTAAGACGTAGGTAAATATAGCTAGTATACTTACTTTCTAACTAGTTTAGCTATACTAAAAGGTCTAATAAAGCGTGCTATGAGCTTCCTATTTAGCCTTTTTTTTATTTAAGGTTTTTAGTTAATAGGAAGGCTAGATCCCCTATATTATATATTTATAATTAGTAATAATAATTATAGTATTTTACCTACGCCTTAGCAGCGCTTTCTTAGCGTTTTGCTAGTATTTTACGTTTAAGGGATATTCTTTTAATCCTTTTAAAGGCAGCTAAAATAAAACTACTATTGTCCGCCTTAACCTTATATTCTAGATATAGGTAAAACTTATACTAGGTATAGAACGGGCTTATACCTATTATACTATATTTAGTATTATTATAGGCGAATTTAGCTAGTAATAGAAGGCCTGCCTAGTTGCTCTACTTTTTATTATAAAATATATAGAGGGAATACTCTAGCGTTTAGTTCTAGCGTTCTATTTACCCGTCTATTTATAGGTAAAAGGCTATACTTAGCCTACGTTATATTTTTATAGTAGAGCATAGTTTTGGCTAAAACTTGCTGGTAGAGATGTTATTATAGTTAGATATAGTTCCTCTAGGGATTCCGAAACGGCGTACTACTTTATTAAAAAAGAGATCCGTAAATTTGGTTATAGTAATAGTTTTTACTATAGACATATATAAGGCTATCTTAGTATAGTGGTCGACTACTACGTATATTGTATTATATACCCTATTACCTTATCTACTAGGCGGTAGGTCTATAATAAAGTCTATTATAATCTTCGGCTATAGCTTATCCGGGTAAGATAGTGCTTAAAGCATACTATAAGGGCGATATTAAGGCGTATATATATTAATATAAGTTATAGGTAGGGGTATAGTTTATAACATCCGTATTTATACTAGGCTAGTAGTACTTATATAAAAGTAGATTTAGAGTCTTTTTTTAATTAAAGTGCCTAGCTAGGGCATTATTATAGTGTGGTGGAATATCTAAAGAGGTTAAGGACTATATATTAAGGTATAATATGTGCTAAAGGATACAGGTATTTAGGTATCGCCTATATAGTAAGTTATTAGTACTTCCTATTCCGTAGGGACCTATATTAGAATTAACAATGAATTTTATTATAGGCTTACCCCCTACTAAGACAAGAACTAGAGAGGTTACTAATACTATCCTAGTAATCGTTAATAGGTATACAAAGTTTTTAGGATACTTTGCTGTTATAATAACGATTACAGTAGTAGAACTGGCAGACCTGTTTTTAAAACGGTGGCTCTTATTTAGTACGCTAAGGGGAATTATGTCTAATAGAGGTACCGTATTTAATAGTGCATTTTAGTCTTTATTCTATCTCTTATTAAAAATACGGCGAAGGATAAGTACTGCCTTCTACCCGTAAATAGACGGGCTAATAGAGCGTCTAAATGCGTTGTTGGAATACTACCTCCACTGCTATATTAATTATTAATAAAATAATTAGACATTGTGGTTAGCTCTAGCGTAGCACATATATAATATAAGCATCTATAGTAGTATAAAAATGACCCCTTATAAAGCATTGTTTGGGGTAAAAGTAAATAACCCCTAAAACGTTAAGGACATTATTTTTAAAAGAGAGGCACTAGCGGCGTCTAAAAGAATTAAGCAAATAAGAATTTGCAGAGAGGAACTTAAAAAGCACTTACTAGACGCCCAAGCTATATAAAAAAGGTACTATAACGAAAAATATATGCTAAAAGAATTCGAGATAGGAGACGAAGTCTTACTGTTTATAAAAAATATCTGAATAAAACGTATTAAGAAGAAGCTGGATTACCAGTAGCTTAGACCCTTTAAGATAGTTAGGAAAACTAAAGGAAACTAAGCCTATAAATTGGAATTACCGAAATCTTATCTAATATATTCTATATTTTATATTTCCTTACTAAAGCTATACCGGAGAAGAGATAGTGCGGAACTGCCCCTACCTAGCGAAATTAATAGGGAACTGGAATGGAATGTAGAAGACATTCTAGACTAAAGATGGCGCTAGAAAAAGCGCGAATTTTTAGTTTATTAGGAAGGATACTTTTAAGCGCATAACAGTTAGGAACCTAAGAAACACCTTTAGCCGGGATATAATACCGTAATTAAAACCTTCCTAAGAACCAAAGGTAAAGATTTAGAAATAGTTCTGGATATACTATAGGTAAAGCAATAGGGAAGACCCCGTAAATTAAAACTATAGGATTAAGTACAGGTATTAAGAACGGAAATGTTTTACTATTATAATAGGGATTCTAAAATCCTATAAGAGGAAGCCTATAGGGATCTATAGGAGAACCACTAGAGATACTGTTTAAAGGAGACGCTATTTAAGAAGGAGTAGTAGTACTATAAGAAGTGGCCTCGGGGATTTAGAAGGATCCCCTAGGGATAAAAGGAGAGTATCTGGCCTGGCACTAGAGATACGCAGTAGAGTTAATGGTATAAAGAGGAGCAAAAGGACAGCCTATAAAGAATTAAAATTTTTAAGGAATTGTAAGGCACCTATAGGAATACTACCCGTTTATTATATATAGGGATTATAGTAGTGCACTGCGTTTATATAGATTGTCACCAAAGCTTAGAATAAAGGTATCCCTAAAGTATAAAGTTAATTTCTAATAATAGGGCATCCTAAAGGCACCTAAGAAGTACTATATAAAGCTATTCTATAAAAAGAAGGAAAGAGCTAGGTAATAATTTAAATACTAGTAGTAGTAACAGGAGCCTCTGCTTTTATCTTAACGTTATTATTAATGGTATTATTAGCTTCTTTATCCCTAGAAGCATTAGTACTTCTACTAATATTCTTCTTAAAATAACGGGTACTAAAAGGACTAGCACGGGCGGGAGACTGGTAAGGAGAATGTTTATCTTAACCTTTGTTGTTATCTTTAGTATCCCTAGGTTCCAAATTGGCGTCTAAGTAGGGATTAGAGAGACGTTAGCTAAAGGAGTTAGCATAGTTCCTAAGTAAGTTACTAGAGAAACTTATCTAGCTAGAGTAGCCCGCATAAGAGTACGAATGTTATTATTAATAAGGATAAGCTGTTCGTATATACGCTCCTAAACACTATATATCCGAGATTATTGCGTCTCTATAGCAGTAGAAACCCTTATTAAATTAAAGAGTCTATAAGCGAGGGAAGATACCTTCTATCCCCGCCTGTTACTATTAGAATATTAGCGGAAATCTTAGATGGCGCGTTAAAGCCTATAAGTCTTATATATATAGACAGTAAGGATCTAGTATAATTAGCGAAATCTAAAATAGGACGGAATAGGAAATACTAGGACGCAGGTCTTTCTTCTACTGCGATAATAGGAGTACTTAGATTTGTTTTTGCTAGAGCGAGGCATCTTATAGATATAGAAAGGATTCTGCGTAAGAGTATAAACGTAGCGATAATAGCATTTTAGGGAAACTATTATAGAAGTAATAAACGCTGTCTAGGGTATTACCGGGAGAGGAATAATACTGCCGCCGGTCTGGGGACGCGTAGAAGGACTATAAGCCATTATAAGAGAATACTCTAAGAAGTTAGCATCGTTATAAGAGATAAGGTGGGGATCCTATTACTTATAGACGCGTTAAGAAAAGATAATAAGGCAGTAATGGAAGTACGGCTGAAGATATAGAAGCTGAAAGGCGAGATATAATAAAAATAGCCTATTTAAGAACGAGACGAATAGTGTTATTAATAGAAGGACAAGGGAGAGACGATAACTTATAAACAGAAAGATATTAAAATAAAAGACATTATTATTAAAGCCTATTTAGGTAAATGGGGTTAGTAGTTAGTTAACGCGTCGCACTAGATAACCTTTAGATCTATTTATAACAAATTCCTAAAATTAGAGAGGTAAATCCCACTAAATTTTTATTCCTATTATTAAAATCCCATTATGAAAGCACTATAAGAAGCTAGGGTAGGAGAAGAGTAGAGAAATAAAAGATAAAGTAAAGTTCCGCGCTAGTAAAGAGCTGGTAATAAGTTGCGTTATAAAGTACCTTTCTACTAAGGGTTTCCCTAGTGGTTTTAGCTAAAACTCTATAAAAGCTTAGTAGAGGCGAAGTCTTAAAGGACTAAAACCCTAGAAGGGGAGGCAATTATAACGGAATCCCCTAGGAGGTATATATCTAATAAGACGGTAGGAGGTTTTATCTATGTCCTATCTATATTCTAGAAGACACAGTTAGACAGGTTAAGGGTAAAAGGTTTTACTAGCGTCTTAGAAGGAATATATAGGAAGCTAGTTCCCCTCTAGAGAAGAACTAGCAATTAGTCTCTAAATAGAAGTAGTTAGAAGCATTTATCCTTTAATATATAAAACTTATTCTACCTTTAACTTACCTTCTACTTACCTTTGACTTACCCTCTACTTACCAGTAACACTGTCGATTAGATAATTATATATTCCAGTTAGACTGGCCTCTTACACCTTTAAGCTTTAATCTTTCTCCTAAGTACCTCTTAATTAATAGTAGCTTAATCTTCACTACTCTAATCCCATTAATCCTTTCTTCTAGCGCTATATTATTAGTTATTAGCTAGTTAACTATCTCTTATAGTTATCCGACCGTTATAGGTTGCTATAAGTTAGTATCTACTATACTAGTGTTACCTAACCTTAAAGTAGTTACCGCCGTTAATGGCGTTATAGTGGCTGCTTTTAGTAGCATATTATTTAACTTTCTGTATTTAAGACTATAACTAGGTAGTAATTATATAACAGAACCTTATAGCAAGTACTACAATAGGCTTATTAATAGGCTAGGTATATAGGTGATGTAAATTAAAGTTAACAACGTAATAATAACTAGTAGAGTGGTTGCCTAATAGATTAACTCTAATTATATTCTAAGAATCACTATAAGGAAAGAACTATCTAGGTAGGGACTAAGGGTCCTTAAATACACAACCGTACTCCTATAAAATCCTTCTTATACGTAATATACGTGTTATATATATTATACGTATATTCCCTTTATATACTACATATACTGCGTATAACGTTATATAACCTTAGTTACTATTCCTCGTTATATAGCTCTATCGGCTCTATCTTAGACTATACCTAAATTAACCAACTAGCTTCTTCCGACTTCTCTCTAAGTAGTTATAATATCGTACTTAAAGTGTCCGTAATACTATTATTAACTAAATAGTAGAGGCCTTAAAATGTCCTCTTAGTAATCCAAAACCCTTATTATAACGCATACTGTAATCCTAGTAGGCCTAAATAATTAGGACTAATGGATTAGTATTATTAAGTATAGAGCCGACAGTAAGAATATATAGGAGTATATTAATCCGGATATTAAGAAAGATAATCTACCTAGACACAGAGCACCGTTAGAGCTATTACTATTAGTTATTAATTCTTAGAAGACTACGTTCTTAGCCCTTAATAAAGGTAAGAAGGAGGAGCTTTAAGCTTTGCAAAAATAGTATAATTATATTTATAAGCGATATAAGAAAAAGGAAGCAGCCCTTAAGTCTCTATATACCTATATTATTAACACTATATCCTATAACTATATTAACTACACCTTTAAAGGAAATACCGTCTACAATATCCTTATATTACTTAAGGAGGTAGTTACTCTAACTAACAACACTTAGAAGGTTAATCTAGCTACCTAATATTTAAAAATAAAGAAAGCCCTAAAGAGTTAGAATATTAAGAAGTAGCTCCGCGAGTAGGAGAAGGTGTATAATAATTATAAGAAGGTTAAACTACCTAAGGTAGATAGCGATTAACTAGTTAAGGACTTTATATATACCGTTAAATCTACCTTATTAGGATAGTTAGAATACTAGAAAAACAAATTACAGAACCTTAAGAGGAAGAAGGAAAAACTACCTACCCTTTAAGTTATTATTGAGGTCTACTAAAATCACCGTTGCTTAGAGTCTGCTTAGGAGGTAAAGAGCTAAAACGGATCCTATGCAGCTAGCTTTAAAGGAGAGCTAATTAGTAAGCCTAAATTAAACACTAAATTAGAGAAGGAGGAGAAGAAGAATTAGAAGTAGTGCTTATACAAAAAGCAGCACCCGTTTAAGTACTACTAGTATTTAGTTAAGTTAATTTAACCGTTAGGTTGAAAACTAAATAATTTAAAAATATAGTTAGTAGAGCAGAAGCTTGCTAAGGCTTTACCTAAATTTAAGGCCTTAATTAACCGATTAAGGAGCTAAGCCTTATCTAATAAGAAGCTAGAGAATATAAAGAATATAAAGTAGAAGAGCTTACCTAGTAAACTATATAGAAGCTTTATAGTATATTAAGCAGAAGCTTATATTGTATTAGATTACGCTCTTTATATAGTATAATAGAACCTTATAGTAAGTACTATAATAGGCTTATTAATAGGCTAGGTATATAGGTAATGCAAATTAAAGTTAACAATATAATAATAACTGGTAGAGTGGTTGCCTAATAGATTAACTCTAATTATATTCTAAAAATCACTATAAGAAAGGAACTATCTAGGTAGGGATTAAGGGTCCTTAAATATACAACCGTACTCCTATAAAATCCTTCTTATATATAATATACGTATTATATATATTATATATACGTTCCCTTTATATACTATATATACTACGTATAACGTTATATAACTTTAGTTACTATTCCTTATTATATAGCTCTATTGGCTCTATTTTAGACTATACTTAAATTAACTAACTAGCTTCTTCTAACTCCTCTCTAAGTAGTTATAACATTATATTTAAAGTATCCGTAATACTATCTCCCTCCTCTTTATCTTTATTCTTAAAGATTTAAAATATCTCTAAGTTGTTTATTAGAGGTATAATATCTATCTAATTAATTTAGTTAATATCGTTACTTATTATACCTAAAGCCTCTTCTTTATTATAAGCGCAACGTCGTACTTATACTATTACTGCGATATTATTTTTTAGTAAGATTATACTATTTCCATATTCTCGCTATTTAAAAGAGGGGTTAGTTTATATTATGTTAGTAAGTCTATCTTCGCGATAACCATTCTCTTACTTAAAGTGCACTAAAGCAAATATTTATTTATCCTATAACGTTCGCTCTATCTCTAATATTAAATATACGTAACTTATTACTCTTAATAGTCATCTAGTTCCCTAAATAATTTGTCTTAGGGTTTTATATTTAATCTACTGCTATATAGCTAGATAGTAAACTATTTTAAGCCCTTATTAAGTTAAAATGTTCTTATAATATAGAGCAGAAGGCTCTTAAAGCCCATATTACGGCATCCGCTTAGTTACTTCGTCTTAAAAAGGTTTATAAGAAGGTCTATTTTAAGGAGTAGAAACTTATAAAATAAGGTTTATAAAAACTTAGTAATAAAAGAACGGATTCTCTTCTAATAGAGAAGGAAATAGATCCAAGTAGTTCGGCAACTACTCTTCTTAGGTCCCCCTTAAGTAACTTATTTTTTAGTAATCCTTTTTTATTAATACTACCTAACCTAATCTCTTTTAATACTTCTATACCTTTCTTATAGCGTTCTTTAAATTTTCTAGTAGCTTTTAGGTAGTCTTTATATAGCCTATTTACTTAACCTTATACTATATTTTGTCGTTAATGTCCTTATAACTAACGATCTTTAAAATTTGCTATTTATTTTCTTTTTATCCTCTATATATATCTGCTTTATAAACCAGTGGCTTAATATTTCTATATACTGGCTTTAGCATTATAATATACTATATAGGGTAGATTTTTATTTTAGCTAGTAGGTTTAACTTAAATATAACTAGTAAAATTATTTATATAATTTTAAAAGGTCCTAGTCTAATATAGTTTAACTTCTTACTTAGTCGTTAACTCTTAAAATTTTTATATAGTAGCTATACTTTATCTCCCTCCTTAAGATTTGGTCCCTTAGATCTCTTAATATTATAGTACTTTTTTATTCTTTTTTATACTTTCTTTACTAATTCTATAAGGTTTATATAAAGATTTATTAATATCTTTATTCTTTCTTTAGCTGTACTACTCGTTTTCTTTACTTACTATAGTAATAGTAATATTCTTAGCTTATATCTATAATTTGCCTTAAATAGTAATATGCCTATTCCTTCTTAAGGTGTTATATTATATACAAACTATCTATCTCTCGCACGGCACGAACAGGTCATAGTCTATTTCAAATGTATTAATTATAGGGGGTGCAGGCCTATAGGGCGGGATCTAGGCGATATCCTAGCGTTTATAAGGCTTTTTAGGCCTAAACTTTGGAGATCTGGCCTAAATCCTACCCGGTGCCCCTAATGGGATAGCCCGCCGCTAGACCTAAATAAGACTACAAGTAACTAATCTAATGTACATTATAAGGGGGGTAGGTGGGTAAAAAGAACGACCTATTAAGTGCAGTTGTAAGCGATAATGTTATTAACCGTGTTAAAAATCTAGTTAAATACCTAAGTTGTAGGGTTTTCGGCCAAGTAATATATAGATACGTAATATCTATCTCTCGCACAGCATAAATAAGTTATAGTCCATTTTAAATATATCGATTATAGGGGGTGCAGGCCTATAGGGCGGGATCCAGGCGATATCCTAGCGTTTATAAGGCTTTTTAGGCCTAAACTTTGGAGATCTAGCCTAAATCCTACCCGGTGCCCACTAGCAAAGCGCCTACTACCTATAAAGAATTAAGTTAAAACGGGAGCAATTTCCGTAGTATAAACTGTGTAATAAAATCAAGACATTATATATGGAAAGAAGGTAAGGAAACAAGAAGAATGGGTATATATTGTTAACTTAGTTGCTTAGTTAATACGTTACCACAGTCCTGGCAAAATTTGGCAGACTTAGCAGAATTTGGCAGAATTTGGCAGAATTTAGCAGAATTCGGCAGACTTAGCAGAATTTAGCAGAGTTTAGCAAAATTTAGCAGACTTAACAGAACTTAGTAGAGGTTACAGATATTGCTAATATTGCAGGTGTTGCGAATATAGGATAATCTTATAGTAGTAGGCAGAATATAGCAGAATGCGGCAAATTGCGGTAGAATACGGCAGGTAGCATATATAAGGTGTTATAGGGTAGTCCTATAACAGAAAGTATAGAGTCCCTATAGTAGGTCCCTAGCCAGTATAGGTATACTCCGCTAGAAATTTAAGTTTAATTAAAGTCGTTCGGTTTCCAAAGTATTATAGTAAAGTTTTACTACATCTAATATCCATTAACCTAACTGCGCCGTTTATAACTCTATAAAGCCATAATTATATATATACTGCGTTGCACCCCTATAAAAGGAGTGGTTAGAGTAGCCGTTAGGTAGGATACCGCCAGCAGCTAGGCGGGTTAATAGAATCTTATATACTACTAGCGCCGAAAATACTTTATTATTAACGCTAAATAATAGATCTAATAGAGGCCGAGGGTTACGGTTAAATAACCGTATTATCGCGGCTATAGGGCATAGACGATCTCCTAGTATAGCGGTTATCTAGATATTAACGCCACTATAGGTTTTATCTGTCTTGCTCCATTTTAGGTAAAAGACTATTAAATAGCCGTTAGGGGCGATCCTAATATTATTATAGAGGGCCCTCGTAGTGCTAAAGTCCTTAGCTTTCCTATTTAGGTATATAATCTCTTTTATACGTAGGAAACCTATAAACGCCATTATAAATGCCGCGTCTATATTTATATCCACCTTATAGGGTCTAGAGGTAACAATCTTATCTAAGATATCCTTTATAATCGGTAGTTTAGTCTTTTTAGTAGATAGGAATAGTAATATAGCCCCTACTAGGGCCCTTTTAATAGTATAGTCTTTAAAGGCAGCAATTAAGTGACCTAGGTCTATATAATAAGATTAAATTACAGAGATATAGTTAAAGAGGGTTTCTAGCTTAATCCTGCCTATTAGAGGGGCGGCTGTACTAAACGCTTGTTGGGTAATCTACTCCCTTAAGTTCATCCTCTTAGCTAGATATAGTAATAAACCATTTAGGGCTGAAAAGGCCTCCTAGCTCTTAATAGCGGAGGAGTAGCCTTTCCTTATATTAGCTACCAAGCCATACCATATAAGTAGTAAAAAGTAATAAAACCCACCGATCTTACTCTAAAAGGTTGGGGGGGGGGGGTTAATTAAACGACTCTAGGTCAACTATAAGAGTTAGCAGCCACCTAGAGGAGAGATATTATTTTTCTAGCAAAAAGCCTTTATTTATCCAGCAAGAAGCCGTCCTTTATTTAGCAAGAAGCCGTTATTTATCCAGTAAAAAGCCGTTATTTATTTACCACTTAGGGCACAGTAATAATAATTTCTCGCGGTTAAATCGCGAGAGAGCATTAGTAAGCCCATTATTAGCGCTAAAGACCTATATGGTTATTATAGTAATATCATTTGTTATTAAGGATACAAGTATCTCTTAGAGTAATCGGTTTCCAGAACCTTTTACAACATTATTCTAAATGCCGCTATAAGCAACTATATTGTCTATATAAATATAAAGAGACCTATACCGCCAAACCAATAACCACTTTTTAAATGCCTTCGCAATAGCATATATCTCTTTTAGGTTAATATAGTTATCCGCCTAGTTTAGTAGGGGATAACAGCTAAAGGCCTAGGCCTAGAGTAGGGAAGCCGTATAATTAGGCTAGTAGCCGTTCTCTCCGCTAAAGTAAAAGCCTCTATAGCCTTTAAGTAATAAAGCGTTAGTAAATAAGTAAAACTACAGCCTCTCCTTATTATTAAAGAATAGTATACCATTACTTAATATAAGAACCTTAAGCCAGAGGTTAAGGTCTTCTTTTAGCTCTAAGAGGAGGCGCTAGGGCATATTTCTTAATAACCTAGTAGGCTATTTTGTTATAAAGTCCTATAAAGAGCGAGAGTACAAGCGCCTAAGGCGGATAACTCTTATATACTATACTAGGCGGCCCGCCAGTTATTAAGCTTGCTGTAATAATAGCTAGCCCTTCTAAAGGGCTTCGGTTACCTAATTAATAGCTTTCTATTACTTAGCTAGTAAGAGTTTTATCTCTATTGCTATAGTATTAATAGTATAACCTAATACTTTAGCCTCCGTACCTTTAATATTCTTAGTATTATTTTGGGGTACCCCTAGCTAGTTAGTAACTAAGAGGTATACCTCCCTTAGTAACGGCAGTATAGTCGGACACTTAACCACGAATATAAAATTATTAAGGTAGTGCTTAATAGCGGAGTTAATCTGTTATACTAGGATCTAGTAGAGACCTTTAGTAAATAAGTTAAAAAGGAATGGGGCTGTTCGTAAGCTAAATGGCAGACAGCATTTGATGTATATAACTCCCTTCTAGATAAAGCCAAGTAGGTAATATAACCGCACTAAAACGGGCACCATCCGGAAGGCATCTTTAATATCTTGTTCAACTAGGTAGCAGCCTCTACTAGCTATAATTACATATACTAGTATAGTCTTTATCTGGGTATAGTGTAGTGCTACCTAGGCTAGGTTAATAGAGTTATTAACTAAAAAGCCCTTAGGTAAAGAGAGGTTGTAAATATAGTAGAAGCCGCTATCTGCCTTAGGTACTAGGCCTAGGGGTAAGGTAACTATAGAGTTGGTGGCCTGTATACGGCCTAAGGCTAGGTTAGTAACGATCTTTTTAGAGATAAGGTCTTCGTTATCGTATAAGGAAAGGTAGTTTTTGTAGATATTAGGTAGTATAGGTAATAAGGGACCTATCTCCGCCCTATAGGTAAGGATGCCTTATAAAATTACTAGGAGATTTCCAGGGTACCTATAAAGGAGCGTACTCCAAGCAAGAGGTCTTAAAGGTAATAGTAAGTTAGCTAGGAAAGTCGTTTGTAAGTAAGTTTTAAAAAGAGGTACTAAATTAGGCCTGCCTTAAAGCCTTAGCGTCTATAGTAGGTCTATCTAAATAGTTAAACCTAGGAAGATGTCTTTATCTACTATTAAATCCTAGGTCTAATTACTTACGGCGGTAAGCTACCTAGGGCATAACTTTAATAGGTGGTTTTTATTGCATTTAGAGCATGCGTGGTGGTAACGATGTAGATCTTCTCTATAAGCCTGCTAGTTGTTCTAGCTGTAACAGGGCTTACTAGAGGGGAGGGGAAGGGAGGTATTCTTTTGCGATCTTTTTGATGCTATACCACGGACTTTAAGTCCCTAGCTCTATGCCTTCATATTAGCTGCCTAGCAGTATAGGGCCTTAAACTAAGTAGGCATATCCTAGTTACTAGGCTTAAGCTGATTGCAATCTATAATATACCCATAGTAGTTAAGCGCAAGGTCTAGAATGGAGGTCCAGTTATAGGTCGCGGAGTAGTCGTAGATCTTATTCATTTAGAGCAACATTCTTATATAGAGGTTGGTTAGGCATATATAGAGAGTACTTACAATTACTACGTAGTTCGTAAATCCAGTAAACTAGACCTTCTTATTCTTGTAGACCTTACGGCTAGTAGTAGGTCTCTTTAAAATAAGCTTTCCGTTTTTAATAGTAGCCATATTAGAAAGGTCTGGGCGGCTAGAATATACCTATAGATGGGCTAGGTTCTCTAGGCGGAAGGATCCTTTTTATATATTATAAAGGTCTCTTCTAGCTAGGCTAGGGAGGTCGAGCTTAAGCATACCTAAGCCTTCCGGTAGGTTATAGGACTTACCTAGTTTATCTACCTTAGTAGTAAAGGTATGCTCTAGTGGAGCAGGCTGCTTTAGAGCGGCTAGCCTTACCTAGTAAAACTCTTCTTCCTATTCTATCTTTCGGATCCATACCTATTCCTCCTACTCTCTCTTTTAGATCTCTAGGTTATAGAGTTATTAGGCCCTCTTATCTTATTTCCTAGCTCTTTCTTCTTCTAAAGATAAAACCATAGTATGTTTGGTAGATGGGATGGTAATAGATAAGGAGGTAGATAATAGGGCGGTTAAGCAAGGAGTTTTTAAACAGGTGCTATTGGCTGGAAAGTCGGTTATAGGCCTTAATAATTATCGCCACTAGGAACACTAATCGCAAGCAATCTATAATAAAAAGAATAACCTATTAAGTGCAGTTGTAAGTGATAATGTTATTGACCGTGTTAAACATCTAGTTAAATACCTAAGTTGTAGGGTTTTCGGCCAAGCAATATATAGACACGTGACATATAACTAGTAATAGTAATACCTAATTATTTTATGCATAATTAATATAATGCCTTAGATACTGTTCTAGCGTCTAATTTAACCTTTTTATTTAACCGTCTGTTTATAGATAATATATAGTAAAAGTTACTGCTTAGACTCCTTACTCTGCTAAGAATACTTTCTAAAATACTACTATAAATCTTAGATCTTTATCTAATATAATCTTACTTAGTACTCTATATCTTATAAATACTTCTTTAATATAAATTCTAGTAATATCTTCCGCTAATATTTCTTCTAAATATACTATAAAGTATCCCTACTTTATAAGCTTATCTACTATTACTAGAATTACGTTATAATCTTATCTAGTAATAGGATCTTTTAACTTTAGTAACTTAATAATAAAGTCCTATAATATAACCTCCTATAGTCTCTCTAGTGTTTTAATAGGTTATAGCCCTCTATATAGCTTATGCCTTATTAGTTTATTTCTTTAATAATCTAAATACTCCTTTATCGTCTTTCTTATAATATTTTAGATTCTATTAATAATATACTCCTCCTAGAGTCTTAACACTAAGCCTATAGCTCTATTATGTCCTTAAGTTATTCCCTTATAAAAATCTTCTATAAATTACTCCGCTATGCTTCTTAGGATATACTTAGCTTCTTAATTTTCGCATATATCCGTCTATAGATTTTCTAGCTATACTTTTAAAATTCTTTATACCTAAAAGCTTTCTAGTGTCTTATAGACTCTTTTTAGTTTATTATCTTTTTAAGTTGCTATAATTTTTAGATAATTATACCTAATTAATCCGTCTATATCTTTTTATAGTAAAGCCCCTAATAGCTTTCGTTATTCTATAGTTTAGCCTTTTAACTTAGAGCGTCTACTTATATATTATCTATACCTTTAGTATACTAAATCTTAAAATAGTATTCTATAAGCATCTCTGCCTATCTAACCTATCTTTAGTTAAGTTCCTTTATTATTAGGAATTCTATTAAGTCCTTATAATCCATCTTAACTATAAATAGTTTCTTTATACCTTGTAAGAATGCTCTCTATTTCTTTAGTACTATAACTATACCTAATAACTCCTTATTGTAAATGTTATAGTTTAACTCTAGTAGTATTATCTTCCGACTATAGTATGCCACTAAGTACTATCTATCTTAATATTTTTATATAAAGTATACCCCTAGTATAAAGTTTAATATATTTATTTCTATAACCGTTTCTAGCTTTAGTTAATAGATTTTAAGAACTAGCTCTTAGGTAAATAATTCTTTAACTTTTTTAAATAATTTTTACTATTCCTTTCCCTATACCTATAGTTCTTCTTTTTTTTATTAATTGCGTAAATAGTTTAATATCCTTTAACCATTATACTATAAACCGTTTGCAATAATTGTAAAACCCTAAAAATAATCTTAATTATATAACGTTCTCTAGTTCTTACCAATTTACTATAGCCTTAATCTTCTTTAAATCTATACTAAGTTAGCCTAGTTTAATAATAAATCTAATAAAATTAGTCTTCCTAGTAAAGAACTTGTATTTCTTAATTGCTACTAGCATCTATTCTTCTTATAGTCTCTTTAATACCTATTTAACGTGTTCTCTATATTCTTCTTTATATCACGGCTTGAACAAATGCCTCTGAACCGAAGCTTGAACGAATGCTGTATTACGAAGATACTAAGCTAAAGAGAAGGAAAAAAGGGGTCGCCAGGACCGATGTAAACAAATATATAGGGTGAGCCGCCAAGGCGCTAGCTTTAGGCGGGCCAATCGCAGGTCGGTATAATATGGCAGAATTTAGCAGGTAACGTGCGATAGCGCCGTTACACTTTACTTATTAAGTAGATAATATTATTATTAAGGTACGCTATAATAAATTTATCTAAGTATTCTCCTAATATATTATTAATACGTTTCTAGAACGTTGCTAGTGCATTTATTAACCCAAATTATATAATTAATAGTTTATATAGTCCTTCCTTTAACCTAAAGGCTGCCTTCTATTTATTGCCTTTCTTAATTCTAATCTAATAGTATGCCTACCTTAGATTTATCTTTATAAAGATTTACGCGTTACTTATTCTATCCTAAATTTCGCTAATTAAGGGTAAAGAATACCTATCCTTTCTAGTAATGCTATTTAACTATCTATAGTTAATGCATAGCCTTAGTTTACTATTTTTTTTTAGTACGAATAGTACTAGATAACCCGCTAATAACTACGATAGTCTAATATATCCCTTTTATAAGTTTTTTTTAGATAAACTCTTTTAGTGCTCTACTTTTTTCTTTAATAAGCTTATAGGTTAAAAAAAACCTTAGACTTATTCCTAGTTCTAACTCTATCTTATAGTCCTATACTATATACTCTAATAGCTTTTTACTTTTTAGTGACTATAGTTTCTTACTATACTTATAGTATCTCTTTAGTATATAACTTAAGCCTCGCTTAGTCTCTTTATATATTGCCCTAACTTAGTACTATACTAATTTAGTTTACTATTACATCCTACAGCGTTAAGTATCCTTAATATTAACTTAACCTATAATCTAATTGATTTTTGGATTATATTTTTATAACTAAGGTATTCCTAATATTGCCTTATCTCGTCCTAACGGTAGGATATTAAAGGACATTTTAATTTATTTCCCTTTAATAGTTATTTAAATAGGTCCTGTTTTAAGATTAATAATCCCTCCTTTATAGGCTATTAGATCTCCTAAAATTATAACTAATAGGTAAGNTTACTCCTTCTATCTATAAGGTAATCCTATTCTCTTAACTACTACTAGTAAAATATAGTTTTGCGTTACTTTACTATCTATTAGTGCTTTAAACTATTAATCTTACTATTTAACTTATAAATTTAGGTGTCGTCCTTAAATTCCTTAGTAGCCTAGTTATAGGCTTAACTATCTTAGAATAGCCTTAAATAAATCGTTAGTAGAAGTTCGCGAAGCTAAGAAATTGCTATAGTTCCTTAACTAAGGTCGGGTCCTTCTATTCCTATAAGGCTTGCACTTTCTTAGGGTCTATAGTTATACCTTTAGTTAAGATAATTAAGCTAAGGTATTTTGTTTTAGTGGCATAAAACTTAGATTTATTAATGTTAATCTGGAGTCTAGCATTACCAAGTCTCTAGATGACTTCATTTATATATTTTATATGCTTAGCGCGTAATTTTAAGAAGATAAGGATATTGTTAAGGTATACAGTATAGTAGTCGTTAAGGGCGTTATGTAAAATATAATTAATATAGTTCTAGAACGTAGCGGGCGCGTTATAGAGACCAAATAGTATAACTAATATCTTATAGAGTCTAAACCGGGTAATAAATACTATAAGCTACTTATGGCCTTCCGCAATCCGGATCCGGTTAAACGCAGCAATTATATTAAGCTTAGTGAAGTACTTAGCACTATAGAGTGCATTAAGTGTCTCGCGGACTAGCGGCAATAGGTACCAATTCTTAATAGTAACTGTATTTAGACCTCGGTAGTTATAGTAGATTTATATACCACCGCCGGGTTTTATAGCGAGGAGGAGTGGTACAGCGGCTGGTGAGGTTAATTTACGGATAAAGCCCTTATCTAGCATCTCGTTAATCTACTTTTTTACATAACTAAGTTTAGCGGGGAAGAGTGGTCTATTCTTATAATATAGGGCCTACTTTCCGGGTATAATCTCAATTTTGTGGTCCTATAGTCGGTAAGGGGGCAGCTTATCTGCGTTCTTAAGGAGGAAGTGTTTAATATATTCGCGAAGCTCCTTTAGTAAGCGTTACGAAATATCTTTACGGGTTAATCCTGGTTTGCCTTTTAGGAATTTCTTAATATTAGTATCTACTATCTTCCGACATAGGAACTCGGACTTAGTTTTTAGGTTTATCTTAAGGAAGTTATAGAAATAAGAGGGTAGCGCTTTACGGGCTTCCTCTATCGTATAGTCACCTTCTACTAGCCAGCGGAAAGACCTTTCTAATAGGTTTGGTACTTCTATTAGGCCTATAGGCAGCTTCTTAAGCAGCTGTTAGTGTTTTTTTTGTTTAACTAGTTCTACTAGCTCCGCTATATAGATCCTCATTACCTTTACGCCTTTTTATTTACAAAACTAGGTGAAATTAACAGCATAAGTGCATTTAATGTCGTCCAGGTTAGGGCGTGTCTAGTTCTCTGGTGCTACGGCTAGGCTAGTATAACTTAGTTGGCCTAAGGGGACGGAAATAAGGCGGCGGCCCTACACGGTACGCGCGGGAGACGGGTGTGAGGTTGGGCGTTATAGGGGGGAGGTCTTAATTGCTCTGGTTTCGGCCTTAGCTGTAACGCCCTTAACTATTACACGTGCGGTTGCATGTGCGTATAGCAAATGTCTTAAAGTTAGGTATCTTATTGCCTAACCTAGGTTAAAAGGGTATATATAGGGGACTTGTGGTTCTAGTAGTGTTATAGTATAGGTAGGAGACGGTGGATTACGGTGGGACTTGGTGGATAGTTATGGTGGAATTTAGTAGGCAGTTACGGTGAAACTTAATAGACAGTTGCGGTAGGACTTAGTGGAAAGTTGCGGTGGGACTTAGTGGACATTTACGGTAGAGCTTGGTAGATATTTGCGGTGGAACTTAGTAGGAAGTTACGGTGGGACTTAGTAGACAATTGCAGTGGAATTTAGTAGAATTTTTTTTTTAGAGATAGGGCAGTAGTCCAGTCTTCTAGGATCTCCGCCTTATTTATTGTGTATATTAGTTTACCAGTATTAGGTACCTCTTTTACTATTAGTTGACGGTATCTAAGCGTTAGCCGTATAATGCGTCCGTATAGTGCTGCTCGGTTATAGTTAGGAATGTGCCATAGGAGACAGTTATAGGCATAGTAATTAGAGTTGAAGTTGAGCTCTAGGGCGGGGAAGTTTATGCTTGGGTTATGCTTTTTAAGCTAGGGCATTTTAAGGATTACTAGTGTTAAGGGTAATAACTTTATAACGTAGAAAAGCATAAATTCTATATAGTGGCCGATTATTATTTTTACTATAAAGTAATGGGTAATAAAGCTAGATGGGAGTCTGTTAGCAAGGCGGAGTGGTTTTAGGACTAGGAGTCTTTTTATTATAATATTGTGCTTTTTTATAAGCGAGTCTTCGTCTATAAACGCTGGTGCTGTACTACTACTATTAACGAGGCTTACTGTTTTAATGAAAACTTCTAGAAGTGGGTTGTGTAGTAAGGAGAGATAGGTCTAAATAAGGATAGTATTTCTATTATTGTTTGCTATTCTAAGGTTAAGTGGCCGCTAGCTTAGAACAAGGTTTAATTAATCTAGTAGTATAGATCTAATCCTTTTATCCTCCTCCCTGTATAGTTCTGACCCTTAGAGGCGACTTAGTCTAAGGGTTGGCCTTTTAATGACTGGATTGTGGGGCTTAGCTAGTAGCTGTGGTCTTAGCTAGTATATCCTAACGTGTCGGTCTCTGACGGTGTATATATACTAGGGGGTACTTCACTAAGGACATGGCCGGTCTTATGGTTTGTGCTAGCACGGAGTATTTATCCGTAGTTTTTATATAGGGCTATTAACTAGGGCTATATTGGGGAAGGAAATCGTGGGGGTAGGTCTCTATGTCTAGACCTACGTCCCCATCTACGGTTACCGCCTTGGTTACTATCCCCTCTGTTAAAGAATCTACTATAGTTAGAAAGGGGTTGGCGCCGTGGCATTAAGAGGGGATTTAGGTTCTTGCTAGGGTTATAAGCGTTTTTCTAGTAGCTAGGTTAACCACATGCTATATAGAGTCTGTTATCTATATAATATCTTTAGACGTCATTAGGGAAACTACCGCTACCGCTACCGAATTTAGCGGCGTTAAGGTCTATTGGATCATTCTGCGGTAATATAGGTTAATAGCCGCTAGCGGTGCTTAGTTTAGCGGTATTTAGCTTAGTGTGGTAAGCGTAATTCTATAAGTTATAAGCGAATATATCTATCTACTTACTCTATCCTACGTAGTTAGTATCGCTAATCTTACGGCTGAGGGTAAGAGCTAGGTCCTTTATCTTTAAGGAAATATTCTTCTTAAGTAAATCCACTTTTTGTTTCTTAGTCTTATTTGCTTTAATTATTAACTCGTTAAGCTCTGCTTTCCAGGACTAGTAGTTACGCTCGCCCTAGTTTAGGGTATCTAACTTATTTTTTACTGCTTAGGTTATGTCTATAGTTTTGTAGTGCTTCCTTATATATATAAGCATAAACTCTCGATCGGAGAAGATCTATTTACTTAGATTGTTTGGGTATATACGTAGCGTATTAAGGCCATACTTAACATAGTTATAAGCCTTATCTGTTAGCATGTCTAATATATAGAGGACTTTATCTATTAGGGTTTTAAAGCACTTTACATCCCTTTAGAAAACGCCTTAAACCTTCGTTTCCCATATTTTAAATTTTTCTTACTTTTTAGTTAGTAATCCCTTACCATTAAACGGGGTTGGATCTTTTGCTTTATGCTTTTTCTTACGGGACTTAGTAGGAGAATAGGAGCTAGCAGCTATATTCTTGTTGGTAATAGTCTAGGTAAGTATAGAAATCTAAGAGCTTAGGTTTTGTATAGTTGTAGTGTATATTAAAGCTTGCTGTTTATATTGTTATATATATAGTTTAAGCATTATAAGGGAATTGATCCTGTGCTGGGCTTCTTTAAGTTAGGACTTTACGGCTCGTCCTTTATTATAGACGGCTTGGAGGCCGCTCTTAATACTAGTTAAAAAGGTTATATATATAGAGAGGTGCTAGAAGGTTCCTGCTACGTTAAGGTCCTTAAGGTACTCCGGACTACTCCTAATTGCCTAGGCAATATAGTTATAGGAGGTATCAAAAAGGTAGGCGAGTGCTTCGCGTGTATTCGCCAATAGGGTATTTTTTATGTTATGGTCGCCCATTTTAAAGGGGTCTGGGTAAAGCAATTAAAATCTATAAGGCTGGCTATGATACTAAGATTATCTAGGATTATACTAAGATTGTCTAGAATTATACTAAGGTTGTCTGGGACTATGGTATGGTGTTGTCGGTCGCGCTGGGTCGCGATTATACTGGGAAAATAGAGACAGTGGACTGGGAAAAATAGAGATCGCGATAGGGCGCAATTAGAGATACCACAAACTGTTATAGTGCTGCAATAAAGTAGACTAAATAACTACGTTATGGTATAAAGAGGAGAGGAAGGTAAAAAGGGGTATTGTATACAAATAGTAGGGCCGGCCGCTAAGGCGCTAGTGGTGGGCTAGCTAATGGTAGGAAACAGTACGAGATAGTATAGGACAGTATGTGACAAGTCAGTGCCGTGACATAAAGGTATATTTAGACAAAGAGAAGAAGTTTGGAGGAGAATTATATAATATACTTAGAGTAAAACTATAGGTCTTCTATAACTGTTATAACAAGGTTAGAATTTAATACCACTAGTACCACTACGCTTTCTTTATTATATTAAAGGGACGGGTAGTAATATTCTATTATAACTATATTACGGGTAAAAACTATAGCTTTAATATAATGCTTTAGCTTACTAGAGCCCATTTTAAGACTAATGAAAATCGCTAACTTTATATATCCGAATGGCGAGAGACTATATTTTAAAGAGTTATTGCTTTTAACCTAATAAAGACTTATTTAGAGTGCCTTTAACTACTCTTTAATAAACTCTAGAAAATCTAACGTAGATTTACTAAAACTTACTAAAATAAAAACAGCTTAAGGGACCAGGTTATCTTAGCATACCGTGGCGTTCCTAAGTGCAACTTAGCGCTATATAAACCTACGGATATGTTTAAAGGAGTATATGCCGAGCTACGCTCTGCTATAGGTACTGCGATGCAAATATAAGAATCTTAACAGCTTTATACCAAAAGCCCTACCTAACTAAGCGTTCCCAACTAACACGATTATAACTAGACTAATTAAATATATAGCGGCCGTGGTAGGGAATACGGCAAAGGGTACGATTAATGTTGACTATAAAGTAATTATGGAGGTCCTCGTGGAGGTTCATTTTAAAGTAATTACTAGAAGAAGTGCTATATTTATAAGAAGCTAAATTGCTAGTTAACTAGACACTCCCTTAATAAGCAAAAAGAGGTATATAATAAGTTCCGTTAGAGTATAAAAAATATTAGAAATCGCGAGGTTACTATGGCCTACTTTTAAAGCTTCCTAGTTTAATATAAAGGCGTAGAAGATCTTAAGGGTGAGGTTAATAAGACCGAACAGCTCCTTATAGATATAGAAATTAAGAACTACTCTCCTAACTAATACTTTACTAAGTATAGTGAGGTAGATAGCATATAAACCGTTACTATTCTTAATAACTAATCTACGCTCCATTCTATTACGAAGTTAGATATCTTGGATAAGCTAAAGGAGAGCTTTGCGTTCTCCTTTAATAATAGATACTCGGCGAATGTCTTCTATAGTATTATGCTAGATACTAGAGCCGCAGAAGTATCTATAGCAGGAGAACCTTAAGTTTAAGCCCTTTAGTAGCTTAATAACTCTGTTTAGATTAACTATTTAATAACAGGCTAATATACAATTTGTTTTAGTAAAGGTACTATAATCTCTCTCAGCATAATTAGGGTTTAAACCCCCTTAGGGTATATTAGTTTTTACGTTATTTCTACAAACACTCCGTTTTTATTTTGTATTAAAGATATAGATAAGTTAGGCGTTAGGCTTAACAACCTTAAGAATATACTTATTTAGGGAGATAATTGGGTGCCCGTTATACGTAAGTAGGGTTACCCCTAATTACTCCTTTATTAACTAGAAAAGAGTATTACTTAAAGCTACTTAACTAAGTCGGAATTACGCTAACTGCACTATCATTTTAGCCACTTATCTGTTTATTAATTGCTTAGGGTTCTTTAGTAAGTAGGCTATAAAGTTAAGGTTAAGGTAATTAAGTATCTTATAAAGTACTATTATTACTACTAAATAAACCAGAAGTCCCTTGGCCGATTTAAGTTCACCCTTAAAGATAACTATAACTTTAACTTCTATATTATTATTGACGTTATATATCTTAGCAGTAAGCCAGTACTCTAAGTTGTTGACTTCTTAACCTCCTTCTAAGCCGTATAATTCTTAAAGGATATATTAGCTAGGAATGTATAGGATACCCTTTAGTTATACTAGATTAATATCTACCTAGGACCCCCTAATTAAATTGTCTATAATATAGAAAAGAACTTCTTATTTATAAAGTTCCGATAATAGATAAAGGCAATAGTAATTAAGGTTAAGGAAGTCCCTATTAAGGCGTATAATAGTATTAAAAAAGTAGAGCGATATTATACGCCATTACGCCGTATATATAAGATTATCTCTTTAAAACTAAAGGACGCTAGCGAAGAACTTACCTTATAAATGGCTATTAAAGCTATTAACAATTCCGCTAGCCCGGATAGACTTATACCTATATTACTAGTCTTTAGCGCCTACCCTTAAATGACTAATAATTCTTTACTATCTCCCTCTATTATATAACGAGCTAAGGCTATTTATAAGGCAATAAAGGAGGTGCGACGTCTTTACGCTATACGCTAGGTTAATAACGTATTAGGAATAAGAAATGGCCTAAATACCTTAACTATGCTTAATCTGCCACTCTAGTCTAAAGTATACGTATAGCGTAAAAAGGGAGGATGGTTAGGCCCACATTAACTTATTATAATTAATAGTTAAACTTATACTATTTAGATGCCTTATAGACCCACTTAATTCCGTTTAACTGTTATTAAGCTTTATTATAAAGATAATAATTCCGAGCCTTTATAGGATGCCCTAGAAGATACCCTAGAAGAGAACTATAATTAATATACTCTAGAAGACGACTATAATCCTAATATAATTGTAGTAGATATGCCATAACTATAACGCGGTAGAGGTCGCCCGAAGGGATTACGAAATCGCTAATATCTTATTAATTTTAAAGAATAATTTATTACTGCCATTAAGAATAAAGTTAAGTTATTAATGGCCTTTATAATAGCTAAAAAGAAAGTTAACTTTAAGCTCGCAAAATAGCTCTAAAAGGAAGGTCGTATTATAACCTTAGAAGCTCCTTTCTAAGCATCTAATAAGTAGGAGATTAACGGTTTTATTATAAGAGGAGTTTTTAAATTTAAGAAGTATAACCCTACTAAGTTTAATAAAGTTTGTATCTTTAAGTTAAGAATAGTTAATAAGATTAAAGGCAAAGCTACTAACGCCCTATTTAAGAAATTAAGGCTTATTATCTAAGGTTATAATAATAATAGTAAGGAGGTAATTCTTACGTAATCTCCTATAATTTAATAAGCTAGTTAGTAAGTTATTGTTACGCTAGCTTTTTCCTTAATAAAGAATAGAATAGCGGTTTATTTGTGAGATATTACTTAAGCCTATACCTAATTAGAGACGCACCTTTAGCGCTTAATATTAGTATACCTTCTAGAGTAAATTNNCCACTANTANNCNNAAGATANAATTATGGTTNTGCTTAAGCNATTATATAGAATTNTAGAGGNAGGAACTNACTAGTNGGCTACNTANAGTAAGCACCATAAAGAGAAGCTTTTAATAACTACTTTTATATTTAATCCTTACTTCCTTATTATAACTATAGGAACTCCATTTAGAATTGTTGGTATATAAACTAATAATATAATTATTTTAGGAGACGACTAATTCTTAGCTCTTAAAGAAGACAAGCTAGTAAAGATAAATCTTATAGTAAAGCTAAAGGAAAAGCTTAGTTTAATAATACTATTACTCTTTAACAGATGCATCCTCTCCCTAAATAAGGATTCTATTACTCTGCGCTAGAAGGGTTAAGGTAAGAAGATTAACGTTATTAACGCTAATTCTCTAAAGTAAGGATACGTGGAGTAACGCGCTTGCGGAGCTTATATTACTTCTATCTATTAACCTAAGGCTTTATTTAATCTCTCTGTTGCCGCCTAATACTAGGAACTAACTAAGAATAATATCCTTATCCTAAATAAGCGTCTTTTCTAGTAAATAAACTATTTTAATTGGGGACTACTCTATATACCTATTAATCTTCCTACTACTAAGCTCTTTATATTTATTAATAGATCGTTTATAAATAATAAAGATTTTAGCTCCTAGTTAGGATATAAGATTATTATCGCGAACGAATTTACTAGAGAGAATAACTTTATAATCTATAGTAATCTTATTTATTAGAGCTTAACTAAAAGTAAGCGCGTTACCTAAAGTATTTTAGCGTTAGAGATATATAGAATGGTTAGTGGAGTTAATATACCAATTACAATTGGAACTACCCTAAAGATAATTATAGATCGACTTAAACTTTCTATTATCCCTATAATTATATACACCAACTTATATTCCCTCTACGAGTGTTTAGTTAAGCTTAGTACTATAAAAAAGAAGCGCCTTATAATTAATATTATGGCACTTTAGTAATCCTATAAGTATTAAAAACTCTTTAAGATTTAATAGATTAATGGCCAAGATAACTTAGTAGATGTAATGATAAAGGCGAACCTAAATAAGGCACTAGAGACGTTTATTAATATAAATACTCTATATATATAAGTTAAAGGTTAGGTTAAAAGGGAGTCCCTAGAAATTTCTTAGTTACGTAAGGTCTTAAGATGTCTAGGAACTTTAACCGGCGGTTAAAGTTATCTAATTGGTTAGATTCTCTTGCTAAGACTTTTTTAGAGGGGGAGCCTAACTTAATCTAGCTAATTAGGATTTTCTATCCCCGGGATAGAAAATCGCTATTGGCTTGCTTACTACTAGTGCCTTAGCGGCCCTCCGAATATAATATCTACCTACAACTCCTAAGTAAGAAAGCACTACGTGCTAAGAGGCAAATTTTGGGATAGTGAGACTTATATTATAATGGTAATAGTAAGTAAAAAGGATTAATATTTGTTACGCTAGTTAAGCGGTATATATATATAGATAATAACTACAAAAGAAGAGTTGCTAGTATTGGGAATAAAGGCAAGTGGTTACTATATAAGGCATATTGCCACCACATATAGCAAGTTGCCGTTACGTGCGGCAAGTTGCCGTTATGTGCCGCCGCGGCACTAGCGTGGTAAGGAACCTTAAGTTCCTTACCCCTTTCTTCAAGAATTAAAAGAATAATAATTATCATACTATCTACGAACCGTAGCTACGTGATATCCCCTTGTGTAACTAACAAAAGGGATTGCCAAACTTACCCTTTTAAAAAGGTCCGCCGTAGCTCCTCTTAGTCCTTAAGTTGTACTTATTCTACGGATTATACTTATTCTATAAATTATACTTAGTTACTATAAAGCGTCTTACCTTTAGTTAATTTAGAAAATAAATTATCCTAGGGCCAAGTCACGCCTTAGAATAAAAAGTGGAAGAGTATAAGTATTTAGGCTCTTCTAGCGCTAATATACTCGGCGAAATTTAAATACTTAAAAAATAGAAGAAAGTATAAATCCTTATAAACAGCGGAGCTACTAGTATAGGCTTTATTAATACAAACTACGCAAAAACTTAACGCTTAAATTTAAGGAAACTTAATAAGCTATAAGGCCTATAAGGCTTTAATAGTAAGCCTTTAATACACAGCAAACTAATGTACTACGCTTTTATAAAGATGCGAATAAGCAAATACCTTAAATATATTTCCCTATTTATAACACCTTTAAAGCATTATAAGGTAATACTTAGACATAGATAGCTAAAATAACACAACCCTTTAATTAGCTGGGTTAAAGAAATACTAAAATTCCGTACAACCTACTGCTAAAGTTATTACTTAAAATACTACTTACCCTACAAATATGTACACAACTATTTAAATTTAATATAATATAAATTACCCTTACCACAAACCTTAAACCAATATAATAAAGTTACAACTGCTAATTACAGTAAAGAATGCGAAGATAATATATTAAAACCCCTTAAAATTTATATAGTATAAGCCGTACCCTTTTATTTATTAACAAGAAAATAAAACTATAAGATCTTTACTATAACACTAAAAGATATTAAGAAGGCGTTGGAACCAAAGCAATATATTAACCCCCAACCTCTTATACCTAAAGAATATTACAATCTAATTAATACGTTTAAGAAACAATTTATAAACTAACTACCCCCGTATTAAAATAAGTACGATTTTAAGATAGAACTTAAACATAATATAACGCCAAAGTTTGGCCCGTTATACGGTATATCGTAAAAAGAGCTGCTTATAATATAATAATACCTTAAAGAGCACCTAAAGAAAGGATTTATTCGCCCTAGTTAATTACTATTTATCTTACCTATACTATTCGTTAAGAAACCTAGAAGAGGCTTAAGATTCTATATTAATTATTAAGCCCTAAATATAATTACAATTTAAAACCAATATCCAATTCCTCTACTTTAAGAAACGCTTAACTGCTTAGTAAAAGTATAATACTTTATAAAGCTTAATATAGTCGCTACCTTTAATTAAATCCGTATTCACGAAGGAGATAAAAAGTATATAGCTTTCTATATATAATAGGGACTTTTTAAATACCTAGTAATGCCGTTTAGTATAAAGAACAGTCCTAGTATATTTTAGCAATATATTAACAATACGCTTCGCGAATTCCTTAATATATTTATTACCGTATATATTAATAATATCTTAATCTATTTATCTTTGCTTTCTAAGCATTGGAAGCACATCTAAAGAGTTATTAAACGCCTATAAGACGCGGGCTTATAATATAATATTAAGAAATATAAGTTCTATACGTCTAAAGTTACGTACTTAGGCTTAATTATATCCCGTAACGGAATTAAAATAGACCCTAAAAAAATCGCTATAATTATAAACTAGGAAGATCCTAGTAGTATATAAAACATCTAAAGATATCTAGGATTTGTAAATTTCTACTATTAATTTATTAATTACTTCTTAAAAATTATTTAGCTATTAGTAAATTTAATAATAAAGAATATAAGATTTAAATAAACTACTAAATGCGAATAAGCTTTTAACGACCTAAAATATTATTTTATAACTACTCTAATTATTACCTACTTTAACCCGGACCTTAAATATATTGTTAAAACAGACTTATCTAATTATATACTAGGAGGAGTATTATTATAATATAATAAGGACGGCGAGCTGCGCCTAGTAGCCTTTCTCTTCCAGAAACGTACCCCTACTAAATTAAACTATAAGATATATAATAAGGAACTGCTTATAATTATTAGATNCTTTAAANAATNGCGNNNANAACTTAAAGNATTNTTNTTNNTAATACGCGTATTAANNGACTATAAAAACCTATAGTACTTTATAACTATAAAGCAATTAATATAGCGCTAAATTTATTAGGCTAAATACCTCTTATAATTTAACTTTAAGATTACGTACTAACCTAGCAAACTTAATTAAAAGCCTAACTTATTAATATAACGATTATAGGACTTACCTATAAACGCCTTTAACAAACGGATTATAAATTAATTACGAATTCTACTGCCCCCTAAACGCTTTAAGAAACTACGCCCTATATTTTTAGATGCGGAACTTAACAGGAATAAATTAGAAATTAATAAATTAATAGAGCACAAATATAAGAACGACCCCTAAATAGCAGATATAATAAAAGCGATTTAAATAAGGAAATGGCAATATAAGGATATTACACTCGCTAAATGCGAAATCTATAATAATTAGTTATACTATTAATAGAAGATAGTAGTCCTGAATTCTAAACCCTTATAATTTAAAATACTTAAATTTATATACAATTCCCCTATAGTAGGGCATCCTAGCCGTATAAAAACCTATAAGATTATTTAACAAGCATATTACTAGCCTATAATGCATAATTATATATAAAAATACATTTAAGTATACAGAATGTGCGTATATAGGAAGACCTCTTATATATAAAAATAAGAAGTACTTTAACCGTTACTAATTCTAATACAAAGATAGCAAGATATTTTAATTAACTTTATAGTTAACCTGCCTAATAGTAATAAGTTCACGAATATTATAGTAGTTGTTAACCGTCTTATAAAAATACAATATATAATTCCTATAGACTTAATTAATGCAATATTAGTAGCCAAATATTTTATTATGTCTTTAAGCTACACAGACTTCCTAATTTAATAATATCCAACCATAGAAGCCAGTTCGTTTTGGACTTCTAGTAAGCCCTATATAAATAATTAAGTATATAAACATAACCCTTAACCGTATTTTATTTAGAGATAAATAGTTAAACTAAAATTGCGAACGCGATTATAGAACAATACCTATAAGACAACTGGGAAAAGTAGCTACCTTTAGCTAAGTTTACTGTAAATAATATAAGAAACGAATTAATAGGTATAACACTGTTCTACGCAACCTACGGATAAAACCCTTAACTTAGGTTTAAACTATAACCTAAAATTAATACAACAGGCCCTATAATTAAGAGGATTTAACTAATTAACGCGTATAACTTCGCTAATTAAATAAAGCAGTTAATGAAACTATTATAAAGTAAATTAGTGTACGCCTAAATGGTATAGGAATAGTATATAAATAAAGGACGAGCTCCTATATGGGACTTTAAGGAAGGTAATATAGTTTACCTAAATACACAAAACCTAAAGACTTAATAACCCTTAAAGAAACTAGACTAGAAGTTTATAGGCCTATACTAAATTAAGAAGAAACTAAGCCTATACGCTTATAAGCTTAAACTACTAACTAAAATAAAAATACATCTAACGTTTTACGTAAACTTGCTATAACCCTTAAAGGGTAAACCTATAACTCGCAAAGTGCTACCGCTACCTCCTATAATTTTTAACAACGGTAATAGTTCTTACTTTATTAACTTAATTAATAATATATAATAGAAAACACAATCTAAATAATTTAAACTCTTTATTAAATAGGAAGAATATAAAATATAAACTTAGGAAACCTATAACTAGATTAAGACTAACGCACCTTCCCTAGTAAAAGAATTCCACAAAGACTATCCTTCGCGGCCTACTTTAGCTAAATAGATATAATATAAAGGTAAATAACTACCACCTAATATAAATACACGAAACATAATAGCAGAAAGCTTAAAATTAAAAAGAACTTAAAATATATTATAATATTTATAATACAATCACATAACATATAAGATATTAAGGAACTTTAACTAGCGGTTAAAGTTATCTAATTAGTTAGATTTACCTTGCTAAGACCTATTATAAAGATATTAGTTCTGCTTACCGCCTTAACTAAGCTAATAGCGATTTTCTATCCCAGGGATAGAAAATCCTAATTAGCCTATTTAACGATAGAATTAGTAAAACTCTACACCGCCACTTAACGCGAAAACACAACACGCAATAAGTTATAAGTCTTAACTAAAATTAAATTATTTAGACCTTTGGCTAAAAGGGGGGGTACTATAATAGGACTAGCCTAGTTATAGTAGGAATGTCTTAGTAAAATACTTAATAGATAAATTCTAACGCTTTAACCAAATTCTGCTAGATTAATTGAATTTTATTAAAGTCTATTAAAGACCGCGTGCGTATATACGCACGCATTAACCACTAAGCCCCTAACTATTTAATTATATAATTCTCTTATTATTCCTTTCTCTTCTTTACGCAACGTCTTATTCTTAGCGAGAGCTATATACCCTTAGATTTAGATAGAATTTATATTATTCCTTTGAATTTTCCCCAAAGTCTCTCCGCGCCCTTCCAGTTTACTTAGGTAGCGTTTAAGGTTACTATAGTTAAGGTAGCTAAATTGGTAATACCAAATAGATAGACTTTTATTGTTTTTAATTGTTTAGAAGATTGATTTTAATAAGCAGTTATACTACTAAATTAGGTAGAGTTATTAAACTTTAGGTGTATATCCTATTACCTTATTATTATATTTAAGTTTGTAAGTCTCGTTATTAAAGAAGATACTTATTTCCTTAAGTCGGCTCTTAAATAGTAGGTTTACTAGTAAATATAGCACGTAAAGAATATTATATAGAGTAAGCGTACTTCCGTAACTTTTATTAGGTAGTATAGTTTATATAAAGATAGATTTTTTTTCTACTAGTTAAGCTCTACAGGGACTAACTATATCTAATAAGGTGTCGTTATTAATATAGTTAAAAAAAGTTTATAATTCTTATAGTAGTAAACAGTAGCAGCGATATTATAGATAAAGTTATATCTACTTAGTTAGGCTTATACTACTGCTACTACAAGCTTACGTTATAGATTTACTTTATTTTTAACTTAATTAGAGTATTTATTAAGCTAAATAGGTGGCTTAGTCCTCTCTTTCTTCCTTATATGGATTTTATTACTAATTCTCTATAGTGCATTTTTTTGGTTTTTTTTCTAGTAGTCTTCTTCGGAATATATAGTTCTGTTATATTTTATATAGTTAAGGTACTTATATATTCCTACTAGTATAATCTTTCTCTTTATAGATGTTCCGTTATTTAAACGTGTTATTAGTATAGTAGAAGCTTCTTAATTAAGCTTACTATTAAAGATAATAAGTTCCTTACCTAAGGCTTATAGGTCGGTATTTTCCTATATCTAATTTATTTATTAAGTTGTTTTAAACTAAACGTAGTTAGTAGAGCTAACTCTATATAAAAGGGCCGCTTAGGTAAGAATCTTGTAGTTAATAGGTTGGTCTATTTTAATAAGGCAATTAAGGTTTAATATAATATAGGAGATAAATTTCTCTATATCCTTAAAATCTTAAACATATTTAGTAAAGAAGGTTGCTATAATATTAGTAATAGCTACCGGATTAAGATCCTTAAAGCGTTTTTTAGGGCCTTTTATTTCTTAAGCGCCTATCTAGCATTTATATCCCTAATACGCGTAGGTTACTAACTAGGCCTTCTATAAAGCCATATATATTAGCTATAGCCTTTATATTAAACTTTTTATAGCTCCTTATAAAATAGATAAGGTGGTACTTTTTAGGGGTAAATACTACCCTATACCGGCGTGCCCACGCCGTATATACCTTATGCGCCCTTTCTATAGTTCTACAGTTTTCCTCCGTAGTCTTGCTATATGTTAGTATATTAGAGTTATTAACAAATCCAAATGCAGTAGTAGTTCCCCCTTATAGCTTTAGTAGGAGTATATAGGCAAAAAAGAGGAATAGGATTAGCGATAGTACTAAGCCTTAGGTTATACCGGTGTTTGTTTATATTATCTATACTATATATCCCCCAACCAAGAGCCCTATTATCTAACCTCTAAGGAAGGACTTTATAAACTATACTATCTAGTAAGGTATAGCTTAGGCCTTTATATTATAGATTATTCTTTTATAAAAGACTTGGTTAAAGGCCTTAAAAATATTAAGGCTAAGTAATAAGGTTACTAGGTTTAGGTTACTCCTCTATACTATATATACCTGTTAGGTTAGTAGCTCCAGTACTATCTATATTAAGTACCCTAGCCTTACTCCTATTTAACTAGCTAGTAGTATACCCATCTCCTCCGCAATTTTAGATAGTTAGCTAGCTACTATTCTCTTAAGTAGCTTCCTAATAGTGTTAAGCAGCGCAATCGGCTGGTAGGCCTTTGCCGTAGTATAGGATAACTTTTACGGTTTTAAAGGACTACTATAATAGAGTTTTTAAACGGTTTTAGGTAATGTCTAATTGCTATATAGCTGCTAAAGAGTTTAGCTAGCACTAGGGCTAGCTACTCTCCGTATATCTTAAGGAATTAATTAGTAATCTTCTTTAGACCTAGGGCCTTATTAGGGTCAAGCCCCTTTAGGGCCGTAATAATATCCTCCTCCTTAACTACTTCCTTTACTATTCGCGGCTCTAGGTATATAAACCCTAGTATATTACTAAGGTCCGCCTCTACTAGTAGCGGGAAGAACTGCTCTATAAGGATAGTGGCCTTCTCCTTATTATTATAGTGTAGGGTCTCCTCTCCTAGTCTGCTAATAGGAGGAAACTATAGTAGGGCCTTCGGCTTCCCGTCTGCTATACGCGCCCATTTTACTATCCTCTACATCCCTTTAGGGTTATTTATTAACTTTTTAACGGTCCTCCTCTATAGCTTATTAGCCTCTTATTAAATTACCCTTTTCTTTTTATTCTATACGACTCTATAGTTAATCTAGTTAGGTACTAATTAAGAGACCTTTTACGCCTAAAAGGCCTATTAGGTTTCCTTTACTACTTCTATATATTCCTCTAACTATACTTTAAAGGCTTGCGGTAAGGGCCGCGTATTAGGTACTATTTTTACTATAGTGTTCTTAATTACCTAGTATATAGCCTCCGCTAGCGTATTTAGTTTATCTCTTATATTGTACGGGAGTCTATATAGGGGCTAGAGTCGGCCTTTTAGCTTACTCTATACTACCTTCTAATTAGCCTTTTTCTATAGTGGTCTTTTAGGTAAAGGGGGCCCCTCTAGCGCCTTTATATCTACCTCTATAATAATAAAAAAGTAGTTAAACCCTATATGCTAGCGGTCTTATCTTTAACTCTATAGCAGCCTATTAGTAATTTAGGAGGAGGTAAACACTAGGTCTAGCGTGCTCCTTAATATACCCTTTACCTATATCTCTATACCCACCTTAGTAGCTATACTTAGGCCGGCTGCCTTTATAGCGCGGATAAGGTCATTTGCCGCGTTGTCCGCGTATATTACTATTACACCCCCCTAAAAGGGGTAGTGTAGATTAAAATTACCTAATAGTATATGTTCTCCTTTGGCCCTTAGCAGCTCCGGTAGCATATAGATACTACTGTTTGTCTATTAGAGGTTATAAATATTATAAATCTAGATAGTCCTCTCGTAGCCCTCCAGCTTAATTATATATATGTCCGCTAAGTGGTATATAGGCGCCTACTTATTTATATTAATAGCCTTATTTATATAAAAGCAGACCCTTATATTGCCTACTTCCGCATACACTAGGTAGTAGGATTTTGTAGTATATATTATATTTCCTTAATCCCTCCGCTACGGCTCCTAGATAGTTAATATATCCAGTTAGGGGTCCGCCTACTTTACCTCTTATAGAAAGTAGAGCAGTATACCGTTCCTACTATTATTAGTATTATACTATATAATTATAATTATAATTATTTTCCGGTGTCCTAATATAAGAGATCTATGCTAGCCTCTAAGTTAGCTGAGTTGGTGCCCTTTAGCGTCCGTTTGCTTTCTTATAATATAGTTTTAGAGCCTTTAGATGCCTCTCTCCGGATCTAGGCTTCTGCTTCTACCTCTATATTAAACTCTATATTTAGTAGAGGCTCCTAAGTTACTAGGATTTAAATTAAGGCATATATACTACTATATAGTGCTATTTAGAGTATTAATTAGAGGGTCCTCTAACCTATTTCCTTCCTAGAATAATTAAAAGTCCGTAGCTGGCCGACCTTTTAGGGGGCTTCCTCTGCCTATATAGAGCTCTCTTACGTAACTGTCTCCTTTAGCTTCCTTTTCTTAGCTCATTATAAGGCCTCCTTAGTGGTGATCTCGTACTATAATTGTAATTGTTATCCGCTTGTAGGTGCCTTATAAGTGCCTATATAGTGTATTAGCATATAGGCCCTAATTGCTACAGCCTTCTCCTGCTGTGTTTGCTTGATACTACACGCCCCGTTCTATGCCTTATAGTCTACTTTATAGTTAATACACTTTTTAGGTAGGTCTCCTATACATTCGCTAGTATTATATTACCTAGCGCAGCGTCCGCATCTAGCTTCTCTCCTACAACTCTTAGCTATATAGTTAAAGCCTTGGCATTTTTTTTAATCCTTTATATATATCTACTTTATAAACTAGTAGCTCTATGTCTCTATATACTAGCTCTAGTATTATAATATACTATATAGGGTATATCTTAATTTTTATTAGTTAGTTAAGTCTATATATAATTTCTAAAATCTTAGCTGCAATTCTAAATAGTCCTAGCCTAATATAGTCTAATTTCTTACTTAGTCGTTAACGTGTAAAAAATTTATATAATAGCTATACTTTATCCCCTCCTTTAGATCTAGTCCCTTAGATCTCTTAGCATTATAGTACTTTTTATTTTTATTTTATACTAACTTTATTATAAAGTAGAGGTCCTTATAAAGATTTATTAGAGTCTCTATTCTCTACCTAGCTATTTTACTTATTTTCTTTACTTATTATAGTAATAATAATATTCTAAACTTATATCTATAATTCGCCTACAATAGTAATATCTCTATACCTTTCTATAGCGTTGCATTATATATAAACTATATAACTAGTAATAATAATACCTAATTATTCTGCGCGTAGTTAATATAATATCTTAAATACTATTCTAGCGTCTAATTTAATCTTTCTGTTTATCCGTCTATCTATAGGTAATATACTATTAACGTTATTATGCGAACCCCTTATTCCGCTAAAATACCTCCTAAAATACTACTATAAATCCTAAATCTCTATCCGATATAACTCTACAAACACCTTTTTAATATAGATTTTAGTAATATTTTTCACTAAGATTTCTTTTATAACTTTTCTTACTAAGCCCTAAATTTCTTAAATAATATACTCTTCCTAGAGTCTTAATACTAAGCCTATAACTCCATTATGTCCCTATATTATTCCTTTATAAAAGTCTTTAATAAATTCTTCTACGATATTCCTTAGGATATATATATTTATTCTCCACTTATACTAATCTAATTCTAAATCTTTAAGCTATGCTTCCTAGATCCTTCTTATCTAATCGCTTTCCGATAACTTATATTCTTAAGTTACTATAAGTTTTAAGTAGTTATACCTAATTAATCTATCCTTATTTCATTATAGTATTACTTTTAATAGTTCCTTATTATTCTATAATTTAGCCTTTTTATTTAGTGCATCTGCTCTTATATTTTTAGTACCTTTAGTATACTAAATTTTAAAATAATATTCTATAAATATTTCTATCCATTTAACCTATTTATAATTAAGTTCTTTTATTATTAAGTACTCCGTTAGGTTCTTATAGTCTATTTTAACTATAAATAGTTTCTTTATGCCTTATAAGAATACTCTCTATTTTTTAAGTACTATAACTATACCTAATAACTCCTTATTTATAAATATTATAGTTTAGTTTTAGTAGTATTATCTTCTAAATATAGTATGCTATTAGGTACTATATATTTCTATACTTTTATAGTAAGTATACTTCTAATATAAAGTCTAATATATCCGTTTTAATAATTTTTTTTTGTCCTAATTAGTAGATTTTAAGGATTAGTTCCTAGGTAAATAATTTCTTAAATTTCTTAAACAACTTCTTTTATTTGTTTCCCTATACCCATAGTTCCTCTTTCCTTATTAGTTTTATAATAGCTTAATACTTATTGACTATTATATTATATATATTATTCATTGCTTAACGTCCGATTCGGATCCCTATTAGGCCTACGCGAACTACTCCTTATATATATATATAGGGAGAAAACTCTATTTAAGAAAACCCCGTGATCTATCTCCCCGCCTTTTAGGACTCGCCTATAAGGCGCCTGCGAGGCGCCTGCGAGTTACCTATAGTGCTTTACTACCTTACTTTTTAACCTTCTTAGGAACCACTGCTGCCGTAATAAGCCTACGGACGCGCTAGTATCGTAAACTTTACTCTACTACTGTAGAGTTATTAGGGGGCACCCGTTGCTTGCCCCCCGCCCTCTATTGCTATTTCCTTTATAACCTAGAACTAGTTTAGTATATTTTAGCTAATAAGCCACTAGGTAACCGCCTTAAGGCCTTTTTATATTAAGAGCAGTGTATTATAGTTTTTTATACCAGCTACTAAGAGTATTACTTCTTAGTTAGTGCGTAAGGGGCATAATAGTATTANGTNTTTTGGTNTCTNTCTTANCTAGCTATATTTANATCTTAGGCTACNTACTANNANACCNACCNAGTAGAGCTAGTCTTTTAGTCCTATTATTCCTATTCTTAAGAGTATTACTATTATATTTTCTGCCTTTGTTAGGCCTTTTTAGAGCTCTAGAGTATTTACTCCCTATAGCGTTAACTATGCTACGGCTTAGGTTCCTCTTATCTTAGTTAGCCTCTATACCTTTAACTTCTATATACCTCTCCAGCGTTAGTCTAGCCAGTATTATATTACGGTAGATAGTTTCCTAGCGTTCTTTTATACTCTACTTTAGCTCCTTTCTCTCTCTTACTATTGTCTTTACTAGCCTCTTATACGTCTCCCTTTCTCCTCTATATAGGCCTAGGCCCTAAAGCAGCACTATTCTTCTTTTGCTTTCTTTACCTGTTTCTCTAATATATCTTCCCTACTTTAGGGTTATTGGTTTATTCTCCTATAGGGCGCCCTAGGGTCCCTCTATAGTTTATTTAGGCGTATCTTAATATACTTTATAATATTAGAGTTACGTTTATTTTGCGCCCTTTATATTATAGCGGCTTTAATATATAGTTATAGGGGGGGAATATTGGCTTCCTTTTTAAGCAGTGCTGTGGCCGTTTGCTTATATCCGCCTATTATACTCTAGAGGTAGGCTGTTTAGACCTTTTAGAGTGGTTTAAGGAGTAATTTAGGGGGGCCTTTTTTAGATTCTCTAATGGCCCAAATACTAGACCTATACGTTATGGTTAGCTGGACAACTGCTATATATAGTAGGCGTAACCTTTAGAAGCATAGACCCTATATAGAATTGACGATCCTAGATAATATAATATACTATACTTAGCCCTTATAGGCCGCTTGCGCTATATATACGCTCTACTAAAGCTTACTATCTACCTATACTCCTAATACCCTTAGGCCCTAAACTGGTTAGCCCCTAAAGCCTTAGATATAAATTATATGCTAAAGATCTGTAGATTAGTTACGTTTTCTTATAAAGTGGATTAGCTAGTACTTCTCTAGTAAGAATTGGACTCTATATCGTCTTGCCTATTCTATATAGGTATTATAAGCTTTCTCTAGTGTTCTGCAATTCTTTACGGCTGTTAGCCTATATATAATTAGGTTTATATTATTAATAAAGCCTATCCCCTAGGTTGCCCCTTCCTTAAAGAAGTTAAGTAGGTTGCTTATAAAGAAAAGGAAGAGTATAGGCGAGAGGGGTAATCCTTATAATATTCCTGTTGTAACTATAATAGGGGGGCTCTAGTATCCGCTAAAGACTAGTAATATTTCTTTCTAATTTATAAACCCTTAAATAAATTATATAATCCATTCTAGGAAGCCTTTTACCCTAAGGATATATAGGAGACGCTTATGGGGTATATTATTATAGGCGCCGCTAATATCTAGGCTAAGCATTAATACTATAAAGTCCCTTTATATCGCCTATGCGGATTTAATAGTAGTAGCAAGTAGCGTAAGTGCTAATAGTGTTAAGCGGTTTTTTCTTACCCTTATTTAGCTTTATAGTAGTAGGTTATATTCCTTAGCCGTATCTACTATATGGTCTACTATTACCTTTTCTAAGATCTTGCTAAGGGTGTTTTCTAAGGTAATAGGGCGGTAGCTTCCTAGGATTAAGTAATCTACTTTTCCTTCTTTCTATAGAATAACCGTTATTATAGATCTTCTAAGTTGTGGGTAGTAGCCTACGGCAAAGTATGCCCTAGCTATATCTGTAAGCTAGGGTGCTATAAGTAATCTATAGGTTTTTAAAGCCTTATTTAGAATCCTATCTAGTCCTAGTACTATATTATTTAAAAGGCGGCTAATAGTTTTGGCCATTTCCTCTATTATTATATCGCTGTTAACTCTTAGGCGAGTTACCGGTGTTTTACTTATAATATCGCTAAGGTCTACTAAAGCCAGTTAGGGGAAGAACCTTTTTATAAGGATCTTTACCTTCTTATTATTGTTATTAGTAGCCTATAATTCCCCTACTCTTTATAGGGGTAGTAGGTATAAGTCTTTTACTAGGCGCCCTACCTTTTTCTTTACCTATTTTACTATAGCCTAAAGGCCCTTATTATAGGGGAGGCTCGGGTTAAAAGTGTGCTTATTTATAAACTATCTCCAGTTATTCCTTACTTTCTTCTTTAGGGTATTCTTTAACTAGTTTCTTATGTCTTTATATTATCTCTTATCTTTAGGGTTATAGCTACTTATATATTTCCTCCTTACTCGTTATTGGCTAGTAATAAGAACCGCGTATTATGCGGACTATACGTATTGCGTATAGGGGCCTAGTTTTAAGACTAGGCAGTGCTCTTCTAGCCTATTTTTAATTATTGCCTAGATTCTTTCTAGTCTTTAGTTAATTTCCTTAGGGGTAGCTAATAAGCCTTACTCGTTTAGAATTGGGTGGATTTCTTCTAGGTCTTAGAGTTGTTATTTAACTATATTAAAGAAACTGTCTGTCTTAAGCTTCCTTATTATATATCTTTTACTACTTAGTTACGCCTTAATATTTAAATCTAGCTGTATCTAGATAGGGATATAGTCTAAGGCGAGTGCCTATTCTTCTTTAGGGTTATACCTTTTAAGTCTCTAGTATAGGCCTTTGTCCATAAATATAAGGTTAATTATACTTTTGGAGGTTCCTTATTGCTATATAGTTGCTCCTAAAAGGGTGGCCAACTTAAGGCCCTAGGTGTTTATAGCTCTTAATAGGCACTCTACCTATTAATTAGCAGTAATATAGATACCCCTCTACCGCGGGTGGTAGAGGTTTATATCTCCTAGTAGGATAAACTCTATACCTTTAGTTTTTAGCAAGCTTATTATTAATATAATATTCTCTGTTTATGGGACCCCTTTAACCCTAAGGTTATATACATTAATAATTTATACCGGTCCCCTATATATCTAGATTATTATAACTATAATATCTAGGTTAACTGCCTGCTATAACTATAAGGATAGGCTAATAGCCTTACTAATTATAAAGTACACGCGTATAGCTACTTTTGGTTTATATAGGAGCTAAAATCCTTAGGGGCAGTATGTTAATTATATGTAGGTATTATAGTACGGCTCTTATATAGTAAGGATATAGTATTTCTCTAGGTCTAGACTGTCTAGTAAAGGCCTTATAAAATAGTGGTTTGTGTTACTATAGTTATACTATATAATAGATAGGTAGCGGACCCCCAGTAAGGGTCCTTCGCCTCTCTTTTATTCCTTACTTTTTTTATTTCTACTTTCTCTAGGATATTTAGAACTTCTATCTCTTATATCTATATATCTATACCCTAGTTACTACTTATTTTATATAGAGCTTTCTATTCCTATATCTTATATTTCTACTAGCGCTTTTATATCTAAATCTGTTATTATCTCTAGTTCCTCCCCTATTCTTACTAGCTAGCTATACGCCCTTTATAGGTTGGCTATAAATGTTATATTTACTGAGTTAAATCTAATTCTTAATTATCCTAGTTTTAAGCTTACTGTAGCTGTCTATAGGGGTCTTCCTATAGGGCGTCCTCTCTCTTATGTCCCCTGTAACCCTTATATCCCTATATAGTCTAGTAATATTATACAGCGCCACTTTTGGCCTATTAAGGCTTGGGATAGCTAGCCTAGCCCCCTAGTGCTAAAGGTAGGAAACGCTAGGAAGGCACCTACGTCCCCCTAGCTTATCGCCTATTATTTCCATTTATATAACCTAGCGTATAGTTATTCCCGCAGCTGTTAAGCCCTTACCTTCTACCTCCTATATTTAATACAGTCTTCTCTTTCCTACGCCTTATATATACTTCAGTAGCAGTTTACGCATTTTATTTAGTTTTAATTTAAGTAGTATCTTATATTATAGGGGCCTATATAGTGGCCGCAGTATACCTATACTGCGTATATAGATTAGGTATATCCCTATTATATATAGCGGTAGCATTATTTTAGGAGTAGTTTATAGTTATAAAGCCTTACGTTATATATAAGGCCATTTATAATTATTCCTTTTTAGATAAGGAGTTTTTACATTCCTAGTATATATATACTAATAATAAGGAAGCCATGCGTTCAATTAGCGTCTCCCTAGCAAGTCTCTAGCGACCCTTATATCCTCTTATTATTTTTATTATTTACTTAGTTTACATTTTCCTATTAAAGCTATTAAATTTAGGTAATCTTAAAGCCTAGTATAAGGCGTTCTATATGTTTTACTATCTCCTATATAGTTACTATATTATTCACCTAGCGTTCCTTTTCTACCCTAAGGCTTATAGGAACCGCTAGGACTTTAACTAGGTAGTCTTTATAGAGCACTTTTATACTAATACATTCTCCTAGCCTGTCCCCTATCCTTATAGCTTATTCCTTTACCTATTAGTCCTTTAGGGTAACTCTAATATCTCCGCTTTTAAGGTATCGGACTATAACTACGTCGTAAACCTCTTTATAAATCTTTATAAGGACTTCTATTTCTAATTATCCCCTAAGCCCCTCTACTTTTTCTATATTTAGTTATATTATAATTATATACCCGGTTATTATCTTAAAGGGAGTAGGTTCCCTATACTATAGAAGCGCGGCTACGGCGGCCTAGATACAGTTTACCGGTAAAAGAGGGTTTTATTTATTTTTAATTTTACTTAGCCGTTAGAGAATTTAATTAAGGGTTTACTAAAGGGGTGCCTAAGGTTTACTAGACTAGCGGAGCCATTCTACTAGCTATATTAGTTTATTATAGCTAATAGTTACTCCCCTATAATTTTAGATACTAGACGTGTCTAGTAGGCTTTATATTTTATTAAATGCCTTCTTAATAGAGGTATTTCCGCTTTATGGTGTAGTATTCGCCCGTCTTTATTATAGAGGGCTGTTATTAGGCGTAGATCTGGCGGTTGCGCGCGAGTACGAGCCACCGTCGGTTAACGTGTGCCTCCCCTGCGATGTATGCATCTTAGGGAGATTCTCTAGGTGTTTTTTAGGGTTCTTTTTAGTTGGTTTTAGTCTTTTTAGGCCAGGTGCAGCAAGAGCTCCTCCTTAACTATTATATTATAAACCTTCTATAGTAGTTATAAACCCCTAAAAATAACCTTAACTACGTTACGTTCTCTAGTTCTTACTAACTTACTATAGCTTAAATTTTCTTTAAGTCTATACTAATATAACCTAGTTTAATAATAAAATTAATAAAATTAGTCTTCCTTATAAAGAACTCGCGTTTTTTTATTATTATTAGTATCTATTCTTCTTATAGTTTCTTTAAAACCTATTTAATGTATTCTCTATATTCCTCCTTACTTATTAAGTAGATACTAATAATACTAAGATATACTATAATAAACTTATTAAGGTATTCTCTTAATATACTATTAATTTGCTTCTAAAATATTACTAATGCGTTTATAAGCCTAAATTATATAACTAATAGTTTATATAGTCCTTCCTTTAACCTAAAGGCTGCCTTTTATTTATTACCCTCCTTAATCTTAATCTAATAGTATACCTATCTTAGATTTATCTTTATAAAGATTTATATATTATCTATCCTATTTTAGATTTTACTAATTAAGGGGTAAAGGAGACCTATCCTTTCTAGTAATGCTGTTTAACTATTTATAATTAATATATAACCTAAGCTTTCTATTTTTCTTTAGTATAAATGATACTAAATATTCTATTAATAACTGCGATAGTCTAATATATCCTTTTTATACGTTTTCTTAGATAAACTCCTTAAGTGCTCTTAACTCTTTTTCAGTTAGCTTATAAATTAGAAAAAACTTTAGACCAGTTTCTAGCTCTAACTCTATCTTATAGTTCTATACTATATACTTTAATAGCTTTTTACTTTCTAGGCTTTATAGCTTTTTACTATACTTATAGTATCTCCTTAGTATATAACTTAAGCCTTACTTAGTCTCTTTATATATTACTCTAACTTAGTACTATACTAACTTAATCTGCTATTATATCTTGCGTTATTAAGTAACCTTAATATTAACTTAACCTATAACCTAATTAATCTTTAGATTATATTCCTGTAACCAAGGTATCTCTAATACTATCTTATTTCGCCCTAATAGTAAAATATTAAAAGATATCTTAATTTGTCTTTCTTTAATAGTTATTTAAATAGGTTCTATTTTAAGGTTAATAATGCCTCCTTTATAGGCTATTAGATCTTCTAAAATTATAACTAATAAATAAGGGTACTCTTTTTATCTATAAGGTAGTTCTATTTTTTTAACTACTATTAGTAAAATATAGTTCCTTATTACTCCACTATCTATTAACGCTTTAAACCGTTAATCTTACTAATTAACTCTTAAATTTAGGTATTATTCTTAAATTCCTTTAAGGGTCTAAGGCTTTACTATTAGCTCCCTCTAGTTTTATAAGATTCGCCTTTTCCTAACTATTAGCTACTAGATTCTATTATACTTATCTTATTCTTTAGCTAATACCTAGTTCGTTTTTTATTCTTAATATACTATAGATATATATTCTCTAGGTATTTCCACTACTATTATCTATTTAAGTATTTTTTTTATAAGAAATCTTTTTAGTTAAAGTATTAAGTTGCCTAACTTTTAAACTTCTACTAAATACTAGGCGTATATATACTTAGTACCTCTATATTATTACTTATCTAGCGCCTAATATATCCTTATAGAGTATTTCTTATTCTTTACCTTTAGCACTTAATATATACTATATTAGTTATCTATATATATAATTTGGCCGTCAAAATCGGACTCTGCACCTGTATGTGGTAACAGCTACAAACCTAGTCTTTAAAGTTTAGATCTAGAGCCAACGCAGAGACGTTACATAGCGTGCGGACAGGACCTGGTGGTAGTTATAGGCGTTAAGGGCGGTAGTGAAAAAATTTCGGATAGTGAGATCTTAAAAACCACTACTATTGGCTCTCTACAATACGACGACTACTACGCTGTTCTTCTATCTAGGGCACCTATACGATCCAACATAGATATATAGTTTTTGATAACATCCCCTAACCCCTAGTAGAAGGCATTAATAACCTTATATTAACGAATAAATAAACGCAAATAAACGAACAAATGAGCAAATATACGGCCCCTTCTAACCCCTAGGGCAATCGCCCGCGGAGTATGCGGTCACTTGCCGTACTGCCGTAATACTACTAAAACCAATAGCCGGATAACCCCGTACGGTTTTTCTTGTCTCCTCTTAACGGAGTGGTGCCCTTAGAGAGGGCCTAGTAACTAGGGCCTAGGCATAAAAGATACCTAGATATACACACACATCCTACTTTTATCTTTTAGTATTAGGATAGTAGAACGGATAAATCCCCCTTACGCCTTTAATACGCCTTAGGGGGGGGAAGGCATGGCGTATATAGTAATAGTTAACAAGAGATAGTATATAGGGGGTAGTTAAGATATAGGACACAACTATAAGTATATAGCAATCGATCGGCAAGGCCTAGCCAGGACGTAGTAAACCCTAGCTTTAGATAAGCTAGAGAAGGAAGTAGTGGTTCCTAAGGAGTTTAAAACATCTAAGGAGGAGGACGAGCAGTAGGCCTATAGGGCCGCTGTTACGTACAGGTATAGTAATTTGGGGTTTTTTTATCCTACTAAGGTAGCTTATAGGGTTTTTCCTCCCCCCCAATAGCAAGGGGTTTTTCCTATTAATATTACTTTCCCCTTATATACGGAGTAGTCTGCGTAGGCCTAAATAGGATCCGTATTAGACGTTAATTAAATAATCTACTACTATATATATAATTTATAATAATATATAATACGCTAGATATTTTAGGTTAACTTCTAGCTTATTTTTATCTCTAAGCTTAAACCTCTATCTAGTTAATCTATATATTAGTTTTATATTCGCTAGTACTAAAATCTACCTTTTACTTCTCTAGTTCTATAATCTTTCTTTTAGATTTCCAAACGTTATAATTAATACTCCTTTAATATAGCTTATATGTCTTTCTATAATTGCTTAGTCTTAAATAACTTTTTTATCTAGCTATATATAAAAGTCTTCCTATTTATTATTATGCCGCTACCTATACTACTTTTAATATAGCTCTGTAAGTATATATAATCTATCTATAAGAAAATATCTTATTATTACTATATTATTATAACCTTTAGTATACCGTTCTTTAAATCTAGTTAAAATTCCTAAAATTTCTTCTTTTTCTAGTTCTTTAAGCCATTTTACTCTTAGTGTGCCTAATCTAGGCCTATTAGTAATCTTTTATATAGGTACTTTATCCCTAGGTCGTCCTAGTATTCTAAGCCCTTAATAACCTCTTTATTCTTACTATACTTTAATTTAATTCTTAAATCCTTTCTAGTCTTCTCCTAGTTTGCGTCTAGCTATTAGATTTTTAAGATCTTTAAACTTTATAATTCTAGTATCAACTATCTTACTCTAAGGTTAAATACTTTGTTTACCTATTATAGACGTCTTTATTTATTAATTTTAAAATTTTAATCTTATAGAAATCTTTGTCCTATATTTATTTATTTACCTTTAAACTAACTTACTACTCTTTCCTATTGGTTTTTATTTATTATAGGTCCTTAGATATCTCTTATCTTGTCTTAAAAATCTTAAGCGGTTCTTATCCTTTCTTTATAATCTTAAACTTATAACCTTTTACCTCTATTACGTACTAAAACAGCTTACTATTTTACTTTTTTTATATCTTATAAAGTAATAGACACTATATCTGATAAAGTTTTAATCCCTATTACTAATCCTTTTTATATAGTAAATTTAACTTTTACCTCTATTATTGCGTCCTTAAGGTCTATATACTCCTAGTAAGCTGCCTTTATTACCTTATTATTGCTACTAATAGTCTAATTATCTTAATCCTTAGATTTTATTACTCTTTAATAAAACTAGTGCGCAAGAACTTTCTTTGCTAACTACTGGCTAAATATGCCGTCTTAGTTCTTACCTAGTCTATAAAGTTAATTTTATTCCTTATCTAACTCTCTTATACCCTAAAGTCCCTTTAAGTTAGGCTCTTATAGCTAATAGCTTATACTATACTTAGTATCTTTATAAACTTAGTATATATTATTATAGCAAAACGCGAAACTCTTAATTAAACTCTCTTTTATTCCTCGCAGTATATTATTATCCCTTTATTTATATATATATCGTCTATTAATCTTATTTTGTTACCATGTAATTACTCTAACTACCTTTATAGTCTTTAACGAAATAACCCTATTTTCTATAGTTTATATAAGCCCCTTTTTTATACCACCCTTTTAATTATAGAGTTCGCCTAAACGTCTTCTGCTACTAAAATCCCTAGTTTAGCCTCTACTCTTTAGACCTTTAATTACTTAATTCTTATTCTCTAGGTTTCTATAATCGCTTATTTTACTTTCTTAATTCTTTAGTACCGCTTATATTAGGTAACGATAAGGGGCAAACGAATATACATATATTGGTTACCGAGCCGTCAAACCATTCGGTTTGACACTGTACCTTTTTAGCCAGTTGCGTTCGTTTGGCTCGGTGGGCGATCGTTACAGCTTAGGTCTATTAGCTCTGCGCTATACTATAGTTTAAATACTTATTACGTCTTCTTTATATACGTTAGTCCCTACTATATTCTACTAAATTTATCGCTCTAATATAGCCGGTTATTTACCTTAATGGCTTATTTAATTAGCTCTCTTATACCGCTTAAATCGTCTATTAGTATTATAGTAACTTAAACTTTAGCCTTTAGTCCCCTTCTATACTATACTATTAACGCCTTAGTTTTATTTAGTCTACACTACTAGTGCCTAAAACTATATTATATAATCTATTACTAATCCCCTTTATATAAGTTAATATAGCTTCCCATTAGCTATTCCTATTAATTCTAAATCTTTATATATCTATATTAGTCTACTAGCAAATCCCTCCTAGCTTAAGAATATATACTACGCCTCTAGGTTAGTAGTTGCCAATCTATTAGCCTATATCTCTATAAGATAAGGTTTAAACCACTCTAATACCCTACCTATTAAGAACAGTTCTGCGTACGCTACCTAATCTACTAGTTCTACTAATTTAGTTCCTTTATATCGGATTTTTAGCTTTATCTATATAAGGAATCCCTTTAGCTTATATTTTTCTCCTATAAACCTTTTAACTAATAGTATCTTAATCTTTTCTCTCTTTATATCTTATATTTATTAGTATTATTTTATTCCGCAATACTTCTTAGCTAGTTTATTATAACTACTTATAAGTTGTTATCCCTTATACTAGTATCTCCTCCTAATCCTAAAGTAGTTGCTGCCGTAGATAGTATTATAACTACTACCTTAGGTAGTATGTTATTTAACTTCCTTTACTGTAACCTTAGTAGTAAATATATAATAAAGCCTTATAGGAAATACTACGGTAGACTTATTAATGGGCTAGGTATATAGATATAGAATAGTTAATAACGTAAATATAATTAGTAAAGTAAATTGCTTAATAGATTAACTCTAATTATATTCTAAGATTTACTTTAAAGAAGAGAACTACTTAGATAGAGACTGTGGTCCTTTAAATATATAATACTACGCCTAAGAAATATACTAAGTATATTAGTACGTCCCTTATATTCCTATATTCCCACATTTCTACGTTTTAAACTTATAACGTAACTAGCTACGTAACTCGGCTACCCCCTACTTTATAGCTCAATCGGTTCTAGCGTCTCCTATACTATCTCAACCAACCTATTTATATATCTTTTTAGTAGTCGCATTACTGCCAATATAAGGTTCGTAACATTTATAAAAGAAAAGATAATTACCTAACTAGTTTATTACTAGCCAGGTACTAAGAATAAAGGTCCTTTATTATAGAATAAGTTTAAAACTATAGTCTAAGACTAGATTAGAAACCCTATAGTAAGACGCTTTAATAATACTACTATATACTATACGGCTATTATAAAGGAAAACTAGAAGTTTAACGTCTTTCTAGCCTATATACGTAGCTTAAAGGATCGCTTCTTATATACTCTATTTGTTAATCCTAATTAATAGATCGACTTTTAGTTCTTATATCTCCTAATCTACCTATAAGTAGAGCTTTTCTATTAAAACCTTATAGAATAGGTAAGAACTACTAAGGACCTCTTCGCTATAATCCGCCGTATAGAGTAACTACTTAATACTATAAAGCTTATAGAAGATTACGTAGCTAGTAGTAGCAGATCCTTATATATAAAGCGCGGTTATAGTATAGGCTCTATAGAGTTAGGTTTAGGGGATAAAACTTAAGGTAACGCCTTCCTAACTAAACTCCCGGGGAGACTACTTAATAGCTAAGTAGTCTAAAGAACTCCCTAGACGTCAGTACTATATATATAAGTTAAAGAAGGACCGCAGGTAGCTACTAAAAAGAATCCTAGCAATAAGCTAGTAAAAATAAGTTAGGCCGGCTTTTAGAAACCTAAAGCCCTAGTAGCGTATTTCTTTTAACTATAACTAGGACTTTATATAAAGGGAGAGAAGAAACATATTATAGTATATATTATAATAGATACGCCTTAGGGTAAAGTCCGTCTACGTGCGTTATACAATAATATATACTAAATTAGCCTTATTAATTAAGTTATTATATAATAATCGCAATTGTATAGCTGACTATAACTATATAGTTACTGCCATTACTAGAATAGATAAATCCCCCTTACGCCTTTGATAAGCTTTAAGGGGGAGAGCGCGTATATAGCAAATAATAGTTTATAAGAGATAGCGTATATAGAAGACGGTTAAGATATAGGGAACTACTAGTATATAGTAATTAATTAGTTAATAACAAGGCCTAGCTAAGACGTAGTAAACCCTAGCTAAGTAGGCTAAGAGAAAGATATAGTAGTATTAAAAGAGGTCCAAGTTCTATAGAAGTTTAGACATGGCCTTAGACACCGCTAGCTATATACTAAAGTGGTTAAACTGGGGCTTTTTTACCCTACTAAGGTGGTTTATAGGGTTTTTCCTATATAATACTAATTTCCCCCTATATGCGGAGTAGTCTACGTGGACCGAGATAGGATCCGTATTCGACGTTAATTAAAGAGTTAATAATAATATATATAGACTAAAAGAACTCTTAAAGCTGTATATAAATAGTAGATTGTCTATATCGTAGTCGTAAATACCTATAGATATTTTAGAGAATAGGGCCTAAATAGTTATAATTGAAAGAAATGTGTTTAGTGTGATATTTTAGAGTTTAGGATTGATAGAAGAATTCTATTAATGGACCGTATTAGGCAGTTAAAATAATTCTTAAGCTGTTGTTCTACTGCTCGAAGATGTCTGAATAAGATATTGCAAAATACCGTCCCGCTGTTATCAGATATATAAGTCTCGAAGGCTTAGTAATAAGATGCTATAGATTGATCCGACTAGAGTGGAACGCGACGTACGAAGAAAATTTGTGATGAACTTTGATCTACCGCATAGGAGACTACTCATAATAAATACTCCACGATATCTATTCTAAGGCTTTGCTAGCCCAATTTCCTGTTCAAACTGGGCCTTCCACTGATCATGACGAGATACCATCGAAGCCACAGGCTCCAGGGACGACTAACCACTCAATTTTGCCGTCCCAACAAGTGTAAGTTGGTCATCGGCGCCTTTCTGAGCATGGTTGCCGGAAGATCTAGGTTTCGTTGGAATGGTCACTGTTGATTTCGACCTTTGAGGGGCTAAAGGCGGGCTTGGCTGTGTGGTAGGATGCGCGTATGACTGCGAACGCTGGGCAGCCTCATCAATGCCGCCTAAATGTGCATCTCCCTTCGAATTTCTGCGCCAACTTTTGGGCCTAAAGTGAGAAAAGAATCCCGGAAGTTTGGGACGTTGTGGAGCGTATGCTGCTTTAAGCTGGCTGGGGGCTGTTCTTACTACGTACGCAGCAGCGCCTGGTATCTCTGAGCTAGAAGTGCCACGCCCCATGATCTCTTCATAGCTATCTTTCCATTCCTTGTCGAGATACTCTAGGGCGCCTTCGGTTGCGGCAGCATAATCTGGATAATCCGTCGCGCAGGCTTCCTTGATGAGCCGTAACTTTGACATATCAGCTGCTGCTTTTGCTTTGTCGAAGATCGGATGCCACCCGAGGGCTTTAATATCATGCTTTACACCACGATCCACCTGTTGTTCGTTACCCATGAGTTCAACCAGGGCGTTGACCTTCTCTTGAATCAGGCGTAAGAAAGGTTGAAACTTCCCACTATCGATGATTGACCAGTGAGTGATAGTAATACTCATGCCTCTCCTCTGCTCCCATCGGTGTTCCTGGAGGATTTCTAGCTTCTCTCGAAAAGCTTCCAACCTGGCTCTATCAAGTGCTGGTTGATAAGCACCGGTGAATTTCTTTGGCGGTTTCAGCCCATGTTTCTCGAATTGAGTGGCTCTGTCAGTGTATACAGGTCTGTCGATAATGCTTTGCAATGCTTGTTCGATGTTGAGTCGATACTCATGATCGTCGAGTCGAGGGTCGCGAGAGTTTCCAGTGTCGCAGATACCAAGATTGTCGCCCCATACTAGTAGTCTAGCCTGCTGTATACCAAGCTGCGCAATGAGAAGTCGTTGCATATGATCCCAGTCTTTGCTGGGATGGATCAGTCCAAAGCATTCAACGCATGTGCTGAAAAGTTGCGCCAGTCCGAGGGTGTTGGATTTTTCCTTTTCACGGGTCTCCATGGAGTAAGCGAGCTGGACAGGACAGAGGTAAAGAAGAAATCGGAAGCTGAGCAATGAGAAAGGTGACCAGGATTATAACCTTCTTTAAACGTGATGCTAGAAGTTGGCCACGATGATTGATCCTACGCTGCGGGGCATATTTATACAAGACACTAATGCGCCTAACGGTCATATCAGAAGATAAGGAACGATGACCATTAAGTTATCGAATGACGCTCGCTGCTTGCATTTCGAGCAATCACTTGCATGAGGCGTTTGCGGGGTAGTTGGCCAAGCGTCCTCCTGTTCAGTTTGGGGATTCCTTCTCAAGAAACACACTATTATCGGTCAGTATGATAGAAATTCTTTCAGGGAATATTAGTTTTTATTGGAAACAACAATCCTGAAAGGTTCACTCCATGGCGGGATCTTCCACTCTACAGTGGTCAAGAGAAATATCATGTAATATATCGCAGTCTTTTTTGGAAAGATGATCCATGAAGTCACCTCGCTTATATATATTGTTCCACACAGCCTTGCCTGGCATCCTGCCAGTCACTCGCTTACCTTTTGGGGTTTGTCTGGTGGCTGAGTGGTGCGGAGCTTGTCATCTCCATCTATGCACCTATAATAGTAAGTTATCCCTTCCGCCGTTGATATAGGCGCAATAACTAACGAGCCAATTAGAGCCCGTGCATTCAAACGATTTTTTTGTTGTTCGCGCACGGGCTACGTTTCTATTGCGCCTCAACAGCGTAAAGGATAGGAAAACACTAAACGGAATTTGGAGTTTCGAAAGGTAAAGATAGTAATATAGAACGAAACCTACCTCTCCGCGATAACTGACCTTCCTTATAAGTCCTTGGCTTTTATTACTACTACTAAGTTTAGTATAATGTGAGTATTGTGAGTATTATCCCGCTCAAGATCTGAATACTAGGACGGTGTTAATTTACGAAGCGCAAAATTGCAGCTATCGGTCCCCAATGAAGGCTGAGTTTTTTTGTGTGCGTTGCCCCACACTTGAGTGTCCTTGCTGCCGGAGCAGAGATTTCGTGTGGCTGCAGTTGCGGTTGGCTGCAGTTCCTACCAGGTTTTCGTCAAGACCCCTCCTAAAAAATTAAGCTGTCGTTTCTACTATCAATGCTGATTCCTAATTATTCTGCCTGCAACAATATTTCAGTTAATCGTACATAAAAAGCCCTCCGCTCAGCTCCATCCAAGTCCACGAAAAATTTCTTACCACCGAGATCCTCGATCATCTTACAGACGGCGCTCTTGCAGACGCTATTCTGAGGCCCCCTTATCACCAACGAGAAACCAGCCGTTCTTCATGTATCAATCAACAGCTCCCGCATATCATCCACATCAGCCTCCAATGGGGGTAATTCAGCCGCCCTCTACTTTTCCGCCAGCGGCTCCTACATATCATTCACCCCAACCTCTAGCAGGAATCCCGCAGTACTACTCGGCAGGATTTCAGCCACCTTCTGTATATCGACCCGCCACTCCCGCATATCATTCTCCTCAACCTCCGCTAGGGAACCTACAACATTCCTCTGCGGGAATGCCGCGGCCTTCCATGTACCAGCCAGCCGCTCCCACATATTTTCCTCCCGCGCCTCCAGCAAGAGCTGAACAACGCTCCTCGGCGGGATTCCAGCCACCCTCTATGTATCAACCTATTGCTCCCGTGTATTATCCTCCTCAACCTCCAATGGGAGTAGTTCAGCCGCCCCCTATATATCGACCCGTAACCCCTGGATACCATCCTCCCCAACCATCAGCAGGAAACCGGATGCCCTCAACGGATATCCCAGCAGCTCCCATTTACCAATCTCCTATACCACATAGGAGAAATAATTGGCTAGTGGACGCAGCATCCGATGTTACTGGATCACAAGCCATAGTTTTTAGACACTCGGATGACGTTCCTATACCTCAATCATGGAAAACCTCTGCCTCTACAATGGATTTCTGGTCAAACACAAATTTTTGGTGATTCTCTACTTTGAAAGGCCTTCATTGTTCTAGCGTCATTTCTGATACCCTACATGGAAGCCATTAGAGCTATGATACTAGCTTCCACCCCTGCTGGCAGAATCTCAATATAACTTGAATAGAAAACTTTAGATAGTCAATTACAACCTCATTAGAGCTTCCACTACATATTAGCTATGCTCTCATAAGGGAGGAGTGACTGAGTTCAACGTCATTACGTGCAGTAAATCGAGCCTAGACATTCCGTCGATCCAGGTCGGATTTTGCCGATTACCCTGTTCCTGTTCCAGTTGCCTGCACCCCCTTGTACCCCCCCTTTGTTGCCTATACCTTTCTCGTGTATATATAGCTTCTTTTCTTGATAGTTTGAATAGACAGAGTCTTCCTCATCTTCTTCTGATCTGCATCGGATCGACACATTCCCCCCCCCCCAAAAAAAAGAGTTCTATGTACCTTAGTGTTGCTAACCAAACCAGCGGTGAAAAAGCCTCTCCCCAGATTCCATGCTATTCTCGTAGTGGTCTATTAGATATAGTCTGAAGCCCGCATAGTATTATTGAGTAGGCCGGAGCTGTAAGCAGGAGAGCACTAATCTGTCATCTTTAAAGGCTCCGGTTTATGGGGAGAGAGTAGCTTTGTGGCAATTAATATTTTCCAAGTTAGTGCCCGTTTATGATGACAATGAATCAAATCCAGACCCCTAAGATTGTAGCTGTACTGTCCGAATCTTCTACCAAGCCAGCGGCCTAGCAGGCAATAAGGGAGGTTAAGGCACTACTTAGAACCTATTTTAGCCTCCCCTACCTACCTCTTATCTATGTGTAGTTAAGTTCGGCCCTACTACCTCTATTTTAACCCTTATCTCTGCTCCCTCTTATGCTCTATACGTCTCTCTATATATATAGTCCTACGCAAGAGAGACGAGCAGAGACACAAGTAGAGGTGTGGGTAGAGACGCGGGCGGGGGCGCGGGTAGTAGGGACGAGGGCAGAGGCGCGGGCAGAGACACGGGCAGAGAGGCAGAAATACGGGAGGGTTGAGAGAGAAGCAGGAGGTGAGGGAGAAGGAGAAGCAGTAGAAAGGGGTGACCTAGGTAGGAAGGTGAGTCTAGGTAAACGGTGCTTAAGCTTTGACATTCTCTTTTGGCTACCCCTTTTCTACTGCTTCTCTCCCTCCCCCATCTCCTGGTTCTCTCTTAACTCTGCCCGTGTCTCTACCTGCATCTCTGCCTGTGTCTCTACCCACGTCTCTGCCCGCGTCTCTACCCATATCTCTGCTCGTGTCCCGCTCGTGTCTCTCTTATATAGGAATATAGAGAGAGAGATGTATAGAGTATAGGGAGAAGTAGAGGAGTAGAAATAAAGAGGCGTATATAAAGATAGACTGTACTTAATTAATCTACAACTCTAAAAACTAAGCCTTAAGCCACTAATTTAATACCGGCAGAATTAAGCTTGGCAAACGATTCGGAAAGCAAAGTTACTGCCAGGAGTTACTGCCAGGAGTTACTGTCCGGATTCTGTCCCCCCTGCAGATAGAGCCAGGCGCCCCGATTATTCCACACAGCCAGACCAATACCGGCCCCTACAGCCGCCTATGATAGAGGAAGTCATTTTGACAATTTGGAGACTTTGGAAAAACTGGCCGTTTATCAACCGCCTTTGACGAGAGTAAAATCGGTGATCTTGAGTTGTTAGAGAGATGCTCAACTAGCGGCGTCAAGATAACAGAGGCGAACTCAACCAGAGCCACCAGGGCGTTAGGGATATACTCCAATAGGGCTACTAAAATGGCAGAGACACATAACTTGAACCGCTGAGGTTTTAAATATATGCTCAAGCAGAGGGCCGAAGAATTTGTAGCAAAGTCTTGATCCTTTCCGAAATGATTGTTTTATCATCAACAGTTCCTAAGTGGTAGTATACTATTATCCCGTAGTTAGCTTAAGATATAGAAGGGACGTGGTACGCTTATTGTCGACCGTCAGGTCACTGTCAGGTACACCTTATGACTTACCACCCTGTTTCTTGCCATCTTACCTGCCCCTTGACTCGGTCACCGACTCGGTCACCGACTTAGTCTACTACCCCTTCCTCATGTATATATAGAGGCCCTAGAGCCACATTCAATGGACGGAGTTCTTCTCAGCTACTTGTCCGTCCAACACTTATCTATGTATCGGATCTGGCGGATCTATCTCAAGGCCTCTTCCCTTCCTGCGTCTTTCGCCTTGCATTTGCGCCCTTTGTTCTAGTGTATTTTCATTAGCTGTCGGAGAAGGATACAAAATATCTAAAGAGGCCAGTTAGGGGACCTACCAAGCTCTGCGGCCCCCTGCTTTACGCTAGCCTCACTAAAGGCCCCCCAAAGCCAAATTACTAAGATTGAGTCAAAAAGCACTAGTAGATTGAAGGTGCCCCAGGCGTCCCGCGTGCCATGTGGATACACGCAATCTCTGGGTACCCCTTCGCAGGGAAAGCCTCGCTGAGCTCTCCCTGTCACCTACACAGATAACGCATGCCAGGCAGTCTAGACCATCCGGGCATATAGCCAGATGTAGAATCGAGTCACTGTTTTATCTAGCTTAGAATACGGTGATATGATCATGTCATTTCTCTCTGATATCCAGCCTCCCAAATTAGGCCTAAACAAAAACTCGGCGGTTGGCGTACTAATTACAAAGGGCTCTGAAAAATGCTCATTTCAGTCATTTCGAACGTAAAAGTGCCAACAAATGCAAACAAAGCTCCCCAAATTCCAGCAGAACAGCCTCCCTTACCTCCCATCCATGTGGTGAGCGCACGCGCATATTTGGTTTTATGGTATTTCTTATACATCAAGTGCAGAAACGAAGATTGAAAAAAAAATTTGTCGTGATTTGGCCACCCCAAACAATGCTTGACGAAATGCGTAGGAGTTCCGTGAAGAGTGCGTTGAAATAATTCTCTATAGTTGAGAAAATCGCATTGACGAAAAGTTAGCATATTTAGGAATGCTACGGTGCCGAGCTGCGTGGGCAGTTTTTGACACGCCTGCTTCTGTAAATTTTTTTATTGCTGGCTTGGGATGGCGTTGCGAGAGGCGGTGGAGAAAGCCCAGAGTTGATCGAGGTCAAGATGTGACTGCGGTTGATGTGATAGATTGTATCGAATCCGTTCTTGAGGATGTTGAAGCGCAAAGCATTTTTGCACGACTAGTAAATGTTTCAGGAAAGAGTAGGACTAGTCCCATGTTTCTCACTGTTTTCGTTTGAGCCCACTGTCGTAGGGACCTGATGGTGGAATTCCGGGATGATGATCGATGGCGGACGAATCCCAGCCGTTGAAAATCTCTCCTCTGTAGATTTTTCTACTCTCTCCTCTGCCACTTTCTCTCTTTCATGTCCTACACTCTTAGCATCATCAACTCCCGGTAACTCCTTAGTCCAGCCTGTGCTTCCCACTGTCTCCTCCATCCCGTGAGTATCCGGGATCTTTGTAGTTTCTAAACTTTGCCGTATATTCGCTGTTTGGGCGGCGAAAATATTAACGTCTACAATTGGTTCGTTGAACCCAGAATCTTGATGAATAGGTGGGCTGAACCGAGGGATTTCATTCATCCCTGCGTCTACACTCTCCGGCTCACTCAAAAATACATCTCTTTCGACCTCATCCTCCAGTTCTGCAAGTGTGCTATCTTCTGCCCTTATTAGTCGATGCACACGGTCACTGAAACTCGCATTCCGCATATGTCTGAGTCTGGATGGTGGTGTAGCAGGCGGGTGAAGCTCGGCTGGCATAGTAGCGAGAGTAGCACTAAGTTGTAGCGGCGTGTCGGAGCTTTTGAGTGATGACGCGAGGGAGTTTTCGAGTTCACCGGGCGGTGTAGTGAGACAGATTGTAGCACCATCCTGGCCTCCGAAACCATGTCCATCAATCCCAAGGCTTCTTCTCTGCACAAGTCGTGTATCCCCATCAACGTAGACTTGCTCCCATCGAGTTTCTCTGCTCGCTGGAAGGCTCTCGAGCTCGTTCTCTAACTCGCTGTCGAAACTCATGATCGATCTTGGAGCTGCGTGCTCGTACCGACGTCGGTTATTAGTTTCATACGAGGTGGAGCGACCGCGTGAAGGATTTGGGACAATGTAGGAGCCTGAGGAGCCGAACTGATATTCCGTGGAAGGTGCACCGTCGGCAAAAGTAATGCCTCCTGCAGATAAGGAGGAGCGAGGAGAGCGAGGAGCGTGGGGCCGAGGTTGATGCCGGTAGTGAGAAATATCATCGATGCTCATCGCCGTAGCGGGGTCAATATACTCTTTGTCTGATCTGTGCGTTGAGATGCTGTGGCGAGAATTCAGGAGTGGTCTTGAGTGGTCTGAAATACTGTCCGGGAATTTAGCGAGGAGATCTTTGGCTGAGAGTCTGTCGGAAGGATCGTTGCTCAGACATGCGACGACGATATCGCGGAAATGCTGCGGGATACTATCCGAGCGATCAAACGTCCGGATAAGGGGTCGTTCCTGACGTTCTGGTTCATCTTGCTGCTCTGCTAATGCCCAGAGGACCATGCCAAGCTGGAAGAGGTCGGACTTGACTCCTATGTAAATGGATATCCTCTGACCATTCTCGATCAATTTCGCTAACTCAGGTGGTTCCCATCCTACAGGACAGCCTCTCCTGTTGATGTCGATGATTTTTGCATCATCCTTATCATCGATAACAATGTTGGACAGCGTGAAGTCACCCTGAACGAATCCAGCCTCATGAATCTCCGAAAGACCTTGGACGATTTGCTTCGCCCATCGCTCTCGCCGTTCCCAGGGTAGCTTATCTGAATTTTTCCAGTCATAGATGAGATCTACAAGCGCGCCTTGATCCGCGTAGCTGATCAGCAGACCTTTGATGAGTTCGTCCTTGTCATCAACGATGACTCCCTCAAACTTGATGACGCTCTTGGAACTCCGGAGGTTGCACAGAGCGTTGATTTCATACAGAAATTCTTCCACTGCATCTGGACCTGGGATCTCTTTCTTGATGTACATTTTACCGCCGATGGTGATTTTGTAGACGAAACCCGAAATGTGCGACTCAAATCTTAGCGCGCTTTCCCGGAACCTTGGACATGATAGATGATCTACAGCGGGAGTGGGTGGATAAGGTATTATCTCATTAGCGTCTTCAGTGACATGGACATGAAGTCGGCCATCGGCTGTCTGAAGCTTCAGATTCGTAACGGTATCATAGAACTGAATATCTGGAAGAGAGTCGCGGATGGACTCGTATATCCGTGCGCTCTTGTCACGCTGGTAGTGGAGGCTCTTGAGATCTGCCTCTAAAGATTCGGGTGGTACATCTCGATAGTCACAGGAGACTGTGACCCTTCGCCACTTATTCGGTTCTTCGGCGTAAGTGATGAAGAATTTTTCTCGGTCAGACATGTCGCGGAAGTGCATACTGAGATTCAGTATCCACTTCGCTTCGAGTTCTTGCTGCAGAAGATGCTCGTCTATACCTTCCGAAGAACCATCATGCTCAGTCATCCCACCTGTTGTGGAGAGAGGAGGCGGTTCACCCAGCGGCAACTGACCTACGCTGTCGTCAGATCCATAGTCGACTTGTCTAGAACCAAGAGGTATTGATGATCCTTCTCCTCCACCTATTGGCTTGGAGGGAGGCTCTTGATGCGGATTCCGAACTTCTGGTGCCGACATGGATGGAATCGATATTGGGGGGGGGGAGAGTGCTCTCTTCCCATTGCTATTTGAACCCCTCCTATCAGCAGAAGCAGCCCTCCTCTCCTGATGATCTTGCGGGTGCGGACACAGCCTATCCCTCTTTTCTGAATTCATTCTTCTAAACGTAATCGGCCGCGGCAGGCCCGGGACAACTTTCCTGCTTGGTCTCCTATGCATCAGACCTGGCCTGCCCTCCGGCTTCTCCAGAAAAGGATCTTGCTTTTCTTCCCATCCTCCAGGAGGTGGTTCGCCACCTTCGTCACCATCCCTCTTCAACCAATTCCCAATCTTCTGAAAGGACAACCTGCTCCACATATTCTGCCTGGGCTCCTGGCTGCTTCCCCTCACTGTCTTTGTATGCTCGTCAGAATCCACAGAGAAAAAGAACTGCGGCATTGTCAGAGCCATACGCGGGCGGGAAGGAGCAAAAGGCGGCAGCAGTTGGCAGATTCAAAAATGCCTTTCCCTCTTCCAAAAACAACAGCAATGCAAGACGACACGGTGCCGGCTCTGATGGGTGTGTGTGTGGGGCCCGTTATGGAGGTGCTGAGTTCATGNCGTGGTGACGATTTGGGTAACGTGAGCTGCGCGCGTCCATCAGTTCATGCCTTCAGAGCCAGATTCGGCAGCGTGTGGTGGCGAAGTGGAATGGTCCCTGGTGCACAGCCTTGTCAACGGCTTGGTGGAAGGTGTCGAGGAATTATTGGGAAGGCTGGAGGAGCGAGGTGGGATTATGAGCTGAATAGGAGGCTACTTGAGGTGGTGAGAAGAAAGGCCGTTAGGCGTGACTCGGTCGATGAGGCTGGGTGCTAGCGACAAGGCTCCCATCGGGCGGGAAGACAGACACGACGCGCGAGGCTAAGCCAGATCAGTGGCTAACACCAACATAGGAGTGCCCTGGATGCACAGCAAAGAGAATGCAAAGGGTATACAGGCAAGAGCAGCAACAGCAGTAGTAGTTTGCGGGTCGCCGGCGGTGCGACTGTGAGAAAGTGAGCGAGGTGGCTGCCAACGCCCCCTCTCTAGGTTCAGCGTTCGGGGCTCCCTGTAGCTCTGACTGTGTGCTGGTTGTGGTACTTTCTTGACCGCCACCTCCTCCTCCCTCCCCAAGGGCTGACATGAAATTTGACCCTTTTCCTCCTATCCGACAGCGGAACAATGACTTGATCCTTCCTCGCCCACCCTGCCAATCCTCGCCCCTCCAGCTCTTCCTGCGCGGAACAGGATACGAATGCCCGTTCGCGTCTTTCACGGCGAGAGTTACCAAGTGCTCATTTGCAGCGTACAATCCCTTCGGTCGGGTATCAACGAGTGCACTGGGCGACGTGCATGCTGCTAGCCCTCACCTTCCACGCAAAATGCCCAATCGCTCCATTTCGGAGCTGCACAGCTCTGAACACATTTTGCTTCACTTTTCCAACACGGTACAAAGCCCTCAACCATTGGGAAGCCCCCCGCTCAGCCCTGAGACTGCGCTGGCATTTGCTGCGTCATTGCTATGGACACGTCAAGCGGGCTGCTTGGCGTACATGAAGAATCATGCAACGAATGCAGTTCATGAGCGCTGGGGCCGGTCAATAGAGCATCAAATTGTCCAATTCGATTGCCGTGGCCATGGGCAATAGTTCATTTTTCTTTTGAGGCCCGACCCTTTGTTGTGCGTCTTTATTCCTCCTAGCTGCCGTGGCCCGTGAGCCTCAGCATCGTGCATCTAGTTCGTACAGGGTGCTGAGCCAGCCCAATTAACTCAACGGCTACTAATTCCTGCCTGTCCCGTCAGCCCCGCTCTTACCCATTGTCTTTGGGATGCGCGAAAGTACTTTGGTATTAACCTCGGGGTACGGATGTATTCAAGATCCAAACCCTTCTACTTTGACGAAGCTCACAACATGCAACAGAGAAGGGTCGTGCCAATCTTTATATGGACTTCAGCTGGAAAGAATGGTCAGCCCACCCAATGCTGTAACTAAATGTGTCGTTTGAGTTATTGGACGTTCGGACGTTCGGACGTTCGGACGGTTTGTGTGTAGTCGGGATTATGCCAGTATGTCCTACGTATATGATCATCGTGTGGGTACTTAAAGTGCTGGCTACCCACGATTGGGGAATACAAACCCCGCGGTACCCGTATTGTTATCAATGGGTGTGAATGAACCCTTGTCGAAAGTATTCACGTGTTTAAACGAATTCAAGGATGTGATCCCGGCTATTATTTGCCATCGACTCTATGTTGATAGGCCAGCTAGACTTCTAATTCGTCTAATATGGCGAGCCAAAAATCTCTATATACAAGAGCGGAGTAGTATGCGTTCCGTTACATGAAAAGCCGGAGCTTCTCCACTCCGTATGCAGTATATTCCACCAACTCCCCCAATCATGGCCATGTACATGAGCCGTCCGGTACAAATTAGTACGGGGCAGCACGCGACAAGAACGCCGTTTCTTATGCAAGAAGTATATATCAGAAAGTAAAAGTGAATACATGCACCCCGTTGCGTAGGCTAGAATGATGTCGAAAATTCAATTGTGAGATTAGCGGTCCTCCTCTTCAACTTCTTCGCCATCTAGATCAGCAATCGCTCGTCCCTCTTCTTTGACATCCCTGGGCTTTTTGAGTTCCTTCTTCCAAAGAGAACTAGCAGCTTCGCGGTCCAGGTTGGGGAACACCTCTGAGAACACGTCGGAGTACCAGCGAACAGGCTTGCCTTCGATGCCTTCTTTGATATTCTGCAATCCCTTTAGCATTTGAAACATTAGACAGAAAATACAACATGACTTACTTCAGGCAACTCCAACCAGTCACTCAAATTGTCCTCAGGGAAGATAATCATCTTCGCGCCCGCCCGTCTTGCCGCCACCGTTTTCTCTCGGAGTCCGCCGATTCTCAAAACCTTTCCGGTTACAGTCAACTCACCCGTCATGGCAATCGTAGGGTCAAGAGGTCTGTCGAGAGCCAAGCTCAAAAGACTTGTTGCCATCGTAATACCGGCGCTAGGTCCGTCTTTCTGCACCGCGCCTTCTGGGCAATGGAGATGAATCCTGGCGTGCTCGAAAAAGCGATTGTTGGAAAATTCACGAGCCATAACACCTTTCGCGAAACTGTACGCTATAAGGGCGGATTCTTTCATTACCGCCTTAAGATTACCGGTACGTTCGAGACCAGGGCGAGAAGAGTAACTAAGGGCGTTCTCGAGAATCGATTCGACATACAGAGCAGCACCACCCATCTGTGTCCAAGCGAGACCCATAGCCACACCTGAGGGGGTCGTATCGTAAAGGCGGTCAGAAGTGAACACTGGTGGGCCGACATAATCTTGAAGGTTGTCTTTGTTGATGCGGATGTGCACCGAGTCCGGAACCTTCAATGCAATGCGTGGTTTCTCAGTCGTCTCATTTTCGATATTCTGAGATGTCTCTTTGACATCCATCTTGTCTTTCCCGTATTCGCCTTGTGTTGCCTTGCCTTCCTCGGTGAGGGCTTTTTCTTCCGACAGGACTTCCTCCCCTAGGTCTTGAATGATCTTTAGAGCGGATTTGCGGTAGACCTTCTCGATCTGTTTCTTGAGGTTACGCACTCCACTTTCACGGCAGTATTTGTTGATTAGTTCAACTATAGCCTCTTTTTGTAGCTCAACGTCAACTTCCTTGAGGCCGCTAAGTTCCTTCGCTGCTGGAGCGAGATACTTTTCAGCGATAGCCATCTTTTCGTCTGCAACATATCCAGAGAGTTCGATCATCTCCATACGGTCGAGGAGAGGTCGCGGAATCGTATCTGTCATGTTCGCGGTACAGACAAACAGAACCTTGGACAGATCTACCGGTACATCCATGTAGTGATCCAAGAATGAGTTGTTCTGCTCGGGGTCTAGCAATTCCAGTAGAGCTGAGGATGGGTCACCATTGTGGCCCCTGCCAATTTTATCTACCTCGTCAATAAGAACGAGCGGATTTTCTGTCTGGCATTTCTTCAGAGCTTGAATGATTCTGCCTGGTAGTGCACCGACATATGTTCGTCGGTGTCCTTTTATCTCAGCAACGTCTGATAATCCGCCAACGCTGAACCTATAATATTGCCTATTCAAGGCCCTAGCAATTGATTTGCCAATGCTGGTCTTTCCGACTCCGGGTGGGCCGACCATACACAGAATTTTGCCTTCCACAGTGCCTCGTAATTTCCCGACAGCGATGAACTCAAGAATACGATCCTTCACGTCCTTTAGTCCGTAATGTTCTTCGTCAAGTACTTTCATAGCGTGCTGGATCCCAAAATTTTCCGCGCTTCTCTGGCCCCATGGCAGTTGTGTAAGCCAATCCAGATAATTTCGTGTAACATTGAACTCAGACGCAGCGGGTTCCAGATGCGCAAGTTTGTTGATCTCCTCATCGAAAACTTTCTTGACAGCTTCAGGCATTGAAAGTTTGTTGGCTTTCTCTTTAAACTTTTCAAGAAGCTTATCCTTCCCATCTGACTCCAATCCAAGCTCTCGCTTAATGCCTTTCATCTGTTCCATAAGCCAATATTCCCGCTGCTTCTTCTGAATCTTGCTTTCGACATCCTTTACAATCTTGGACTGTAGCTGGGCGTTCATAAGTTCTTTCTTGAGGACGAGAAGCGCTTTGCTTAATCGCTCTTCAATGTTCATTGACCCTAGCGCTTCCTGTAGCTCATTCGAGTCGGCTTGTGCCACCGCCGCTGCGAAATCCGCCAATTTTCCTGGGTCCTCGCCAACATTGCCAGCATTCTGGCTCATGGAGAATGTTGAAATTTGGTCCCGGAAAAGAGGATTGAGTGATGCAACCTCTTTGAATGTGTTGACTATTTCGCTCACAAGGGCCCGTGTTGTCAAACTCTTCTTATCCAGAGGTTCTTCGACCAGATTCTCCACATTGACGATACTAACTAGGCGATCCCGCAAAAAAGACGTAGGCTCATAGTAGTAAACTGGCTTTTGCGACTCCATGGCGCTCTCCTCGAAGCTTGCAACCACATCACCCTTCTTCTCGTCTGATTCTGGCTCTTTTGTTGCAGATTCACCAAGCGTGGCTTCGACAGCTGTAGTCTCGTCTTTGCTGGCCACATCATCCGTCTCGGAACGGTTAGGAGTTATTAAAGAAGACATCTTAATCCTCCTGTGCGGGTACAGGACTGCAGTCATCGCCGAGTCCTCTCCCTGGTTCACGGGAAATGCACTTGTGATTTGACAGAAAGTCCCCACATTATACACATCATCCATACTTTCAATGGTGTCTTTGTCCGCTTCATCGTCCTTCAACAGAAACGCCCCAATGTAAGGTTGTCCCCGCTTCATCATCTCGTTGATCGCCGCCGCAACTTCCTTGTTTTTTATGGTTATTGCCTTGTAAAACCCTGGGAATAGTGGTCGCTTGCCGATTGGTATCGCCATGACTTGCGGGTAGACTTCAGGTATTGTCGGCTTCGTCAATGAACGATCCGCTGTCTTGCGCTTCTTCCCGCCACCCTCGCCGCCTCCAGCCCCAGATTCACCCCCACTGCCACCAGAAGATGCGCCTCGCCCATTCGAAGATTTACTTGAGGGTATTGGCTCTGGTGTCTTAGCTTTGGCTCCTAGGCCCTCGGCTTCGCGCTCCGCATCTCGACGCTCTTTCGACTCCTCTATCAGCTCATTGCTTTTCTCCTCATGAGGTTCTTGTGAGTCCTGGGTTGGCTTTCCCGGTTTTTCTTTCCGCCTAACAGACGAAGTTGAAAAGCTATGACAGTTTATTGATGCAAAGGATTGGTGGCCGCATCTCGCGAGTGGTGTCGGTCGTCTTGTAAGGGATATACTATACGTTCGAGATAGCACATATGAATTCGAAGTCGTAAATTGTGTAAGACTAGGGCCCGATCTTGCGGCCCGTCGAAGAACTGCCCTCCATGGCAGGTTTTGGCCGTAGAGCATGCTGAGAAGACCTCGGGAGTTGTGAAAACGTTATTGTAAGTCGAGTGAAAGTCAGGGAGGCTGGGTGGAGGGTTGGATAGAACTGTAAGTGGATGAGATGCCCGGTACAGGCGTGGTGACAAAGCACTCCGGTGGCAATGGAGGAGTGTAGGGATGGTGAAGATATGTTCAAATCTCGTTCTTACCAATCTACTCGAGCCGAAAATGGCTGCATCATGTCTTGCGGCTCCGAAGCTCCGGCACATACAAAGCATCGGTGAAACTATTATCCTGTTTAACACCAAGCGCAAGCTTGGTAGGAACTGTCGTTGGACAATTCACCCTTTAGGCACCAGATGTTTACGGTCAGCGCCATCCTCACTCTGACTACCGGCGCGGCTGTAAATGATCGGATGAATTAACCATCAAAGTGTTTTATGAAAAGACTCATCACAAAGTTTTCAATTGAGTGGTCATACATTAGGTAAGATATACCATCTCAGACCCTGACGTGTTATCAAGGTTTTGAAGATTGTATTTTGATCTTTATTATCTAGAAATACCTTCAGATCCGTATGCGAATCTGATTACTGAGCGCTACACCTCTTAAGAGGTGATACGGCTGAAGTATTGAGCTTTTCGTCGCCATCATAAAACTTCCAATTTAGACCTACTTCCGCCGCTTCAAGCACGATGCACAAAAATTGTGCATATAAAGAGAACTCCAGTAGCATAAGAATGGATTTGAGCTCTCAATCGAGAAAATAAATCCAATTCTCGTAGATAAGCTTTGAGCTAAAGCAAAATGAATGATTGCAATGCCGACCGCTAGCATAAAATAATAGGAAACACAACCAGGGTTAATGATGCAGATGCTGCTGAAATGTGGAGGGCCTCCCGAGCAGTTAGACTTTTGAAAGCATTCTATCTCAGGCAGCTGGAGTCTTTGAAATCACCCCTCCAGCACTAGGATGTTAGAGGTCGGAATGAACTAATTATGTTCAGAGTTCCGATCCTGAAAGGGGCACAAGACTTTACATCGGAAGGGAAATATTCAACCTTTGTGCGGGAAACCTTCCTGCATATTGACAAGCATAGCGTAGAACTTATCGTCCCAGCAGACGCATTGGAGGTACTCCCACCAGAGGCGAAGTCCAGGCGGGTCGGCAACATCCTCCTATTATCGAATTAGTAAATCTGCGAGAGCTATCCAACCAAGGGATATTTCCCCTTACTTTCTCGAACGCTTCCAAGATGTTCTCCATCTTGAGCAACTTGACCTTCATGCCCGACTCTTTCTCCCAGTCTTTAAGCTCGTTGATGTAGGCCTCCAAATCTTCAAGGACCTTTGAGCGTTCCTCGTCTTCGTTCGGTACACTTCCGGTCGAGACGCTGCTGCCGAGCATAGTGCCTTCATACTCCGGCTTGGGCCAGAAATGCTTCCTCAAGGCCTCTGTGACCCATCTAGGGCGGCCAATCTCACTCAACTGCTCAGCCCAGTACATTTTCACTTTGTTCGGAACTTCTTCGACCATGCGGTCGTAGTCAAGCTTGTCACTCCAACGATTCTGTGAGTAGGTACCAAAGTACGTATATCGACGAGTGTTCTTCTCAACAGAGTATGGGGAAGCGCAAATAAACAGTGGAACGTCACTGTACGCGGCACCAGCATCATCTCCATCAACTTCCTCGGGGCTTGAGTTGAAGAATGCTGTCAATTTGGCACCGTGCGCTCCAGGTTGCTCTGGAAGATACGGTTCGTAGCTTGCGTCCAGTGCGTAGTAAGTGCGGCCAGGGAGTATACAAGGTCCATGCGAGGGAGGGATATAATAGAGACCTGGACTCCACTGGCTGCCTCCAAAGGCAGAGCGCAGAAAGTCCCAAGTGAAAGTGACCGTCTTCGTAGCAGGTGGGATTTTTAAGAGATTCTCTTTCGGCAATGATTCAAGGCGTCTTATGGCCAATGGCTTCCAGGTACCGCCGGACTGGTTATATGGGTCCTCGACAGAAGGGACTGGTTCATCGGGGTTGGTTCCATTTCCGTTACTTCGATTTGCGATAACCACGGTGGAAATGTGAGCTAGTTTAGGTGGTGAAGCTACCTGACTATTGAATTTTTGTAAGTGGAATATTTTTAGCAGGCAAAAATCTTCATAGGTGTGTCTCACCTCTGGGGCTTAGAGTTACTATTACCCTCGTTCTCTTTTTTTGGTAAGACGATATTGGCTGGTTTACCACGGAGATGAGGAGCGACTTTGGCAGAGTTCGGCCTAACAACTGTGAGCGAGGAATCCTGTTGGAATGATACAGTAAAAGCGACATACTTAACGTCCTGTGCTTTTGGCATTGGGCGACCGCTTGCATCAGTCGGCAAACTCTCAATCGACATGATGCCATTGATAGACGCCTCAAAACCTGCGTCACAACTGGGTAAGTCAATCTTGGGTGCCTGAGTACTCTTTGGTAGAGCTCTGTAAAATGGTCAGTTTCCCTTGCTGATCTCAGGTCCGCCATGACAAACTTATTGGATAGCGCTTCTCCGTCTCGTGGGCGCTTAGCAGAGTCTGTAGCGCAACCCTCAACGGCAAGTGTTTCCCGAATTGAGTCGAAAAGAGAGTGGGCGATTGGACCAGGTGTTACAGCGCCAATCATCGTGTGCTGGGTTTCTGGTTCGATGGTTTTTTTGGTGAGCTGAGCCGAGGACTGATTGTGGCTAAACTGGTGCTGGAAGGGCCCAACGGTCATAGTCCATCCACCTTGCTTGAGTTTTTCTATATCTGTACGTAATGAATGCATCTCAGACACCATCACTTCAGTAACGTTGTTCAGCCTAGCAGATATCTGCGCAACTTCGGAAGAGCGTCCTTCACGCAAAACACCCGCGGTGGCGAGAGCATTGCGTATATCAGGAGCACCAGCGGAATGGGTCGGTTGAAATTGATCAGCCATTGGATTCAGCATATTCGGATACCAAACACCGCCGTGCATATACCCTATTGTTGTAGCTGAAAAGATCGCGTTGTGCTGCCCGATACCGTCCATCTTAATTCGAAGACAAGAAAATATTAAGAGTGAAGTCTAGTGTTCGCATTAGCTATAAATGTGATTTACCTGTGGAAGGAACCAAGGCGACAGGTAGGTAGCTTACGAGACGGTGTTGTTTGTTTAGGGTCAAGGCTTGTTGAATGAACCAAGTCCGATTAGAGTAGATTTGGTGGCTTTGATCTCGAGGGGCAATTGTGAGCTTGAGCCAAGAAACAGCCTTTCAAGTGAAAGTTAAAAGAAAGAAAGGCTGAAGAAGGGACTAGAGCAATAGAGCAAGTTGGTTAGTGGGGCTGGGCGGCGAGTGATCTACATGTGAGGGTATGCAGTCAAGTTAGATGAAAGAACCGGAAGAGAGGATTCACTTCCGCAGAGAGCTTCGAACTACCGTTGTCACTAGCATCGATCAATATTGGATCTGGTTACACCAAAGTTTTAGAAAGATTTTGAAATGGGAGAGTAAGGATCAGAGTGGTAGGAATCTTTTCCCTAGAGAGGAGAATATGAGGTATGAAGTGATGTGAGGGTTGATATCATATGTCAATTTTTTATTGACGTCTTGAGAAAGATTTTAGAGCAACGAATATGTCCGCAAATTGTATCACTAGAAATAAAGTGAATCAAGCCTGCAAGTTTAGACACAAGTTTGGAAGGCTGTGACCAGCAATGTAATCGGCATAAGGTCGGCCTAGACTTTCTGAACGGAACTTTACCAACGTGTCAAAGTGCAAGTTTCTTTGCATAGCGTAGGTGATAAGGTGACGGCGATAGGGTTATGACGGTTTGGAACTTCAACTGGCGTATAGACAAAATTTGGGTGCAAAACTTGCAAACCGTCATAACCCTATCACCTACGTTAGCGGGTTCACGGTTTATAAAGGTGAATTGACCTTTTATGTAATCTCTTTATAACAGCTACCCAATGCCACCTCAGTGATATGAAAGTGCTTAAGGCCTCCATGATAGGCAGCAAATTGCTTGTAACATATAATCACCACTTATACGGACCACCCCTTGCCATCAAAATGCAGTACTTAGTACGCAATGTGGAGACTGAATGTGGATAACTGTATCAAACAAGGTAAAGAAGCAGTAAAACAGCTCAATACGATTCAAGAGACTGATTACTTTAAGGCCTTCGCTTCTTAGAATAAGCCCGTCCTTAGGGGGAACAAGTCATCAATATGAGATGTAAGTGTTGTCTCCCATATATTCGAACGTTTTCGATAGCAGACCTCTCATGCGAGAGGTCCAGCAGTGTCGCGAGAACGCCAAAACCGAAGCAACCCCCCATCGCTAGCGTTACCCAAAGTGTTCCACCCAAACTTCCCATATAACTATGATCCCAGGAGGAACGGAAAGTCTATTGTCAAGCTGCTACGCTGCTGAGATCAGATGAGTATTACGAGTTAACTTTTCAAACTCTGAAGAGCCCTTCGATGTATTATGGATATTATAAATGATGTGTTTGTAGTTGGAGGCCTTCTAGCGGGTATGGTGGAGAATCCTCTGCTGGTGACGGAAGTTGTCGAGATCGTTGGAAAGACCAAAGGTTCGGTGGCTTCGTGCCGCCTACGATCAGATATGAACCCTGTATCATTTTCGTCATAGGATGACAAGGGTCCTCGTTCGTCGGCTGCAGGAACAGACCTTCAGCCGACCGACCAAGCTTCAATGAAGTCTTACGCCGCCGCGTTGATCCCTTTCTACGACACAGGCTAGGCGTTGGGCTTTGTTTCCTGTGTTTTAGTTATTTTATCTCGCGTTTTCTCATTTTTCTGATACTCTTCAAGATGCCTCCGACTAAGACTCGCGTGCTTCAGGAGGACCAAAGTACCACCCTGAAGGAAAAGCTCAATTCACTACAAGCTACGACTGCTCGAGCACGTCGAAATGGTGCCCCACCTCTTACGAATGGTAGTTCTTTAAAAGATGTCGTATCTTCCACCGCAGATACCACTTCTACGAATGGAGGAGCCCAGAGCAACCAGAATGGTGGATCAGGAGTAAGCTGCCAACCCAAATCACAAGCATTTTAATATTTCTATTCTTTCTGATGCTAATATATGGGTTTCGATGTCGTAGATATTATGGACATCCGAAGACAGTCCACTTTTACAAGGCTACCGCCGCGCCTATCGTCTCGATACGCCATCATCCTTTAAAAACCCTTTAAGTCACATAATTCTCGGCAGCGGCATCGGCCAATACTCCCCTACAATGGCACGGCACAGGTTAAAACGGAGAGTGAACAAAGACCAGCTAGCTCTGGCTGTGAGGAAGAATTTCAATGCGCTCGCCGTGAACGAGACCGAGGTCATTGTAGATTTATTGTACAAAGTCAAGACACAAGGTATGGAAATCTAATCATCCTTTTATGCGATATAAGCCTAACACATTCCAGATAAAGCATTCAGAGTACGGTTCGCTCCGCAAAGAAAATAGGGATCAGCCTCGAAGCATTTCGCGCATTGCATCGCCCCCCGGCGTACATCTTGACTATACTCGGGCACTAGGATGGCACTTGGGAAGATTGCCAAAACAAAATAAGCATTTGCATTGGTACTGGCGTTTGGCATGGCAAGATTTGCATAGCATGGTTACGGCCTGCATGCCTTGTGTATTAGGGGGTTATTACACCAGGATAATAATCTTGGAGTTTTGGGCCCTTAACTGTAAAGCGTGTAATCGAGCAGTTCTAGAATAATATTGTATGGGATCTAGGAAATTGGGCATGATCATTGCATGCTTTGGGCCTACTATATATTAAATTTCATTATCCGCGTTGCGCGCGCTCTCAACTCCGTCATCGCCTTTCCTCGATCATGACTCCTATTAATCGCAATAAATATTACAGTTTCTCTAGCTTTTCTTTTGCACCCCTTTCCTTGGGAAACGTGGATATAGCTGCAGCGCATCTGATCTCGAATTAAAATAGTTTTAGTTCAAACAAAACACTTGCAATCGAAAATAACTTTTTCGCGCAGCTACTCACGCCAAATCAAGCACGCCGGGGTCGCACAGACCATCAATTTTTTTCTGTCGGATTCTTACCGAAGATGCGAAGCATGTCTATTCTTTATATTCGAGAATCAAATTCCATATCGCTCATCACTCCCAAGGACCGTTCTCATATACAATCTGGATACAAGCGGTTAACATGAGCTTTGCCGCTCCGGCGTTGCCTTTCACAGCCGCCTTACCTGCACGCATCATCTCCGCGTGCAGGCCCTCTCAAAGACGGATAGCGGCGCGATGGAATAAACCGTCATCGACGTGCTGGCAGCCAAGGCAGTATGGCCCTCAGATACGGGTGAGTGAAGGTTGGATGGGTTGAGATGAATGCCTCATACTAATCGATTCTGGGTTCTACAGTTCTTTCATGCTACCTCTCCCACATATGCCACCCAAGACCCTTATTCTGTGCTTGGAGTTAATAAGAATGCCACTGCCTCTGACATAAAGAAAGCCTACTATGGCCTGGCGAAGAAGTACCATCCAGATACCAATAAAGACCCGTCAGCGAAAGACAAGTTTACAGCAGCGCAGTCGGCATACGAATTGTTATCGGATCCCAAAAAGAAGGAGGCCTACGATACGTATGGAGCAGCTGCATTCGACCCAACTGGCGGGTTTAACCCCGCTGGAGGTCCTGGGCCTGGAGCTGGGCCTGGGCCTGGAAACCCCTTCACAGGTTTCGGCGGCTTTAGTGGACAAGGCGGTTTCGGCGCGGAGTTTAATTTTGAGGATCTATTCAGCGCGTTCGGTGGGGCGCAAGGTTCAAGGAGGGGCAGGAGGTCAAAAGGATCACCGTTCCAAGAGGAGACGCTTGTTGGTGAAGATATTGAGGTTCAAACCAATATATCATTTATGGACGCTGCAAAAGGCACAGGTAAAGATATATTTATCACACCATTGGTTCAGTGCAATACCTGCACAGGCACTGGGTTGAAGAACGGCATACAGAGGACGGAATGTAAAACTTGTAATGGTACGGGTACGAGAGTGCATGTTATGGGCGGTTTCCAGATGGCGAGCACCTGCCCCTCTTGTGGTGGCGCAGGAGTTACCGTCCCAAGAGGAGGGGAATGCAACACTTGCCATGGCGATGGAGCGGTGAGGGAGCGCAAGACCGTAACAGTGGAGATACCAGGTGGGGTGGAGGACGGCATGCGATTAAGAGTAAATGGAGAAGGAGATGCTCCACCAACCGGCCAATCACCTAACCCGAACGTTCGAGCTGCTAAGGGAGACCTGTACGTGTTTATACGCGTAGCGCCAGATCCGAAGTTCAAGCGGGCTGGAGCAGATATCCTTTATACTGCGTCGATACCGCTCACAACAGCTGTTCTTGGCGGAGAGATCAAAGTTCCCACTCTTGACGGAGAGGTCAGGGTCAAAGTGCCCACCGGTGCAGGCACAGGTGATAGGATCACACTCTCTGGAATGGGCATGAAGCTGCTTGGCGGTCGGAGAGGAGCGAAAGGAGACCTCAGGGTAGAGTTCAAAGTTCAGATGCCTAAGTATCTGAGCGCTAATCAACGAGCCATCCTGGAGATGCTTGCTGACGAGATGGGAGATAAAAGTGCTAAGAGGATCATGAATTTAGGAAAGTCAAGAGATAATACATCAGAAGGGAGTTCGGCAACTGCAGACTCGCATGAAAGCGAAGGTTTCCTAAAGTCCACCTGGCACAATCTGACAGGCCAACACAAACCAACAGGTCAAACCGATCATAAGAAAACGGACGATGGCGAAGAACCTAAGAAAGCATCCGGATCTGGATCGTGATTTCTTATCTCTTCACGAATATTCTATGTACCATAGGCCTCCCACATTTTGTAATATTGATGACTGGCGTTGGAGGAAGCTGTCCATCTGGGAACAATTGAATATTTGGCTTGCATATATTGGTGTTTTCCTCTTTTGGTCAGGTCAGAAGTACGATAGCCCATATTGTAGAATATCTCGACTCAAGGCCTGTAAACTACCCTGTTTTGCAGCGCTTATAAAAGGCATTCTCATGCTCTGAGTGGTCAAGACTCATCCTATCACCGGGATCACCCTCCACAAGCCCCCACGAGTTAGCGAGTGTGACGGGGCTGACAATTCAGGAGAGCGAAGCATATGTAAGGCATTATCGTTTTACATACTGAGCGCGTACGTAAAGTGTGGCAGTCGTGAGGAAGTATCGTGAAGCCTTTGCAGGCGCGTCGACAGCCCTTCGTTCTTATTTCACCATCGTCCTCTCCACGAAGCCCCACTCGCCCTATCGACAAAGGACACCGCCAAAATACCTCACCACTCTGTGAACCTAACGACCACAACCGAGTAGCATATTTGCGCACTGCTGGAGTTCTTCGAGCCCAAGAAAGACGCCCAAATTTTCTATGCACGACACTGACACGAGCCACTGCACTTCGACGTAGCCAACCGGTGCGGCCACCTCAGCCCTGTAACGTCATCCCGGGCCTGCGTCTCAATGCATTTCAACGGCGAGCCAGACCTCTATCTCTAGTTACACCCTTCTGCGAAAGTACGACTACTGGTGCCTGCCGGGAAACTATTCAACACCAAGTGGGTTGCAGGAGGTAGCTCCAGGCACGCTCGAAAATAGAACCGCCGACCCCCGAGCATCCCTTGCAACCGCGATTACTACACCTACGACAACTAGCAAACCCACCCGATCTACACCTGACGACAGACCTACAAAGACTCATAGATCAAGGGTACAGAGGGCTCTCAGCCCTACCCGGATACGTCAAGATGCAGCAGGCGCCTATGATATCCACGCCACTGAAGCAAACAAACGAGATCGATTGGATTACACCGTTGAAGGGTTACATTAGGCAAACCTATGGCGATGATCCGGAGAGATATTCGGAGGAATGCGCGACGCTGAATAGGCTGAGACAGGATATGAGAGGGGCGGGGAAGGACAGCGCGGCGGGGAGGGACCTACTATACCGGTACTACGGGCAGCTAGAATTGCTGGATTTAAGATTTCCGGTAGATGAAAATCACATCAAGATATCTTTTACCTGGTAAGACCTAGCCTGGTTTGCAAAGACAAATAGGCAACGAATTGAGGAATGGATGCTGAAGCTGTAACTCCAGGTTCGACGCATTTACACACAAGCCCACCTCGCAATATTCTTTAGCATACGAGAAAGCCTCTATTATATTCAATATTTCCGCCGTCCTTTCATGCCATGCGGCTCACCAAAATCGCCACCAAGACACCGGTCTTAAAACCGCATACCATTCATTTCAAGCCTCAGCTGGCATGTTCACATACATAAACGAGAATTTCTTGCACGCACCCTCGACGGATCTTAGTAGGGAAACTGTGAAAACGCTTATTGCAATAATGCTAGCTCAAGGCCAAGAAGTTTTCCTAGAGAAACAAATTGCGGATGGCAAGAAGGTGGGATTGTTAGCCAAGCTAGCAAGCCAAGCGGCATATTTGTACACTCAGGCGACAGAAGGAGTACAAGACAACGTGACAAGGGCAGTTTTTGAGAAGGTTTGGCTATTAGTTTGCCAGGTATGAAACTCCTATTATATTAATAGCACAATGAAAGTGGGACTTAGCTAAGAAAGCCCAGATCAAAGCCAATTATATGGCTTCCTTAGCGCAATATTACCAGGCTCTTGCGGATAACGACGCAAACGCCCATGGTGTTTCAATTTGTAGACTTCAGGTAGCGGAAGGCCACGCAAGAGACGCGAATCGGATTTCAAACTCTTTTCCAACATCAGTACCTACAAACTCAAATCTCACATCCGAGACAGGTACAATTTTGGCCGACATGACGAAACGTCACCTTGCCAATATCCAGGAGAAGATTGGAGAATTCACCAAGGACAATGATTTTATATATCATCAAGGTGTTCCCAATGAGGCTTCACTCTCGGCGATCCCGAAACTACCAGCAGCAAAAGCGATACCTGTGAGTGAACTGTACCAAGGCCAGGATATCCAAAGGATTATTGGACCAGACATCTTCCAAAAGATTGTACCTATGGCCGTAACAGAGTCAGCGAGCTTGTATGACGAAGAGAAGGCCAAGTTAATAAGAGCAGAGAGTGAAAAGGTGGAGATTGCAAATGATGAGATGGCAGCAAGTCTAGATTACTTGAAATTACCAGACAGTTTGAATATACTGAAGGGTGGCATGGATCAAGAGATGTCGGTGGACAATGAGTTTCGGAAGTGGTGTGAAGAGCTTGCCGGCCATGCATCGTTCACAACTGCATTCGACCAACTGAGCACCGACAAATCAGAAATAACGGCGATGCTGGATGATAGCGTGAAACAACTCGACATGGAAGAAAGTGTATGCGAAAAGATGCGATCGAAGTACGGCGGCGAGTGGACGCAACAGCCAAGCTCAAGGCTAACCGCCACTCTAAGAAGCGATATTAAGAATTACCGAAGTGCGATCGAAGAGGCAAGCACTAGTGATGCTCAGTTATACAACACCTTTAGGCAATGCGAGTCCGACTTTGATGAGATGCGGTCAGCTGGTGAGACGGATGAAGCTGATGTTTTATACCAGCGAGCGATGATCAAGGCTGGCGCGGCACGCGGAAAGGGCAAAGGAGTAAATAGCCCAAACTCTGCCGGAGCCGAGGGAAATCTGCTAGATGATGACTTTGAGGGAGGCCCCAGCGTTGCTGAGCAGATTGCCAACGTCGAGGAGTTGCTAAGGAAGCTGAATCTCATCAAACGAGAGAGAGCGCAAGTCCTTAAAGATCTCAAAGACAAGGTAATGATCTCACTGTTAGATATACCCAGAAGTTGTTTAACAGTATATTCAGGTCCACAGTGATGATATATCGAATGTCCTGATCCTCAACAAGAAGGCAATATCGAATCAAGAGAACCAGCTATTCAAGGTTGAACTTGAGAAGTTTAGGCCACATCAGAACAGGCTTTTGCAGGCCAACCACAAGCAAGCTTCACTCATGAAAGAGCTTACTAGGACTTACAGTGACCTCTTGCAAGATAAGAGGGTGAGATCAGAGCAGACCAAATACGAAGCTTTCTCACGGCAAAGAAGTGCTGTGATGAATAAGTATAGAAAAGTTTACCAGTCATTCAATGACCTGATAGCCGGACTCATGCGAGCCCAAGGCTTCTACTCAGAGATGAGAGAGACGGTTGAAAGCCTACAGAAGAACGTGGACACTTTTGTGAACAATCGACGATCAGAAGGCGGCCAGCTATTGAGCAAGATCGAAGCATCCCGGACCAGTGGTGCCGGAGCTCAGGCAGACCGCGAACAGGAACGATTCAAGGAGCTAATAGAACGTATGTCGATGGATCCAGCCGAGTCCCCGAGTACTCAGCCCAAGAAGGCTCCTCACCGCCCACCTCCTCTACAGACTGCACCAATACCATCAGGTCAAGGTTTTCATTCCGCACACCCACACTACAATCCCGCAGCCTCCCCACCCATCACACCCCGTTACCCTCTCACATCTCCGGCGCCAAGTCAATACACATCTCCTCCACAAAACTACCCACAGGCTGGCTCCAATGGCGCTTATCAACACCCTCCGCCACGTCGGGAGTCCTATAACCGTGAGCCATATAATCCGAACGCCTACGGCCCTGTCTCACCACCCGCCCACCAACAGTTCTTTTCCCCACCCCCAGGCCAGCTAAGTGCCTTCACACAAACTGCTTATCCAACATCAACAACGCCGCAACCGTCACACCAACAACAACACCAAAATCAATACATTCCACCAGGCTATGTGCCACCACCTCCGCCACCAGGCCCGCCACCATCTCAGCAACTGGACTATTCTAGCTATACAGGTTCATACCCATCCGGTCCAGGAGGATATGCGCACAATCCGGCGCGGACAAGTCAGTCATCGCAGCAGCAGGGGCAAGGCGACCCTTGGGCCGGACTAAATAATTTGAAATAAGATAGTATTAGTATTTTCTCATACCGTTCTCCTCTTTTTCTTTGCCTCTCCTTATTTCAAGATATTTTGGTGGCATTTCCTTCTGTGCGCAACTCATGGCGTGGAGTTGTCCTTTTTTTAACTCTCGAGGAAATACAGGTGGAGTTGGTGATGCATGATGGTGGGCTATCACATAGGGCAAATATTACATGTTGATCTCGAGGAGCGCGCTCCAAAGTCTTTCTTTTGCGGACAATGCTTGCGTTAGCATGATTGCGGCTGAACAATATTGGTGACCGTATTTGTAGGTCGAAATAGATTTCGCGAATGACTATAACCGAATACTAAAACAAACTCACATCAAGTTAGGTAGTAAGCATCGTAAAGGTAACAACGACTGGACATATTAGCCCGAACTCATGCAAATAGTGGACTATCTGTCAGATTACTCGTCCTCATTTAACGAATTTTTTAAGGTGGAAGAGAAGCAACTCGTGATTTCTTTGCGGTAGCGGAACTCGGATGCGGCTTATTGACTCCAATCCTCCTAAGGAGGGTGCTCAGCAAACGACACAACAATCGTTCTCATGGACCGACATCGAACAACGCCAAAAACTCATATATGGATATTATTCCCGGACCAAGTTGAACGACCTGTTACTATTTTCCTGGACGGGATTTCTGCTAAATTCCGTGCATTCCAGGCAGAAGGCACGAAAAGCTTGTTTTAGTGTCCATGTGATACCACTGGCACAGCCGAAAAGGAAACGCTCGAGAATGAAGCTGAGTGCAAGGACGAATACTTCTGTCACCTGGCACGGGTAGCACGGCAGACCGTCAAGAATCACACCCTCCCGGTTTTCATCAGATCATTACGCAGGCCCAGATTATTTTCAGTATCTTATATGTATCGATTGACCTTATCCACCGCTGCGGTATATCTGCACCACCTGGCTAAAACTCAAGTTAACTCGAACGAAGTATTGCTGACCGATGGCTCAATCCGAGAAAGCTCTGATCGGTTTCTAGCAAGTGTTGCCGAGCAACCCAAGGCTAGATAGAAGTGCAGGTAGACTACCTAGTCTATAATAACTAGAGCTTATTCCTCTCCAGAACTCATATGCAGCTAGATCAGGAAACTAAAGCGTCAGGCCATTTTTTGTCACTTTAGACATCTCCTTCCCACTCATAGTATAAGCTTTGCAGTGTGTGGGAATTGAATGAGCGACCTTCTTGTAAATGTAGCTCTAAAGTCTCTATCCCTTGACACGGCAGAAGTTCGCTTATATTGACGACTGGATTCAATTGGATATTTATATTAACCCAGCTTTTCTGATTGGTTGATTCTTATCGATAACCTGAGGACCCAAATTGCCGTGTCAAGGGATATATACACGAGGTAGGTTGCAAGAAGCTGACGACGATGATCCACAATTGCCACTGTAGACAGCGTCACTTAGTCGGTGATAGGTAATAGAAATAGGTAATGGAAATAAGTAGTGAGACATGCGATGGCAAGAAAGAGGGTGGTGAGTCATAAGGTAGCGCAAGCTTTGGTACCGGTAGTCGGTTACACATAGCCATAGAGCAAAAACGGTTAGCATTCTCTCTACCGGACACGCTTACGTTTATGCGTTTAGGCGTGCAAATGGGATTCATATGAGGGAGGCTTGTGAACTTCAGCTTCAGTCGAATGATATCATCACAATTATACAGAAATTCCCAGGAACGCCTAAGGCTCGGCTACCGGACTGTCGGCAACATATTATTTGATAGTCGAAGTCTAAGCTTTGTCCGCCAATCTATTCCCGCGGCAAGCTAGGTCGCGGAACATACTAGCCAGACTCTTGTTTCGACTGCAGTTTTAGCCCTTTTGGAAGCATTTACTAGAATCCCGTCAGCTTCTTTTGGTAATTAAACAGTAAACGAAACTTGTTTCAGACAGCCAAGCAACTTCCTCCTGTTTCTCATTACTTCGGGTGGCAATTTTATTGCTGTAGGGCCCTACAATATAGGCTGTAATAAACCCATTTCAGATACGGTCCACCTCCCAAAGTACCTCTCGCTTCATACACCGATTCCGATTTTGTCACGTCTGCGTTGTTGCATCCTTACAGTTGTAGTCATTTCATTTTAAAATCTTCTATGGTGATCATAGAACCTCCTTTATTGCCTAGTACTCTCATGCAAGATCTTGTCCTGTGTTTTCCCTTTTTTTCATAGTCCCCAATTCACTTCGGCGTCTAACAGAAGAGCCATCACAGCACCATTGACCGCAGTATCAGAAAGCTCTATGAAGCGGCGAGGGCTCCGCATTTGTTTTATAGAATGACCAAAAGCTACCTCTTCCACACCCGACCCTTTGCTTCCGTCATTCGTGTCCCGGCACCGTTTCATACACAAGCACCCATGACGGCAACCTCATCCGCCGGACCGACATTCGCCGACTTGTCATAAGACGCCCATTGGGCGCTCTCCACACTGCCCTGCCTGCATTTGGCACGTTTATAGAGTAAACACAGCGGCGCGTCCAGTGCTTGTTTCCGGGGGCTTGGCAGTGCAAGCGAGTACGGAGAATATTGCGGGCGCAAGAGCGCCTGATGTCATTGGGAGTGGGCGTGGTACTTGCCAATATCCGGGGAATGTCATGAGGCGATGCTGGCAGAGAGGGAGTTTGGATATTTGAGGGTGGGCTCTGCCCAGGAAGTTTGGAAGACACCCCGCTGATTTGATTTTTCTTCGCCTTAGTCCCTTGACTTTGCTGTTTTTCAGTTGAAGAAGAATGAAGATATAATAATAAGAGGTTGAGAGTTTAGGGCTGCGTTACCTCATTGCTCACTCACCATGAAGGCTTTATGAATGCGTTAGCGGCGGTGGTGTCGATGGTTGCACTGGCGAGTGCACACGGCGGTGTGGGGCTGTATATTATGGATGGCACGACTTACTAACGGTATAGATACCTGTCCTAAAATGTGAGGAGATTTCTACGCTTGTTTATCAGGTCACTGAACCTTTTTTAGATGGCAACCGTACAACTCTGCAAGCGGCCAGGTCTCCATCGAACGGCAATACTCATCATATAATCCACCACACACCGCCGATCCCACAGTACGTATCTTTTGATTCCGCTGAAGTTGGTCCCATAGAACTATTCCGATTGTTTATAGACGGTAAATATACGCTGCAACAATGCAGGCCTCACTGGAACCGGCGTCTTCGCAACCGTTGGCGCAGGTGACAAGACCCTCGCCCACTGGACCCAATAGACGTATCAGCCGACTTCAGTATTAGTATACATGGCCAAATGTGTTGACTGGAAATACCGGTCAGGAACTCGTGTCTAGATTGATCTATGAAGATAAAGAGACGATATATACAAGAGTGGATGAGTCACAGGCACCCCCGATCTAACCTTGATATAGTAGTGATCGACACCAGGTTGATAAAATGCCCCAGCTCGGGGTGGGACGGCAGCGGCACAATTTGGGTGAGTTATCACTCCCTCAATCTCGATATATCCTGGCAAGTTTGAGTTCGACGATGCTGATATGTGTGACGTGCACAGTTCAAAATCCACCAGGAGGGCCTAGTGAGCGGGACCCAGAACGCAGGGAATCGGGCCGGCGGTACAATTGTAGGCACTAAACTAGACCTCCACGTTATAGCATCGCTCGCGGCGGGCGAGTATCTGATCAAGCATGAGTTGATTGCTGTGCACCAGGCAAATAACCCACAGTGTAAGATGCCTCCTCGCTCTTACTCCAGCCATCTATATTCGTCCCTCCTCTTCCTCCCTTCGCCAAAGCATTTAGTGTCCAATGGCACAGCATACAGAGTATCCCTTAACCAGCTGCTTCGGGCGCAGTGTTATCGATAAGGCCTAGCCAATAGGAGGCTCTTGTTTCAATCTNCATGATGAGAACTGCACACGGTGTTCCTGCACGGCCCTAAAACTGGCCCAAGCGTTGCACCTCAGCGGGTAGGGTTATTGAAGTTAGATTCACTGACACGTACGCAGTCCACCCCGAATGCGCACAGCTCAAAGTAACGGGTTCCGGCACCGCCTTCTCCGACAGCAGCTACCCGGGCATCAACTTCAACATCGCTGCCGCCGCCATGACCGCCACCATGTACGTGGTCCCTGGCCCATCCGTGTGGCCCGGCTCCGACACCGCCAGCGGCGCGGCCAGCGCTGTCACCACGGCTGCAGGCACTACAACGCTGAAGACGGTCGCCGTGGCGACGAGCGCCGCGAGTGGAGGCACGACGGGGTGCACGGTCGCGAGGTATGGACAGTGTAGCGGGATGACGTACACCGGGTGTACGATGTGTGGGGTAAATGTGCTGGGTCTCTTGGCCCCTTTTCCATGGAGAGGGAAGCTAATCACTGCTTGTGCTGCGGAGCGGATCCACGTGCTCGGCAAGCGGCGACTACTACTCGCAATGTCGCTAGGTAGTCGCTGGGCTGCCAGATTGTTTTTGCTTGCATTTGTTGGGGGAGAATGTTGAATACCATTTGCATATCGCTCTTTGAGTCTGTCTGAGAGCCGCTGCATCTTGCTTGGTCACTTGCTTGCTTGGAACTCATGGGTAGCTAGTGCTAGAACTAATGCATGAGAGCGTTGGGTATCTTCATAGCCTTTGAATGTGGATTGAATTAGCCTGAGTAGCCATGCTTTGAAAAGCCATTCTCCATATGTTGAGCCACTACTAGGATAAGTATATGTGTCACTATGACTGTAGCAGTGGGAGAGTATAGATCTATTTATCTAGGTTATGTTTACCCTTTTCGGAAACCTAATTAATTGAGTATGGATCGGAAAAGCTTAGTGTATGTAGCCAGGCTCCGTGCCAAGTAAGTCAGAAATTCTCATTTAGGTAGCACAGTCCCACAAATTGAACTGTGGAGTAAGGCTGACAGGTACGGAGGTTAGTAACCAAAGATTTTGCACCTTCCTAATTAGGCAGTTATATTACTATCCACCAGAAAACTCCCCATAGAGACTTAAAAATACTAGAATATTTTATAATCTATTTAACTGTTATTTGGGTATAAAAAATAAGCAAATTAAGGCCTGAAAGCTGCTGCTTTAGAAGTTAACCGGGTTTCTTTACGCGGTCGGGCAGCCGAGGCGCCCAAAAACTGTGTGACCGTAAAGTACGTTCCTTTATACTTTAGCAGAAGCTTCTATAACCTTAATTTTTAATGTTTAGTATCTACTTAATACCTGGACAGATTTTATAAAATATTCTAGTATTTTTAAGGCTCTATGGGGAGTTTTCTGGTGGAGAGTAATATAACTGCCTAATTAGGAAGGTGCAAAATCTTTGGTTACCGACCTCCGTAAGACTGCAGTTTTCCGAAGGCAGCCGGATTTCCCGCCACAATTTCTTCCATAACCTTTCCCTCTCTTGACTCCGGTCCTCTTGGATATCTTCCTCGGTCTGCCCTTGCAATTCAAACTCCTTGAGTAGATCAGCTAAGTTCTGTTCCGTTGTAGCTTGAACCTCTATCCTGCGACAGGTAGTTCACAAAAATAGACCACCCCCGCTTGTAGTATGAAGTCGTGAGACCACCCCAAGATTTTGATGCATGGTCAGATATCTCGCCGTTGGGACCTCACAGCGTAATTTGATTTCGAGCATCATACTCGTAGAAATTAGCTGATTGAGACTCCACGTTCGGCGTGGGCGCACCGGAAGTACTGGGCGGAAAAGGACCATGGAGTTGCAGATGCCGTTGCAGCAGCGTTCGCCGACGCCCGAGGTACATCAAGCCAGCTTGACAGGGAAAAGGCTTTATTGGTTGAGAGCACGTGATCTGGATCGTCGATCATGCTGATCAGTTCCCCTGCTCGGCTGACCGGGTTGAAGCGTTCCAAACACAGATAAACTGGAGGTACGCCGGGATTGCTGAGAATCTACCCAGTACATCCACAATGTCGTATTGGTAAGACGGGCTGTCCCATAGCTTTGGGTCAGCGGTAGAGGCGCTGTAAGTTCTAGCCCGTGATAACTGCTTCCGGGTTATAGTCAAGCCGGGTGACGGGATGTACGATTCGACAAGCCCGGTTATGTTCGGGGATCGCTCGATTACTGATTTTGGTACAGCATTAGATGTGAGATTTGAGTTGTTGTACACAGAAGTGCGGAGAATGTCCTAAGCAGAATAAAGGCTCTCCGGAATAGTGCTGCGGCTCATATAGCGAGCTCTGACCCATTTGCGGAAGTAGGCCACCGTGTTGATAGGTGAGGTGTCCCACACCTGAGTAAGGAGTAAATCATTCATGAATTCGTTGCCTTCTTGGCCTTTATTTTTCTCGATGCCACTCAAGGAAGCTTTTACCCGCGCATCGGTCCAGAAATCGGAATTGCTGAAGAACGGCCAGCCATGCATAACCCATACAGCAACAGGGTTAGCAGCTTTGAGGCTTTTCCAGGTATTATGAGTTACGTTCCGGAGATAGCCTAAGTCTCCCGAATAAGGGTTATTCTCGTTATACTGGTCTAGGGTGCAGAAGAGGGTAATATTGCCATATGCGGCAATCTGCTTCGAAATAAAGCTTTTCTGGAGCCTTGTGAATATTTTATCAGATCGTTTGTATATTGAGGGAGAATCCATTCTGCCAGGATCCGCTTACTACCGCCGCATTTGGTTAGGCTGTGAGAATGGCACATGGAACAAAGCCAGTGAAAGCAGGAAGAACCGGAGTCATCCCAAGCTCAGCCATTCGTACCAAAATCTTTTTCTGAAGCTCGAGCTGTGATTCAATCCAGAATGTTTGTAAAGAAGAAATTGCAGGATTCCAAGATCCTTAGATATTCCCAAACTGATTCCATGCTTGAAAAGCAGGGCCACTCAGAAAGGATCTAATATTAGATTCTGTTAAACCTATTTCTTGAAAGACTTCTACAAGAATCTTCTCTGCTCCAACCCGTGCCAATAGTAAGTTCACACCACGCAAAGCCAGCCAGTCGAGTTGAAACCCCAATCGTCCCATGTCCAGAACGCGGTGGTATATGAATATGTCACTAGAGTGAATGTTAGGTTAATTTTATCAATATGAAGGAGGTTGCTGATCCGCATTGAAGTGGTAGCGCCTAGGGACAATGCTCGAGCTAACAATGGGTGATTTTGGCTGCGGGAGGTAGGATAGAGCGACATGTAGACGACTGCCAATAAACCAGTAGATGTCGACATGGGCAATATCAGTAACGTAGCGATGCAGCCTGGGAATTTCCTGTTAACGCCATAAGCGCCAGTCCTTCAATCAGGCTTCCATTGCATACCCAGACGCCAGCACACTCAGTGAATTCCCATAGCGATTTTATTGCTAGCACTGGTCGAGATAACATAGCTGTAAGTCGGTGGGTGATTTGTCATCTTCGTTGAGAGAGAAGGAGAGTTGCTGAGCATGAGCCAGGAGAAGCCTTCGACTGACTAGGTCGTAGAGGCCCTGGG